>NC_143213.1:9786660-10097646 GCF_030267445.1 Bombyx mandarina
AAGATACATTTTTCGCCAAGATCAAGTAATTTAAATGCCTATACTGAATAAAGTTCAGGATTTTTTCCTCAAGTCACGTTCGCTGACGCATGAGTTTAGTACCGCAATTTTCATAAATCTCAACCCGACCGACCTTTTGTCTTTGTCCCATTCTCTTTGGGTATAAGCAAATTCAGATCCTACACAAATTGGACCAACTTTAGGGCCCACCTAAAGCACGTTATCTTTGTTTGAGCATCTACCTTTGTACAGGTAAATAAAGTTGAAGGAAAAACTTGGAAACTTATGTAAATTGTGTTACATGTGCCCAGAATAAGTAACTTGGCACATAATAAAACCGCAGCCTTTCTTTTTGTTCATAAAGAAAGTCATCGTCTGAGTGTTTTGAGAAAGGCGCGACCTTTTGCTTGCTGAAAGAGGTCAAATGTCGCTGCAGTATTTTTCGAGGGACGTTATGAGACTAAAACTGGGAAAATCTTGAATTTCAATGACGCCTTCTACAATGTAGTGAATCGTTGACGGAGATGACGTCGTTTTATATGCGAGACTTGACTTTGTAGTCAAGATGTAGCTATGAGACGTAAAGGCCGGTACAATGTCTCTTTCATTATGCAGGTCCTTGCTCAAATCGGTCATAAAGGAGTTCTTTGAATATCGTCATTACAGAAAATCGCTATCTTACAACGAGGCCCTTGGCGCACGGTTTTTTAATTAAAACAGGCAATTTGGCTGTGACTTATCCGAAGTTTTACAATTATGTTTTTGTCGTCGCGGCCAGGAGCTTTCTGTACCAAAGAAATTCATTTTCAGCAATGTTCGCAAAGTAGAGGGCAAATGCTATTTAGATTTTAATTAAATGAATTTCGAACCTTCAATATAGTACATTATGCTAATGATTCACACAAATAAACGAATTTTATGGCATTATTAATGAAGCAGTTTTGTCTTACAGCTAACAATTAAAAAACAATCTTATTACAATATAATTGAGACTTTAACATCTTTTAAGACGACTGTCTGTTTGCGCCAATAAAAACAAAATACCTAACAAATGCATTGAGATTGTAATTAAATTGATATAGCAGTGGTATTTTTTTGTGTCCTTAAATAGAATCTGACGAAAAGTTAAGTAAACTTTGTGGAAGTTCCGACAGTGAACAAGGTCCCGATTGGAACGCTGACCGGACGATTTATCGACTGTAGTCTGCTTTTGGCGTGTTCCACTATCCTCGCATCCGACACACTCGGGAAATGGAAAAGTTTCCTTCGAGTACCCTCTGGCTATTGGGGCCCCACTTTGTTACAACAAATTTTATAGTACGACCATACCGGACCGACGAACTTTTCACGACCTGTTCGCCAATAAATAATTTTATACTTTCCGAATATTAAAGTCGATCGATGTTTAGGTAATAATTCGAACTAGAGTCCCGCAGTAGTCGAAATTCGACTATAATTAATTGGAATTGTAAGTTTCAAGAACAAAAGTTTGACAATAAATAGTATGCAATATGCATGCGTGTGTGCGTTAAATACATGGTATGTAGTGTGTGTAATGTTTTATTTATTGATTTAATGTATCTTTTATGCATTATTTAAAAAAAATATTAGCATTGTGCACTCCTTCTCTATATTCTCTATAAGTGTGGAATATTTCATACTTCTCCGTCCGCGCAATTTTCGTAAAAAGGGATACAAAGTTTTTGCTTCACGTATTAATATATATTCGAATAAATGAGTGTACCGATTAAATGACAAAGTTTTGGACGGGTCGGCGCGCGTATTAAAGTATTAAAACATAATACGCCGGGAAATGAGCGGCTAAATAAGGACGCGATTGAATATTCATGGAACTCTGAGCAAAGTTTCTGATAAGAAATTATGGTAATAATTTTAAATTGACCCCATCCACATTGGGGTTCCGGAAAGCAACAAAATTTGTTACCGCTATGGACTGATGCCTCAGACTGGGTCGAACACAATTTCCTAATTAATTTAAACCCTCTTATAAAAGTTAAGTGGGGTTGTAAATTTTGAGTGTGCTGTAAAGATTTCGTGAGTAATGTTTCAGAAAATTAAAAGTTTTACTCTAGATTACTGTATTAGTCTAATTTAGTTCAAGGTGAAGTAAATGAAATGACGAGCTTTCGTGTGCCCACTGAGTGGGACATCCTGACGCATTAATAGCAGAGCTTAAATTCTGGTACTTGTATCATTATTTTAAGTAAAAGCTAACACAATTTTGCGGATGATTTGCACGATAAATAACCACTTGGGACAAATTAAAAAAACAGGAAAATGTGTATATTTTTTTAACTACTTAAGTAGCGGAGCGTGTAAGTCTATACAATAATTCTGTTCATTCTTATGTATAAAGTCAGGCGCTATTATCCAAATGAAAAGGTAATCATTGGAATTTAATATAAATTGGTCAAAAATGACATGTTTGCGGGATCAATACTCCTTGCTAACTTTTCAAGATAGGCTTGTTTACTTATGGTGTGATAGGTATTAATCGATATCAGAATGTAAATTCTGCAACCCATCTTGAGCTACGTGGCCAATATGTCATCTTTATCGTAGAAGCTACCATTTAAAACTTCACAGTGAATACAATTGAGTGCGTAACAACCCAACTTTTAATGAACATGGTCAAATTTTTACGACGTATAAATATTAGATGCACTAAAATTCTGACTCATATTTTTTAAAATAAATCCAAAAATAACTCGTCCGGTAAACTGTGAAACACTTGTAATAGTGATGCGAAACATGAAATTCATTCACTCCGAAATTTAATCCGTGAAATTGATATTGGAACGCGGTCGTTTGGCACGAGTTCCCCAATGAAGGAAACCCCGTCACGTTTTCTGACACGCCAATGTTTCAACGCTTCATACGACGCCACTCTTTTATTTGAACATCAGTCTTTTGTTCTAGAGACTCTAGTTTTGATACTAAATTCGCAGCACGTTCTCAGGCAAGATTTATTGGATCGAGATTCATTTCGCTCTGAAATTTCCTGTTCACGAATCAACAATGACTTTGTGTTATTAAAGTGGTGAAACCAATGACCCTTGTAACTTGGTCCATTTCTATCGATGTTTTAGTCGAGTTTTCGCTTCAAACTTGAAAGATAAACTGAAGTACCCCTTTAAGTTTGATGTGGGTTTGGTTTTCATTTGAGGTATCTTGAACTTGTACTGCCTTGTAAAGGTAGTAATTTCAAAAGTAAATTTTCAACGGCTTCTCTGATATTTATGATTTTGTGGTTTTCATTGAAAGCTTAATATTTTGGAGCGTTTTCATTTGCTTTTCATGTAATACCTACGGTATATATTTTGAATACGTTTCTATTAATTAATTGATATTCAGAATGTATTTAATAATAAATATTTACTAACAATCACGCCACGTTAACTGGTCCCGTGATAAGTTCGTAAATACATTGTGTTACAGGTACCAGATAACGGATATAAATGTAAGATTTTTATTATACACATACATATACTTAATATACATCCATAACTCTGGAAAAGTTATTTATTTTTTACATACAAATATCTTCCTTTGGCGGGATTCGAACCCTCGACCCCCTTGTGTAGTGATCATGTCACTTACCACTACACCAGACGGCCGTTGTTTTAGTGTAAATAACTATTGTAACAAAATTATATTTCTACGTTCAGCTGAATAAGATGTAATTTACGATTCATTGCTATACTTTTGGGCAAGAACATGAATATGGCGGTTGGTTCCAATCCAATAACATACTTCTTGATAATTCATGAGATATACACACGGACAATATAGCAATTATTCATGAACGCAAACATATTGCTATACGCATAATACATTAACAGTGAGCTCGTATAGCAGTGCCGTACTTGTGTGATTAATAGACGATAATTGTTACGGACAAGCATTCCTACTTAATCTATGAATTGCTAATAACGGGTCACAAAGGCGACAAGGGTTGCAAGTGTTTATCGTTCGTTTTCCGAGATGTTAATCGTAAAGGTATGTACCGTAAATTAATCTATATATATAAAAATGAATTGCTGTTCGTTAGTCTCGCTAAAACTCGAGAACGGCTGGACCGATTTGGCTATTTTTGAATTATTTGTGGAAGTCCAAAGAAGGTTTAAAAGGTAGATAAATATGAAAATGCTCAGAATTAAATAAAAATAGTAATTTTGTTTTTCCTTTGATGTGTGTTGTTTTAAGTTTATTTTATACATTTTATTAATCGATTGAGGCACTACGAAGTCTGCCGGGTCAGCTAACTATTTAATAAATTTAGTGAATGCTAATGGGTGCTTGCAAGCAACAACAAAAGCCTTCGTGTGGAAAAATTCTGCGAGTCAACATAATAAAATGGTGACGTAACCCATTACCGCTTCGAAACGTAAACGCTGCTACTTAATTTATTAAGTAAAAAGCTTATTTATTTTCATAAAACTGTCCTAATGGCGCTCCGAGAAGGACCTCTTGCTGCAAATAAAACCATCTTTTCAACGGTTAATTTACGGAATGAATCACGTCCGTCCGCAGGTTGTTCGGGCTGCTTTGTTTTTGTTCGCGATTCGAGGGGTGACCGAAACTTGTGGTCGCGTAAGAAATGAATTATCGTTAGTATTTACCGGAAGATGACATTTCTCGAATCGGCCCATTAATTCCTAATGGAGCGACTACTGGCTACATTTCATCTGTTTGGCTGCACACCAGGGCCCCCGCCGCAGCTATTTTCGGTAGCGTAACCGAGAATTTATAACTGCGAGTTAGTTCGGAATCGTTGGATAGCGGCAAAATAAGTAGGATTTATTGTATGCCTCTTCGCGGTCTATTTGTTTGCGTGTGGGTGAGGTAAGTCGTATTTAGACGTATTTTTTCCTCGAGAGACTTTCCGCGAATTTGCTACGCACTACGCTCCATAAGTTGCGAGTTATAAGCTTTAAGTTCGTCGAAGTAAAGATATTGTCTTAACATTACTTTATCTACAATTCATTTACAATATGACAATATTACAAAAGTCAAACTAGAATATTCTGGATTTAGTTATTCTGGATAAACTTTTGTTTCGTTTATATTTTATTTTTTTTATTGCTTAGATGGGTGGACGAGCTCACAGCCCACCTGGTGTTAAGTGGTCACTGGAGCCCTTAGACATCTACAACGTAAATGCGCCACCCGCCTTGAGGTATAAGTTCTAAGGTCTCAGTATAGTTACAACAGCTGCCCCACACATCAAACCGGAACGCATTACTGCTTCACGGCAGAAATAGGCAGGGTGGTGGTACCTATCCGCGCGGACTCACAAGATGTCCTACCACCAGTAATTACGCAAATTATGATTTTGCGGGTTTGATTTTTATTACACGATGTGATTCCTTCACCGTGGAAGTGAATCGTGGACATTTATTAAGTTTTTTTTTTTATTGCTTAGATGGATGGACGAGTTTACAGCTCACCTGGTGTTAAGTGGTTACTGGAACCCATAGACATCTACAACGTAAATGCGCCACCAAACTCGAGATATAAGTTCTAAGGTCTCAGTATAGTTACAACGGCTACCCCACTCTTCGAACCGAAACGCATTACTGCTTCACGGCAGAAATAGGCGGGTTGGTGGTACCTGCCCGCGCGGACTCACAGGAGGTCCTACCACCAGTGAAAAACGTACGTATTTCAGTACGTATTTGAGTACGTATTTCATTAGAAAAATTGATACCCGCCTGAGATTCGAACACCGGCGCATCGCTCGACACGAATGCACCGGACGCCTTATCCTTTAGGCCTTTTGCGTTTTGTTCTATTAAAATTTAGACTCGATCGTAATTTTGATTTTACATAAAACGATTCAACACAAACATTTGAAGAACCCAAAGATTTTTTCATGTGTTATGGGTGCCGAATATATGTATAAGCCAAACAAGATTACATCCAAACTCCGCAAACCATATGTTTCACTAGTACGCTACTAGTTCTTCCGCAAACCGTATCGAATTCTATTACAGCTATTAAGTCTAATTAGCGCAACTATGAATGTGCCTTCATCAACATAAAAGAATCCAATTCCGTTTCATCTCGGGTCCGTCTGAGAAAAATAAAGTAATGATTTTGTGGACTTCGAAAAAACGTAACTTTTATTAATAGGTAAACAATTATGTGTTTTAACAGTTTATTTTTTACATGCACGTTACATTATAATCTCATTATTATGTACTCTACGGGTGGACGAACTGACGCTTGAGACATTAATTTTAATCGAAAAAAATCAATTGTATAGTGTATAATCAATTATATAGTTTTTACTGGGGGTAGGACCTCTTGTGAGTCCGCACGGGTATGTACCACCGCCCTGCCTATTTCTGCCGTGAAGCAGTAATCCGTTTCGGTATGAAGGGTGGGGCAGCCGTTGTAACTATACTGAGACCTTAGAATTTATATCTCAAAGTGGGTGGCGCATTTACGTTGTAAATTTCTGTGGGCTCCAATAACCACTAAACATCAGGTGGGCTGTGAGCCCGTCCACTCATCTAAGTGTGGAGTCTGTGCTTATATAGAGCGTGTGTGGTATTATGTGGTGATAATTATTAATAAGGCAAGACAGTTTGCAACCTGTTTATTGTGCGACGACTCGACACAGACTGACTAAGCTAAGCCCGCTACATCACTCCCCCCTTAAAAATAAGACATAAAATTTTATTACAAAAAAATAAGAGTAAAATGTAAAAAAAAAGTATATAAGATAATGTAAAAAAAAAGTGTAAAAATATAAAAATCTTAACTTAGTAACATTATTCATTGCTTAACAAATAAGAAATATAAAATAAAAGTAATCCTATTTAAAAACATTTTTAAACTTCTAGTCATTTGTAGCACAATTTCACATAATTTCCAACTTAGCGAATTATTACAATTACAATTTCTTGCGAAATACTTTGTACTGTGCAAAAGATATCGTTTTTCTATTCATCTACTTAGTCAGCAAAACGTACCGGTGGTTTCACAATACGACCACTACGTGTAACACGGTAATTAGCTGAGCGATTTTTATGAGTGCTTAAATCTTCACTTGCAATTATGACGTCATCGATATAACCATACAAAAAATCTAGACCTTCTAACACTGTGTGATTCATAAACCATTGAAAGGTTTGTGCGGCATTGCGCAAGCCGAACGGCATACGCGGAAACTCAAAAAGTCCGAAAGGTGTGATCACTGCTGTCTTCTCCACATCCTCAGGCGCTACCATAATAAAATGATAGGCCCTATTTATATCAATCCGTGAAAAGTACTTTTTATTATGTAATAAGTAAGTGAAGTCATGCAACCTCGGTATCGGATATCTATCCGGTTGCGTCACAGCATTAAGTGCTCTATAGTCACCGCATGGGCGAATTTGTCCGTCCTTCTTAGGTACCACATGCAGAGGGCTTGCCCATGCACTTTTCGACGGTTTACAAATACCTAGCTCTAGCATAATTTTAAATTCTTCTTTAACCTTCGCGTATCGGTGCGGTGGCAACGGCCTCGCCTTAGCGTGGACAGGCGGGCCCGTGGTAATAATTTCGTGGTAGACCGCATGATTGGGCGGTTCCTTGAATGATATTGGCTTGGTAATATCAGGATACTCGGCCAACAGCTGGTAAAATGGATGTGTCACGTCTACCGTTTTTACTGATTGTTCGTTAGTGTTGACAATCCCAGTAAAAATGTTCAACTTTGTGACATCATCAAAAAGCTTACGTGTACTTAAATCTACGATTAACTTAAAATGTACTAAAAAATCGGCACCTATGATCGGCTGTCGTACGTCAGCTATTACAAAAGTCCAGCGAAATGCTCTACGTAACCCTAAATCTAGTAATAAAATTTTTAGTCCATAAGTTCTTATCATAGTTCCATTGGCCGCATATAATGTATAGTCTGTACACTCACTGCTAACGTTTTTTTGCACTTTACTACGTGGCAATACCGAAATATTCGCACCAGTGTCTATTAAAAAACGTAATCCACTACAACGGTCCGTAACACTTAGGCGGTAATTTGTTCCGCTGCAGACTTCCGCCAGTGATGACTGCGCGGTGGTTAGTTTCCCTGCTTCTTCTCCCAGGCGCAAGGCTCTACACACCGGTGTGCTTTTTCCTTATATTTGTAATGGTAAAAGCATACCCAATCCTCGCTTGCTGGAGTACGACGAGGAGTACGTCCTCTTCGTCCGCGGGACGCTGACCTTCCATCTCGGGAATAGTTCCGGTGAAAGAATGGTCTGGAAGCTCTTCCTGCACCTTCGATCTTGCTTAACCGGACATTTATCTTGGCTATCTCGGCAGCCATTGCTGAGTCCACTTGTTTGGAGCTGGTGACTTCAGCGACGCTGTTCGTGGGTTTCATATTCTCCATAACTTTATCGGCGATCGTTGCCAAGGTCGAAATATCTTTGGTATCCGTCACGGCTAATACTGCGCGTGCAGCGGCTGGCAGATGATTTTGCCACAAAACCGTAAGCGTTTCATCCGTGATCTTATCTCGTGCCAGCTCCTTCATTCTTCTCAGGAGTCGCGATGGTCTTTGGTCACCTAAATCCATTTCTCCTATTAACTTTTGTATTTGTCGATTTTCTGACTCCTCGTATATTACGAGAAGTCTTCTCTTAAGGGCTTCGTATTTTCCTTCTTCTGGGGGTTTTAATAAAATATCTGTTACCTGCTCTATCACTTGCTTCCCCAGCTTAGCAATGACAATATGATATTTTGCTATATCTGCCAAGTGTTGGGACTGTAGTACGGCTTCGACTTGTATAAACCACAATCGGGGCTGATCCTGCCAAAAATCAGGAATTCTAGCTGCCACTGACACTGCTAACACGCCCGTATCCGTCTTAAATCCTTCCTCAGCCATGGTGAAATATTTTTTTTAATGTAAATTGCACAATCTAACAGTTTCAGTTTTTCACCTTAAAACACGTAATGTCTTTCACTATAAATTGTTACAGTTCATCACCACTATAATCACGTCTCAGTCACGTCGTCAGCAAATCACGTCGGGGTCACCAATGTGGAGTCTGTGCTTATATAGAGCGTGTGTGGTATTATGTGGTGATAATTATTAATAAGGCAAGACAGTTTGCAACCTGTTTATTGTGCGACGACTCGACACAGACTGACTAAGCTAAGCCCGCTACATAAGCAATAAAAAAAAAACTTTCTCGGACTTTAAATCTGAGCGCATCTCAGGACTTATCATAGTGCATTATATCAGCAATGCTTTAATGTAACACCAATACATAAGCGTCCTGCCCATTCAGGGTAGTAAAATAAATAAATAAATGTAGTTTTTTTTTTTTTAAATGTCCTACAATAGCAACCCGAATAAAAATGAACATACATGTTTAAAAATCCTATTTATCCTATTTATAACATCTTGAGGACTTAGTGGAAATAATGTTGAAACAATAATATACAATAATATAGATCAAAGGTCAAGCGAATAAAGGTGAGTTAAAAAAAAGCAACCTATATAACCTAAAAAACTAACCTATCTGTTATTTTTCCACGTACGTATGTACGTGTGTAAACATAATGCTCTGACCATTGCCTTTGGGATATCAAAACGAGCAACTTATATTGAAAACTAAATGTTAAACAACTTTCCAATTTTCTCTTGTAATCGAGTTCGTATGACGTCAAGGGGCTGCCTCGGGAATTCAGTTGTTTGGGGATGGCGACATTTATGTTATTTAAGTTTAATTTCAGGAAATGACGTTGTCAAAGCGAATTTAGTTGATTTTCGCAGAAATTGTTAGCTATCGACTCAATGTTACGAATCCTAATGCCAAAGTATTACGTATCTTAATATAAATTGAATTAGATACGCTTATTATACGAAATTATAAATGGTTACTTATACGTATTGCATGTAGTAAATATTATGTCAAAATTGTGTATCGATTACATGATACCATTTAGTCTGAAATCGTTTTTTTTTTCATTGCCGGTTATCCGAAAAACAGATTTTTGTGATAAAACCACAAATTGCTTTTTTTTGCACAGATGAATGTTAAATGGTGCCATAGCCACTCCATAGTTTTTTTTTTTGCTTAGGTTTATTTATCCATCGACATACGGAAGTAGAGAAGGATCTGTTGATGACTTAAGGAACCGATACAAAAACTATTCACGTCTTCAGTAAGATATTTTCTAATTTTTTTTATTGCTTAGGTGGGTGGACGAGCTCACAGCCCACCTGGTGTTAAGTGTTTACTGGAGCCCATAGACATCTACAACGTAAATGCGCCACCCACCTTGAGACATAAGTTCTAAGGTCTCAGTATAGTTACAACGGTTGCCCCACCCTTCAAACCGAAACGCATTATTGCTTCACGGCAGAAACAGGCAGGGGCGGTGGTACCTACCCGTGCGGACTCACTAGAGGTCCTACCACAAGTAAATATCTATAAAATAGATAGCTGAAACTAACAGAACTTACATTAATGACAAATGAATTCGTTGCTCTTGAATAGTTTCATATATTACACGAAATAAATGCAGGTGGTCAAACGCACGCACGCTTGCGAAAAACACATAAAATATATCAACGTCACGCTTACAAATGGCAGTTGTCTAAACGATAAATGTATGTTCTGAACTTCGGAATTTCGCTATTTTTAAAAAGTAAACGATTAGAACTAGCTAACTCTGAACAATGATTTAGTTATTTTTAGTATGAACAAGAGTGTGTTGATTTCAAAGGTTCGTTTAGGCCAAAACTTGCTGTAATCATTTAGTTTGGCTGATCTTCAACTAGACAATCCTTGGTCGAAATAGTTCTAACTAAATAAACTAATAAGTACAATTTTTTTATTGTCTTTGTAGGCAGAAGATCATACGTCCCAGCTGATGGTAAGTGGGTACCGTTGCTTATGGACGTCAGCAATGCCAGGGGTGGAGCCAAGCCGCTGCCTACCATTAATACTCTCCACAAGCCTTGTTTAAAGAAGGACGTGTCATAGCGCTCGGGAAACACCGTAGAGGGGCTCATTCCAAAGCCGTGGGTTATGACACAATTGTTCTTACTTAGACATACTTAGATATATCACTGTCAATTTACGAATTATAGTCTAATCTCTTAAACTTTTCGTAAATATGCATTCTGGCTTGAAGGTGGGATAGAGACTGCCGTTCCGATAACAACTTAACATCGGGTGGACACTAAGCTTGTTTATTTATGTAATAAAAATATAAAACAGTATTTAACGACTCGATTGTAAAGTATAAATAAACATTGTGCATAATCTATCTTCTATCTATATTTATAAAAATGAATTGCTGTTCGTTGTATCGCTAAAACTCGAAACTATGAAGTCGTCGTGGCCTAAGGGATAAGACGTCCGGTGCATTCGTGTTGAGCAATGCACCCGGTGTTCGAATCTCAGGCGGGTACAAATTTTTCTAATGAAATACGTACTCAACAAATGTTCACGATTGATTTCCACGGTGAAGGAATAACATCGTGTAATAAAAATCAAAACCCGCAAAAATTATAATTTGCGTAATTACTGGTGGTAGGACCTCTTGTGAGTCCGCGCGGGTGGGTACCACCACCCTGCTTCTTTCTGCCGTGAAGCAGTAATGCGTTTCGGTTTGAAGGGTGGGGCAGCCGTTGTAACTTACTTGAGAACTTAGAACTTATATCTCAAAGTGGGTGGCGCATTTACGTTGTGGATGTCTATGGGCTCCAGTAACCACTTAACACCAGGTGGGCTGTGTGAGCTCGTCCACCCATCTAAGCAATAAAAAAAAAAAAACGGCTGGACCGATTTGGCTAATTTAGGTCTTGAATTATTTGTGGAAGTCCAGAGAAGGTTTAAAAGGTCGGACGGATTTTAGGTCTTTTGTTTATCGATTGAGGCACTACGAAGTCTGGCGGGTCAGCTAGTAAAAATATAAAAAAGTATTTAACGTGTCGATTGTAAAATATAAATAAACATTGTGCATAATCTTGTATAAAAATTTTCAAAATGTTTCTGAAACAATATAAATATTGGTCTGCAATAAACAATATTTCTGCAGTAAGAAAATTTTCGTGAAGCAAATGAAGTTCTTCGCGTTAAGTTCATTAAGACGGCAACGTCGCGATGCGGACGTCCCGTTTCGCAAAACACTCAACTTTGGAACTTAACAACGTTACCTAACGTCTCTCAATGTCTACCCGTTAAACCCAAAACTTGCATTAAAATGTTCTGTGCTAATTTGTTTTGTGACGGAAAAGAAAATATCTTCATATTCAATTTTGTTTACCTCTTACGTTTCAGCAACAACTAGAATATGACCGAGCATTGCTCGGTTTTTTTTTTTGATAACGCCGTCTTGTTGTGTCTTTAAAGCGGTTAGTTTCCCTCAATTAAGAAAAATAGTACTATTATTCGGGAAGAGAATTTATTGAAAACATGAATAAAACAACATTTTCTGAAAATAAATCGTAGCTAGATCGATTTATCGCCCCCGAAATCCCCTGTATACTAAATTTTATGAAAATCGTTGGAGCCGTTTCCGAGATTCAGATTATATACTTATATATACAAGAATTGCTCGTTTAAGATAAGATACGCAATTTCTGTTATTTCTTCGCTAAGCTTATAATCGACTGGATAATTTTGCTGACTAACTAGAACGATGACAAAACAAAACCAGGCCTTTTCTTTTATGTGTTATTTAAAGAAGCCGGTTATAACTTTTGTAGACACCACTGAAATTATTAAGCAAGAAAGTTACTTGGGGACAGGATGGCGACCAGGCACTCTGCGCGAATCGCGTCACCTTGCACCCAGTCTGCCTTGCTTCATGCCTTAGTGCCTCTACTTTATCTGCGATTCGCGTGCAAGTTTTTGAGCTACAGGGAGTTTTAGTCATTACTAGTTTAGAAGGATCATAGTCGTAACAAAAGTGCTCCAAAAAGGTCACGATGCGAGAAAAAGCTTAGAAGCATTGAGATTTCCTGTTGACCCAAAAACAAAACAAAATGATTAAGCAATTACTATACGAACTCTTTATTCGTGGATTTTCAACTATTAATATTATCAATGCTTTCAAATATTTGAAATTATTATTTAAGCTAGACGGAATGTTAAATAATCTCGAATTAGTTCTGTAGAATTGAAAAATGTCATTATTTTAGATCAGAATACACGATTGTTTGTTTCTATTTGAAAAGCCAACGTCACATCATTCTGTCGCAATTATTAGCTTCTGCAACTGTTTCAAATAACAGCCGACATCGATTAAAGGCGATACGGCATATTTCCGCAAGATACTGCGACTAAAGGGTGCCTTATTGAAAAATTCCACGAAATGGTGAATTCCGTATCTTGCTATCCAGGAATTAATTCTTGACTAGAAAACTTAAGGAGAGATGTTAACCTAGTTCAAATTAATTCTTGACTAGAAAACTTAAGGAGAGATGTTAACCTAATTCAAATTAATTCTTGACTAGAAAACTTACGAAGAGATGTTAACCTAATTCAAATTAATTCTTGACTAGAAAACTTACGAAGAGATGTTAACCTAGTTCAAATTAATTATTGACTAGAAAACTTTTTTTTTTTTTTTTGGTCAGGAGGAAATCGCCGGACTTCCGCCCTCCCCTGGGGATGAAGGGCGGGGCATGTCGGAGTCGAACTGACTAAAACCTCCTGTCGCTCAACAACCCGCGTCCGAACCTCGCATGAGACAGAACCCATGAAAAGGCAAAGGGGGGAAAGTGAAGCGTTTAGTGCGGAGCACATCTCTCCCATCACCCTCCCCCTCGGGACGCCGGACCGGTGGTCGTCGGCGCCACGACCACCAGCCCTCTCGGTCGGCAGGCTATCCGAAGCCCGCCTAGATGGCGCCGGTTAGAATGGGTTATCCTACGGAATACCCCGCTGGATCAAAACCAGCGTGGGTCGAGGATAGCCGGCCTTCCATCACCCGGATGCTCTTGCGTAAAACGCGTGCAGAGCAGCTTGCACGTCGTCTTCTTAGGCCCCCTTTGCCGGTCCCCAGACCGACGTGTTAAGGGGACCCGAAACACTTAGAGGGCCAGGGCTTGGGCGATATCCGCCTCCCTGGCCCCCGCTCGACGGCGGCGGGCTTGCGCGTCTCTCACGCGCCCCGCCGCCTCCTTCTGCGAGATGGTGCACTCGCAGAAGTCGAGCATCGCCTTCCACGACTCGTCGTCGCCGAGCATCGATGCCACAACACTCGGCAACGACAAGTCGTTTCCTATTTTTGCGACGAGGACACGGCGCCACCCCTCCCATGCGGGGCAGGCAACGAGCGTGTGCTCTGCCGTGTCCAAGTCGCAACCACAATGGTGGCACTCTGCCGTCGGCTCGGCTCTGATCCGGTGCAGGAACTCACCGAAGCAACCATGCCCAGTGAGCACCTGCGTGAGCCGGAAAGTGAGGCGTCCTCTGTCACGATTCGCCCAGTCCACAAGGACTGGGCGAATCGCCTCGACGGTCCTACGACCAGCCGAAGGATCGGCCAGCCGCCTGGACCATGATTCCAGCACGGACCGCCGAGATTGGGCCCTCCGCGCTCTGACCACACTGGGGCTGGGGCGCGCCACGCCCCGGGCACGAAAGTCAGCCCGCCACTGATAGTCAGCGGCGAGCGCCTCCGCTTCCAGAACCCAAGGCGGCGTCCCAGCCAGTACACACGCCGCCTCGAAGGAGATGGTGCGATAGCCGCGGATGACCCTGACCGCGATGGTGCGTTGCGGCCGTTGCAGCAACTTTGCTACCCCCACGGCCAGGGACTGGCCCCACACGGGCGCCCCGTATAGGGCCATTGACCGCACCACCCCTGTATAGAGACGGCGCGTCACCTGGTCAGGCCCCCCGACGTTGGGCAGAAGCCGGCTTAACGCGCCGGCCACCCCCAACAAACGAGGGACCAGATTCTGAAAGTGAGCACGGAAGGTCCAACGACTGTCTAGAATGAGGCCGAGGTACTTCAACTGCACCCCGACCCCAATACGGACGCCTCCAACCACGATTTGAGCATCGATAGGTGGCACTCTCCGGGGCCTGTGGAACCACATGGCCTCGGATTTACTGAGTGCCACGTCGAGGCCCAATCTCCTGATTTTGCCGACGACATGCGCCACCCCAACGGTAGCAAGACGGGCAGACTCAGCAAAACTCCCCCCCCGGGCCACGACCAACGTGTCGTCTGCGTAGCAGATTACACTCAGGCCCGGGAGGAGGGCACCTCTTAGCACCCAGTCATACCCGATATTCCACAGAAGAGGGCCGAGCACCGACCCCTGTGGAACACCGCGCACGACCGGGAATCGGTGCACGATCCCATCATGTCCGGTACACGTGACCGATCTGTCCTCTAAGTAGGAACCCACCAGCCGGCGAAGGTAGGGGGGCACTCCGTGTCTTTCCAGCGCCCCCCCTATCACGGACCAGGGCAGGGTGTTGAACGCATTGGCGATATCGAGTGATACCGCCAGGGCCACCCCGCCCCTGGAGACGGCCTCCTCCGAGAGGGCCCGCACGCGAAGGATCGCGTCTACGGTTGAGCGGCCCTCTCGGAAGCCATACTGTTCCGCCGACAGATCGGGTCCCACCCCGGCCAGATGCTGGATGATGCGGGCTGCCAGAATACGTTCCAGCAGCTTGCCCACCTCATCCAGCAACACGATGGGACGGTACCCGGCGGCGGTATCCGCCGGGCGCCCCTCCTTTCTCAACAGCACGAGTCTGCCCGTCCTCCACGATGAAGGAAACCGTCCCGACTCGAGGCAGGAGTTGTAAAGCCTCAAGAGTCGGTCCCCCAGGGCACCAAGAGCCAAGCCCCAAACCCGACCATGGACGCCGTCCGGGCCGGGTGCAGTGTCCTTCGCGCACATTTTGCGTACGGCCACACGGAGCTCCGCCCCCGTTATATGGGGCACCTCAGCAGGGACTTCACCGTCGTATTCCGGCGGCGCGTCCATAGCGGGAGCGATAAATCCATCCCGCTCCTGCGGGAACAGCGCCGAGACGATGTCCCGCAGCTGCTGAGGCTGGAGACGCTCCGTGATCGGGGGGGCCCATGGGCGCATTTTATTGCGCACCATATGATAGGGCCGCCCCCACGGATCCTCATCCAGCGTCTCCAAGAGACCCTCCATGTGTTGGTTCTTGGCTCTTCTGATGGCCAGCTGCAATGCCCTCTGCGCGACGCGAAATGCGCCGTGCAGCCGGACCTCTTCCGCCGCGAATGCAACCGGATCATTGCGTCGCGGCAGGCGGCGGCGGCGATGCCTGGCGCACTCGCGCCTCGCCCGAACGCACTCCACGCGGAGTTGCGCAATTTCGGGCGACCACCAGTACGCTTGGCGATTAGGAAGTCGAGGGCCAATCCGGGGCATCGACGCATCACAAATGCGACACATCGTGTCCCGGAACCACCCTGCCTCGCCCCCGACCTCGACCGGGTGTGGACGCATGGGCGCCCACGCCGCCACCATAGAGGCTTCCATCAGGAGCTCCTTATTCAGGCGCTTCAGTGCCCACTTGGGGAATGACCGGGACGCACCATGGGGGTGGTCCCTGTGGACGTCCGCGACTGCGGAGCGGGCGGAGAGATCAAACCGAATATATCGGTGATCTGACAGTGTCTCCGCCCCCTCCAAGACCCTCCAGCCGCGGATACGGCGCGCGATGGCCGGGCTCGCAAACGTAACGTCCACAATAGACTCGCCCTGCCACCGCACGCACGTCGCAACCGAACCTCTATTCAACAAACAGAGGCCGGCCACGTTCGCCCACCTCTCCAGCAGCCTACCACGAGCGTCCGAGCGGGGGGAACCCCATGCGACAGACTTCGCATTGAGGTCCCCCGCGAGAATCACTGGACGGGGAGCGAGGCGGCGAGCAATCGCCCCGATCCCGCCCAGGAAATGCCCGAACTCGACAGTAGGCCTGTTTGGAGAGAAGTACGCCCCGATCACGACGGTCCCTTCCAACTGCACCGCGACGAAACCTTGGCCCCTGGTCACCATCGCCAGGGGGGGGATCGCCGCGTCTCTTCTTATGACTATGGCCGCCAGGCCGCCATCGTCCCCAAACCAGCAATCATTTGCCGGGGAAACGAAGTACGGCTCGGCGACCACAGCCACATCTATGGACCACTCCGCCATGCTCTGAGACAGCATGTCCTGAGCTCTGGCGGAGTGATTCAGATTTCCTTGGAGGAAGCGATAGGTGCGGTCCATTACTGTTGGACTACATCCATCGCCCCCTCCCCTTCACCACTGCCCCCGCCCTCCGGCACCGGCGCCGCAGCGGGGATTACAGCGTTGGCCAGTGCTCCTCTGGCCAACCTTCTGTTTTGCCGACGCTTTGACTTGCGGCGCCGGTTGCGTTCGGTATTATTACCGGACGAAAAGCACGCCTTGCCTCCCGTTCGGTGGCTTGCCCTGCGCCCGGCCGCAGCACACAGAGCGCAATGCGGGGCAGCCGTGCAGGACGCCGCTTTATGTCCCGGCTGGCCGCAGCGGAAACACAGACCACTGCGGTCAACCGAGCTGGTGCACCTGGCGAGGCCGTGTCCGGTGCTAAAGCACCGGAGGCATCGCCAGGCGCGTGGTTCAAGCAAGTGCACGTGGGCCGCTATCCAGCCCACGCGCAGCATGCCCGGATTTCCCGAAGGTCTCCCGGGAGGAGGAGCAGCCAGGGAGGCGGCCGCTTCCACCGGGCAACGCACCCACACCGAGCTGGCCCCGGTATAACCGCGGCGCGGCTCGCCTACTGTAACATTTTCCAGTGCGCATTTGCCCTGGGCAGCGACGGCCGCCGTCACCTCATCCCTGGTGGTGCAGTCGTCCAGGCCGGTTACTCTTAATTCGGCCATTTTTACCGGCCTGTGCACCCGTACCTCCTCCTCAGGCAGGACCATACGGAGCTTCGCCGCCAGACGCTCCGCGATGCCGGAACTATCGGCACCGGGACATTCTAGCAGCTTGGCCCCGTTGGCCGTCTGCCTGCAGCGGAGGCCCTCCTCCTCCGCCCCGATCTCGCCCAGGTCAACTGCCGCACGCGCCCGGGCAATGACATCTCTGTATGTCATGCCCTTGGCTTCAGCGGCTGGCAGTAGGGTAAGAACCACTGCCGCCGACCGAGGCGCGCGCGGCAACTTCTTTTTCTTCTTGTTTTTCTTGGTGGCTACAGGCGCTCGACCCTGTTGGGATGCACCCTGAGCCACCATGGCCACCGGCGCTCTACTCGTTTGAGGAGCTGCCGGTGGGGCCTTTTTGGTACTCCGCCGGGCCACCACGTTCCACCCCTCATCCATATCTGACGGGGGCGGAGGCAGCGGGCGGGACTGGGGTGCTTGTAGTGAGGGCTTCGCGTTAGCGCGACCCCCTCGCTTGGTTCTATCCCGTCCCGGGCCCGACCTGGTGACTGGAGCCCGTACGGGAGCAGGACGAGCGGCCAAAGCACCCGACGCCGCCGGCCGCCTAGCGTCAGCCGAGGTAGGGACTTTCGCCTCGAGAGCCGCCAACCTGCCGCCCAGCCTTTCTATTACAGCCTGGATGGTGCGGCTGATTACCTCTTCCAGGCTGAAGTTTGTTGGTTGTAGCGGAGCCAACATCCGTGGCCCCGCGAGTGCTTGCTGTCGCTCGGCAGCGGTCGTCTCCCTAGAGCGCGGCGACGGGAGACGCGGCCTCTGCTGTGCCACACGCGGTGGCGGCAGCACAGGCCATCGGTCGCCAGTCAGCGCCGGGGGACGGGGACCTCGAGGGGCTCCAGCGACCCAAGGCGTCGCTGCGCCATCATTGGGCTGCTGCTGTGCTTGAAGCTGTGCTCGAAGCCTCGAATTCTCCGCCCTCAGCTGCACTACCTCGTCATTGGCAGAAGCAACCGAAGGCAGAACCTTCGAGACTTGCGAGACCACTTCTCGCAGTTTACGGCCAGCGGCTTTGGTCTTGGTGCCGTTGGCCGCATAGGTTTTGATGGTCTTCATGGCCCTGTCTATGACCAAGGCAGGGTCCTGAAGGCCACCCTCTTCCTCCTCCGTCGTCTGCCCGTCCAGTGAGGCGACAGACATCGACACTGATGATGGCGCCGGTGACGGCGCGCCCCTTCTACGGGCGGGTCTTCCTTTAGGGGGCGGCATCTCCTCCGCAGCAGATGACGCATCGGAGACTACCAGCACTTTCTCCGGCGGGGCATCCGCACCAGAGGACGATGCTGGCTCCCCTACCCCCTCACGAGAGGAAACTCGCCAGGATTTCCTCTTCCGCCTGATCTTCTTGGCGGCTGTCCCTTTCGGATCAACTGTTTCGCCGTCGCTGACGAGCGCAGAACGCGTCGAGCCAGCGCTGGCACACCTCGGTTCGACGGGTTTTCCGCTGCCCGTCGCACAGCCCCCTTCATCATGGCATTCTTTGCCCCCCCCCCAGAATACGCGGGGCAGCGTGCTCCCACCGAGGTGGAAGCACGGAGGGATTCTCCACCTAAGGTGGTACCCTCCTGGGGTAATTTTTGTTTTAAGTTTGCCATCATTATATTTGTTCCTTTTTATTTAACCAGGGGTCGGTCCCCTGGGACGGTCCTCACGACTGGACTCCCTCCAGCCACTCATCTCATCACCGGACACGTCACAAGCTTAAGATTAGGGCATTTTTTATAGAGGTTCGCATCCTCGCGGCCCCTGCTAGGCAGCGGCCCCCGCCTCCTACTCGGTAGGGATTACGGTATGCTTCTACGAAGCCACGCCGGTAAACCGGTACCCCCCTCTGGAGGGCCTTCCCCTGTAGCCACCAAGAGGCAGCCGGGGACATGACGACCAGCGACCGGAAGGGAGTGCCCTCCGGTTCACTTCTCATCCACGTGGGTCTACCATTACTGACAGACCCACACGTCTGACCACGTTGTGGCCACGCCGGCGTACCGGTACCCCCCTCTGGAGGGCCTTCCCCTTTAACAGCCAGAGAACCGCCGGGGACATGGCCTAGCATACAAGAGGGCTCCAGAAGGGAGCCCTCTTCCCTCTTCACGCACCCTTTGCTTAGCAAAGGTGGGAAAAGGGAACACGGTGTGCAGTCTTCTTAGTTCACGCCACCCCTGTGCAGACAACGCTGCTCCACGGTATCGGGGTGCACGCTTAAGCCCCACCGCCACGACAAGGCGAGACCACGTTGTGTGGGGGACTAGAAAACTTAAGGGGTGATGTCTACCTAGTTCAAATTAATTCTTGACTAGAAAACTTAAGGAGAGATGTTAACCTAGTTCAAATTAATTCTTGACTAGAAAACTTAAGGAGAGATGTTAACCTAATTCAAATTAATTCTTGACTAGAAAACTTACGAAGAGATGTTAACCTAGTTCAAATTAATTATTGACTAGAAAACTTAAGAGGTGATGTCTACCTAGTTCAAATTAATTCTTGACTAGAAAACTTAAGGAGAGATGTTAACCTAGTTCAAATTAATTCTTGACTAGAAAACTTAAGGGGAGATGTCTACCTAGTTCAAATTAATTCTTGACTAGAAAACTTAAGGAGAGATGTTAACCTAGTTCAAATTAATTCTTGACTATAAAACTTAAGGAGAGATGTTAACCTAGTTCAAATTAATTATTGACTAGAAAACTTAAGGGGAGATGTCTACCTAGTTCAAATTATGGGACTTTTGTGTTCGATCCATCGTAGACTATGTTTCTGTTATTTAATCTGTTTGATAAATGTCAAGGTTGATGTTGTCCAAATAAAGCTATCGATAGAGTGAATTACTTCTTAATACGATTTGTATTAAAACTCAAAAGTGGTAAAGTAGTATCTATAAGAATCATAATGTGGTAGCCACATCATACTGTCAATGAGAAAATCATTCGATTTTTTTTCCATTGCCATCCAAGTGTTCTCGCAGCACACCTCACGTATGATAAAAATTAGGAAGTTGGGACACCACCGCGTATTACGTAACAAGAAAAAAAAAAACGAAATGTTATTACACAACGAATGCTCAGTTTTATGAAAACGGAAACCGGCTTTAAATTCCAGCGTCCCTTGATAAATCCTTCCGCATCACTTAACATGTGTAGTTGCATCCAACAAAATAAATACGTGGCTCTTTCCTCATACCGCAGTGAAAAATGGATGCGGAAATTGCGGATGTCAACTGAAAAGCTACATTTGGAAATAGTCTAGTGCACTATGGAGTTTGGTTGGAAATTTTAGTGAGTACTTAGAAGATATATGTAAGGATTTGAGAAAGAAATAACTTCTTAAATATGATTGAGAAACTTAAAAAAATTCAGGCAATGGTAAGCCGAACTAAAAATTTAAATGATAAATTCTTTTTGTTCTGGTGATTTTTTCATGATTCTAAAGTCAAGATAGAATTATTTTGAAACGCATTACTGCTTCATGGCAGAAATAGGCAGGGTGGAAGTACCGTGCGGACTCACAAAACGTCCCACTACCAGCAATAAGTTTTTTTTTTTTTTTTTTTCCTACCTAAGCTGAGAGCCTTGAGAGGCTATGTCAGCGTAACCCTAACTTTTGTAGGTGAGCTCACGGGGCTCAAACCTGATGACGTTGCTAACACGAACCCTAGCAAGAGTCGTGCTTCGCAGAATCTACCACCGGATCGGAAACGCGACCCACTGAGAAGATCCGGCGAGAAACTCAGTGGGCTGTGTCTGAGAGTTAATTTACTCGTCGAGCCCTTCGTCGCAAGCGACGGGTTCGACGAGAACGGTGACCGGTGCTTGAATTACCTAAAAGCACCGTTAGTGGATCGGGCGGATCCGAGATGACGTGTTTTGGGCGACGTCGACTGCTTTCCATTCTGTCCGCAGGATCGGGAATGTAGTTACCGGCGGCCACGATGAGAGGGTTCTCGTGTCGTGCCGCTTTATCGAAGTGGCGCATGGACGCCGACTGCAGATACTTACTGATGGACTCTAAGTCCAGGTCGTCATGGAGGTCGACGTTCCTGACGAACCACGGGGCTCCGACGGCTATCCTGCAAAAACGGGATTGAATAATTTGGAATGACTTTAAGTGAGTGCGGGCCGCGTGAGCGAACACTACACTTGCATAGGTCATGACGGGGCGTATGCAAGTTTTGTAGAGTGTCACCTTATTTCTAAGGGACATTTTACTTCGCCTACATATCATCGGGTAGAGACGTCCTAGAATGAAGGCGGCACGATCGCGTACCGTCTTGATGTGGGGGCGGAATGTCATCCTACTGTCGAGGGTGACGCCTAAATATTTGACCTTCGGGGCCCACGGTATGGGCTGGTCGAACATCGTGATTGGGCGAACGGCGGGGGCGGGGGTATTGACGCGCCTAGTCGGGAGGGGGATGCTCAGCGTGGTGTTCGGAGGGCGACCCCTTTTGAAGAGCACCGCTGTGCTTTTCGTGGGGTTAATGTCGATGCGCCACTTCCGGAACCACTGTCCCATGGTGGTAGCTGCGGTCTGAAGTCGTCGATGAAGCAACGCCTTCTTCCTACACGAGTAGTAGATGGCGGTGTCATCGGCGAAGAGCGCCAGATGGGTCTCCGGAGACCGGGGTATATCGTTGATATACAAACTGAATAGTAACGGGGAGAGGGCGGAGCCTTGCGGGACTCCGGCTGTGACGTGACGGGGCCGGGAACGCGTTCCCTCGACTCGATATCGGAACGAAGCAATAAGCTCAGCCCAATCTTACATTTATATCCGTTATCTGGTACCTTAAAGAAGTTCGTAAAGAAGTTGTAACACAAGTTCGTAAAGAAGTTGTAACACAACTTCTTTACGAACTTAGTACGGGATCAGTTAACGTGGCGTGATTGTTAGTAAATATTTTTTATTATTATTATTTATTTATTAAATGTTGACGAATACTACTTTATTCCTCCGTGATCACGAAAACTGTAAAAATTCGAAAAGGCGGAAATAATATAAATACATTAAAAAACAGGATATTAAATCGTAGAAGCAGTCTTAATTATGTCTACGATTTGCAAAAATTGAAGACATTACTTAACATAATACTTAGCTATTGCAATAAGAAGTTTCCAAAATTCCTATAAAATAAAATAAAATAAAAACCCAATTCGAATACCCGATACACTATTTATAATAACTGAGAGCCTTGCGAATCACAACGAAAATATGAAAAGTTAAACGACTGTTGTTCTAATATTCTCGAAAAGTAAATTTTGCGTAGCGAGCTCTTATTATGTCTCTTGTTTCTTATGTTTGCGTATTCCCTCGCCTCCAGGGCTAAATTATCATGCAGAAAGTTCGCGAAATGACGATAATTTATTTTCATTATTTTTAAGACCGCGAATATCCCAACTAGGCAGTGTCGTTTGCTGTTTGACACGCTTGATTGTTACTAAGAAAAAACGTGCGTGTTAGATTAGAGGAGAATATGTTCAGAACGTGGTAGGGGTTTTGTGAGCTACACAGCTTTGAGTATTAAGGGACAGCTATATAATTGACACTTCAAAACAATACTGTACTACATTTTTTTTTTATTGCTTAGATGGATGGACGAGGTCACAGTCCACCTGGTGTTAAGTGGTTACTGGAGCCCATAGACATCTACGACGTAAATGCGCCACCCACTTTGAGATGTAAGTTCTAACATCTTAGTATAGTCAGCTACAACGGCTGCCCCACCCTTCAAGCCGAAACGCATTACTGCTTCACGGCAGAAATAGGCAGGTCGGCGGTACCTACCCGTACTACTCAAACAAACATTACACGAAAATACTTCTAAAAAAACAATGAAGTACAGGTGAAATGGGACGCTGCGTGGATCTTAAGTTTATAATGAACAACGCTTATTAAGTTGACTCCGTCACAGGCAATTGAAATAACATGAAAAAATCCCTCAAAGTTCGCAAATCCGGGAAAATGAACGATGTTAATTGACTTGAACAGGCTACAATCTAATTTTCGTATTAAATCGATACCGTGCTAATACGTAAAAGTGTGTTATTTTCAACCGAAAATCGGGTTCTGTGATCAACTTGAAACGTGTAGGCTTTCAAGGTCAATGGCCTTAGAATGCGTCTATAATTTTCGAAATTTAAATCATAAAGTCGGATGTCCATGATAATCAATTATAATCTGCGACCGTTTTAAAAAAATATTTTATTTTATTATATTTTATTGCCCTTTTAGGCAGACGAGCATACGGCCCACCTGATGGTGAGTGGTTAACGTCGCCCATGGACTTCAGCAATGCCAGGGGCAGAGCCAAGCCGCTGCCACCGATTTAACATTTGAACATATTTATTAATTGAATTGATTTACAGTAAGTAGATCATCAGCTCTAATTTTGCTGTTTTGTAATTTTGCCTTTGTCTAATGTAAGAAAAATGTTTAGTAAAATGGCAAAAACGCAAAATTTTAGCTCTATCAAAAAAGAATATTCGATTAAGAATGCAATTTTTTTTTAATGCATTTTCATTTTTTTTATTCATTAAATCATGATTTGCTTCAGTTACATATGAAAAATTTAAATGTATGTTGAAACGTCAATGTAATACAAATTGTAATTATGAAATTAATATCGCCCCACTTGATGACTGTGTTTTTGTGTTTTTGTTTGCTGTCCAATACCATTGAAAATACTCATTTTGTAATTATTCAATGTATTGATGGTCGAATAGGCTGTTTTTGACAACTGAAAATAAATCAGGAACGCATTTGCGTATTGAAAGGGAAATCGTATTTCAACGTCGCATTGCAAATGGTATACAGCGACTTTCCATTCCGAAACATCAGAGGCGTCACTTTTGACGTGAAAGGTAAGCCGGAGCCGATATCAAACTCTCAAAACGATTATTTGCTATTGTTTTTTCTTTTTATTTTCTTTTTTTATTGTCCTTTTAGGCAGACGAGCATACGGCCCACCTGATGGTGAGTGGTTACCGTCGCCCATGGACTTCAGCAATGCCAGGGACAGAGCCAAGCCGCTGCCTTTTTTTCCCTACCGTAACTGTATTGAGAGTATTGTAACTCATTTAAACTGTAATATAAATTATTGATTTAATTCGCTGTATAAAGAATTATGGCATTTATTTAGGTCTCTTAGTAAACATAGTCTTATTTTTTTTAGAATGTTTCTCTAAATATGAACAGTAGTAGTAAATTCAAAGCAAAGGGAATCTATTGAATACATTTGAGGACTCCCTTCAAACCTAGTTTGCAGAAGAATATGTCAAAGTGCTCAAGAAATACCGTGTCGGGAACAACATCCTAAAAGCCACATAGGTCGTGGTAGAAAAGATATTTGGAAATGTATTGGAGATATGAACGCAGCGATTCCAAGTAATAAGGATAAAATTCTAGTGGACAGCGGTGAGATATTAAAAAGAATATGATATAACATAGGAAACAAAAAGTGAGCTTACCAAACTCTCCTCGTGTTCTTTGAAGTTCAAAGCAGCTGTGAGCGCTAGAATTTGGAGGATAATAGGGTCAAATGGTACCTGGTACTTGGGAGTCTTGCGCTACTACAGCTAGGAGAAATACTCCATAAGTGGTCGAAATTGTGCTCTGCAAGGCATAAGTTTCGACAGTCTTCAGGTGCAAACTCCTTGCATTACAGCGCTAAGACAAAAGGGTCTTTCTTCACAGTGTACGTGAGATGACAGTGTCTACAACAGGTTAAATTTAACTGACCTCATTTCCAAAGACACTTCCGACACAAGCCTTTATCAACTCCCCGGGTCACGTTCTAAAAAAACTGTGGTGGTTGGTATATATAGCACATGCCCTATACTCACATACGAAAGACTTCAAGCTTTCCCAGCCGAAATATTCTAGCATAAAAATAGAGATCTTATTTTACTATTTATTTTTTGTTCCAGGCTTGAAACCATTTTCATGTTAACCAAAAAGTGAAGCTTAAAATGTGTGAAAATGTTCACTAGCTAAATTTTTACCGGTATACAGAATTTTTGCGGCAACGATTTTCAGTATCCGAGTAATTTTCAGTATCTCACTCAATGAAATAAAATTTTATATGTTTATATAATGGAATCGTTGGAACATTAGATTTTTTTTAAATTTTCACTAGTAATACGATCTTTCGTAACGAAATCTTTCACATAAAACATAATCCTCATTAAATGTAAAGCTTAACGAAGAAAAACAGATTAAATTACTAATAAAGGAAGTTTGTTTTTCTAACAAATTTCGGTCATTAATCTGCCATCATGAAGTCGGATCGTGGGATTTATTGCGAAGATAACTCGGTAACTTAGCTAATCCGTACTGCTAATAAATTTTCAGTTTTCATTAAGCTCTAAAAGTAAGGGTTTGCGAAAATGTTATTTTTTACGATGGTATTGTCAATATGGAATCATAAATCAGGGACAGAGCCTATGTAGACAAGCAGTTTAACCTCATTCTGATAAAAATACTTTCGACTGTTAACTTAGAATGGATTTGTGTTCTTATTTTTCCTCATACGGGAGTGAAGCAGTCATACATTCTTGTTTGAAAGTCAACCTTTATATGTATATTTCAATTGAAACTTCAACCTTTTGTCTAAACCTGCCAACGATATTGGTCCAAAGTCTGCTAAAAAAACTTAGCGTAGTGATGAATTTACTTTAGCTTCCTGTGATAGTGGTGGTAGGACCTCTAGTGAGTTCGCGCGGGTAGGTACCACCGCCTTGCCTATTTCTGCCGTGAAGCAGTAATGCGTTTCGGTTTGAAGGGTGGGGCAGCCGTTGTAACTATAACTATACTTGAGACCTTAGAACTTATATCTCAAGGTGGGTGGCGCATTTACGTTATAGATGTCTATGAACTCCAGTAACCACTTAACACCAGGTGGGCTGTGTGAGCACGTCCACCCAAATAAGCAATAAAAAAGTGGCCTGTTATGTCGTCTAGACAAAAAACAAGAATATATTTATTTAAGAAATTTGTTAATGGGACTTTAGTTTCCGCACAGTCACATCTATTGATCTGAATATAACTATATTGTTTATCGTAGCCTTTTTTTTTTTACTTAAGTTGATAGCCTTCTTGATAGGCTATTTCAGCGTAACCTTAACTAGTAGGTGAGCTCACAGGGCTCAAACCGCAGTGATGCTAACACTGACCCTAGCAAGAGCAGTGCTTCGCAGAATCTACCACCGGATCGGAAACGCGACCCACTGAGAAGATCCGGCGATAAACTCAGTGGGCTATATCATAACCATTAGGCTACGGATGCTTATATTCTAGAACAGATAATAGTAGATCGTAAAATTAATATTAACCATGTACTTATTGCTTAGGTACATCAGCAAAGAACAATTTTGATCGTGGCCAATGATGTGAGGCGAAAGGGAAAGAAAAATAGAATCCACGCATATTTATATAGGAAATAAAAGATGATTAGATTAAAAAAAAACAAATAAAAAGCTTTTAAATTAAACACGAAGAACTTAGCGATTAAAATAAGTAAGTAACAAAGCTATTAAGAAAACGACCGTACGAAGCTCTGGTTCAGCGGGGATCTAATTACAAAGACGCCCGAAAGATGTTCACAGTTCTACTAAAATTATTACTGCAATTTTTCACTCGAAACTTTGCGAGCACAAGTTAGAGTAGAATATGAAACTGGTGAGAATTTGTTGATGAAGATTTATAATACATTCGATGTTGATTCCATTAACGATAGTACACACAGCTGTTTGAGTTTCATACAAAACGATATGATGTGTTAGTTAGTATCTTTGTATGTGTAATGTTTGTATTAAAGTTTATACACAAACAACTACTGTCTCAAGTAAGTACAAATTTTACAGTAAGCTAAATATGTTAAATTTGTTATTTTAATGCACCGATTATAAACATTTTCACAAATTACGTCTTTTATATGTACAATGATAAGTGGTTTTAAATTATATTAGTAGCCGACCCGACAAACGTTGTTCTATACACACGACTTAAGTCCGAAAATTTCAAACTTACAAAAATCCATCAACATTATCATAAGCCCACAGTCGTCCACTGCTGGACATAGGCATCTCCTAATCCACACCTTTGAGCCCGGGCTTCGGCTCTTCTCATCCCCCTCTTGCCAGTCACCCTTCGGAGGTCATCTTCCTCCATGAAAGACACACAAAAACGACAGCCCCTAGTTCCCGGTTGCCCTACTATTCCTAGAGACAGTAGCAACTCTGGTAATGGTAGAAGTAGGGTGTGCTAAAAATATATCTAATTAATTATTTTCGTAGCAGATCGAATTGTGAATCTAAAGCATTCTCGAAACCATTTGAAGATACCAACAAAAATCATCAAAATCGGTCCAACCGTTTAGGAGTAGTTCAGTTACATCACACACAGAAGAATTATGTTACGTGATGTAAATCCATATTCGCTTCTTATATGCTAACCTCTACCCACTTTCACATCGATTTGTAAAGGAGTTTGAGACGGAATTTTGAAGATTAATTAATTACAAATGTGTGTAAATTCTCATTTTGATCATAAAATAAACCCTAATTAATCAATGATAAAGCTTACTGAATAGTTAAGGTACTAGCTAAAACTTAGGTTAGTTCTAGTTATCGGGGTCCTATACGCGAAGATATTCCGAAAAGTTAGTAGTTTATAGTATGCTACTGCCGATAGGGCTTAAGAAGTAAAATCTATGGTCCGCTCAAATGTTCGATAGAATTTCCATTTGTGTAGTGACTCTCACAAACCTTCATACTGGAAGTTCATACTAGATAGGTTAATGGATAAAACAGCACTCGTCCAGTATGACATTACGTCCTATCCACGATGTTTGTATACAATCACACTATACTATTTTTAATTCGTGAAATTCCTTAGTGAATATTATGAAAGTTAATATTTCAAGAATCTTATATGGCTTGATGGCATGTTATTGGGCGTCTCACGTCACTCCAATGCGTATTCCCAATGCTTTAATCAAAATTGACGACTTGTGAGGACCTGAGCAAATACGGAAACTAACTATTCCTGGCCTGGTCTACAATGAAACATACTAAATTGTTAGAGCGTAAGTAACAGAAGTAAGTAGTTCTAGAGCACATTCAAGTTTTATGTTCGCCATTATTTTTAGAAGCCATCGTGAACTTGTTGGATTCGACTCCTTTAATTTTAACTTCTTCGACTTTTACAATGACAGTGTTGTACTTTTTGTGAACGTAAAATGTGAAATGTACGTAAAGAAGTCATTATTTTATATAAATTAATGGATTACATCCAAACACACGAGGTTTCTTTTTCTTTTTTGGGTGCTTAAAAAGTGCCAGTAAAAATGTATTATTTGATGATATATTTTCAGTATAGTATTTTTGATTATATATTCAATGTGTTCAGTGTTGGTGCGATGAAAAGCTTTTTCGAGAACATGTTCTAGGTTTTAATCCACTTGGCTCAGGCAGCGGCTTGGCTCTGCCCCTGGCATTGCTGACGTCCATCAGCGACGGTAACCACTCACCATCAGATTGGCCGTATGCTCGTCTGCCTACAAGGGCCATATATTTTATTTTTTTATAGATTGAATGAGCTCACGGTTCACTTTCTGTTGAGTGTAATGAGAATCGGAATGCATTACTGCGTCGCGACAAGAAAAGGCAGTGGTGGTAATTTTGAAAAAAAAAAAACATACTATACCAAAGTTCGAACCTCTAATCTTTTATTTAATAGTAATTATGTTACTGTGACATTTCTTTGAATCAAATTCGCGAATTCGATCTTAACGGTAGGCAGCGGCGTGCCTCTGTCCCTGGTATTGCTGAAACCGTAAGCTCCTCTGCCTACACAGGCAATAAAAAAAATCTGACCAACTCCACGAACAGGCAACGCGTTTTTATTAAACATATCGACGCTTGAAAGGCAAACGTGACTAAGCGACAATAACTGCTTTGTACATAAATGATAGGCAATAACCACATTCGATGCGCAAAAAAAATATATTTCTAGGTCTATTAAAATCATTTCAATCCAATACAGCTAGATTTGTTAAAATAGAATTTTTTTTAGGTATTTCAACTTTAAATTAGTCTACTGTAAAGTTCACGAATTGTCGCTTAGTCACGTTTGCCTTTCAAGCGTCGATATTGAAAAAACTCGTTTGAGTATTTATATTTCGTGTATTTTCTAGTTCCTATTCCTTAGCTTTGAGTGTAATGAGCAAATATGCTTTCCACTCGATTTTCGTTCGCCTATAACGTAAAATTACGTGAGGTAGACCGTTAAACACCGTATTGAAACATTATTAAAGCGTTGATAATTAATCTTTTAATTATCATTCTCGGGGAACGTATAACCGGATCAAATTATTAAGTATATAATTAATAAATTTGTTATTAAATATTTGTTGAACAAATTAAATTCGATTTTACAAAATTAATAACAGTTTAATATGATTAGGTATTTATATTTTGTAAATCGGTGAGCGTAAGTTGATTCATTTTTGATAGACTAGCACTGGTTACGGATCAATTTTTATTTCTTGCTTGTTATATACATGTATGGTATTGTAGAATAAGCAGATCTCTTTTTTTGTAATGTATGATGTGTACTTGTAGTAGGACCTTTTGTGAGTCCACACGGGTAGGTACCACCACCCTGTCTATTTCTGCCGTTAAGCAATAATGCGTTTGGGTTTGAAGGGTGGGGCAGCCGTTGTAACTATATTGAGACCTTAGGACTCATATCTCAAGGTGGGTGGCGGCATTTACGTTGTAGATGTTTATGAGCTCCGGCAACCACTTAACACCAGGTGGCTTGTGAGCTCGTCCACTCATCTATGCAGTAAAAAAACATTTAAAAAAATAGCTCAGAGCGGCAATCACTGAATCTGCCAAAGTGCACTTTTGTAAGTCTATTTTTGTCGTGAATCGTCCTGTCGAATGTTTTCTGGTTTAAAAGGTCGAAAATAGGCTTTACTATACAATTAAAACTTTAAGTTTCGAGACGGTACACTTTCGTGGGCTCTGGTAGACGATCAAAGATGTTATATTATGCATAATAAAACACGTTTTTGTAGAGCAATGAAAAACAAATATTGTCAGTGTAATATACTTTGTATTTATTCTTTACTTGTGAACAATATTTTTGTCTTTCCAGATCGTCTATCTTAGTGTCAGTTACGCTGCGCTTACAAAGATCCGGAGAAAAGATCGCAGTCGCACTTAACCACTTTAGAACAAGTTTTACAACCAAATTCGTTCAAAGTTTTTCCTTTAGTGGTAGAATTGTAATTCATAGATTCGTTATTTTTTCAACTGTTCTAATACACGACTATACATTGAATGTTAATAAAAATAAACATTTCAGATAAAAGTGTTATGTAGTGTCATGTCAGTAAGTGTCATGCTCAAGTTAATAGCAAAATATAAACAAGTATTTTACACTGTTTTTTTCCCCGATACTTAAGAATTTTTTTACTGGTGGTAGGACCTCTTGTGAGTCCGCGCGGGTAGGTACCACCACCCTGCCTATTTCTGCCGTGAAGCAGTAATGCGTTTCGGTTTGAGGGGTAGGGCAGCCGTGTTAACTATACCTGAGACCTTAAGAGCTTATATATCAAGATGGGTGGCGCATTTACGCTGTAGATGTCTATGGGCTCCAGTAACCACTTAACACCAGGTCGGCTGTGAGCTCGTCGGCTACCTAATTTAATTTTTATTGATCTTTTAGTTTTTTATTCGCAAAACTTATTGAAAAAAGAAAATAAAGTTTGGAACTTAAGGTTTTTTTTAAATAGTTATTTTTTTTTTGTCCCGACTGAACCAAATCCACAATCCCCAGAAACGTAAATGAGGGAGCTGGGAAACAAAACGTATTCTAACATATTAATCAACCTTTGTTTTGCTTCGTGCTACCTAACATGAATGTTGGAACAATTCGATCGCATATTTTAAGAAAATTTGAAAGCGGTCAATATTTTGAAACCCCCGAAGCGTGATTCATTTAGTGAGAATTTAATTAAGTAACCTACACGTAAGCAATCGTTCGGTTATTTGTTTTATACTGAGCGGTTGGTAGAGAATTTTATGTTAAATTTTTTTATTTACTTGCTAAAAAAATTTGAAATTACCACTCTTGAATTAATTAACTTTTTGGGTTTGGCCTTTGTAATATTTTAGTTCTTTTATATTGTGGGATATTGCTGACATTATTGTCTAGTAAATTACAATCGAAAAATGTTCTTTGAATAGATAAGCTTTCTTCAACACAATTAACGATCACTACTCAGATAATGACCGAGCTTTGCACTGTATTTCTTTTCTTTTTCATAAATTGTGTTTTCTAGATATTATGGTTAAATACGAATTATATATTGATAAAATGATGAAATATGAATAATATTTTTCGATCTTACCGAAAGAATAATAAAAAATATATAAACTGGTTATTTAAAGAAAAAAAAAAAAAAATTATCGATAAAGTTGATTATTGAAAACACGAATAAAACAATATTTTCTGAAAATAAATCGTAGTTGATCGATTTATCACTCCCGAAATCTCCTGTATACTAATTTTTTTTAAAATCGTTGGAGTCGTTTCCGAGATTCAAGTTATATATAATATATATTTCTATACAAAAATTGCTCGTGGCAAGTTATATTTTTTTTTATACTGACATTTAAAATTCTCCATATATCGTTAATAGCGTCCCTTTTGAACTATAAAGTTTAAAATTAATCAACATCTTTAAATCTATTTACCACTGGTCATCATTGGCAAGAATACAAAGTTAATTAAACTGCGAAACGTAGTGTAAACCAACGGAATAATTGAACACTTGGCGAGGCTAACGAGGACTTCAAAAAAGTGCATCCAGATCCATGAACATATAACAAAATACAGACTGCTCGCCATGCGAAATTGATGTCTATTGCTTTGCATTAGCCATTATATTTCTTTGAATACCAATACTGTATTTCTAGGTATTGGTATAAAGTATAAAACTCTAACAATGCTTTGTTAAATGAGACTCTTGGGATTACGTTTGTCCCGCCAATGCTACGACGAATGTTTAATAGATACTAGTAATCCCTTAGTAGTCGAAATTCGACTATAATTAGTATAAATTATAAGTTTGTACATTAATATGATTCTGTTGTCAAATACTTCTATAGGAATCACAGATTTCGCGAAGACTACACTTTAGACAAATATTAATAAAGACAAACAATATTACTCAATTCTCATTTTGACCACAAACTTTAAGAATTAAGAAAAGCTTGACAATAAGCAAATAGTGTGCATGCGTGTGTGTGTCAAATAAATTATAATGTTTTTATTGCTTGATTTCATGAATTTTCATGCATAATTTAAAAATATATTAACATTCTGCACTCATTCTCTATATTCTCTATAAGCCTGGGAAATTTCATACTCCTTCGTCCGCACAATTTTCGTAAAAAGGGATACAAAGTTTTTGCTTCACGTATTAATATATAGATAAATATGCCAATGGGAATTAATTATTGTAACACGGAATTATTTAGTTATTACTTACAGTTGTTTTTAGGAAGTAAGTATTCCCTACTAATATACATTATGGTATTCGCCAGCGTAAAACTGTTGAGATAAATTACAAAGTACTCACTCAATATAAAAAGAAAACGTTTTGCAAGTAAGAGCATGTAAAATTTAAAAGTTCCCGGGTAAATAAGGAAATTCGCACATGAATTTTTCAGCGAGAACGTCTTGTGATTTTGTTGGATTATACTCGGAACAACTGAGCTTCAAGTTTCTACAAGCGAACTACGTTTGTATTATATCCATATTTATCATTTCCTTTCTGTTCCAAATTTCAAAAGATACACTAACCTACGTTATGGCAACACATGCAGAACCGACATCGAAAAAAAGTATTCTTATTTGTCTAAATATACCTATAAAAATAAATACATTTCTTAACAGATTAACTGACTCGATTCATTACATACTTAGGCCAATCCGTTGAGCTGATGGGCCTGGAAATTTGGAAGCGTGTTACGTTCCACCTATCGAGAAACGAGAACGGATAACATTTTTTTGTAAGCAAAATCGTATTCCTTGATCATATCCGCTTAAAACTTGGTATACCACCGACATTGTGATTCAAACAATAAAATGCAAATAGACAGCTCCTAAAAGTATTTTTTTTTCGTTAAAATGAAATTACGTATGAAAACTTTTAAAATAAAGAAAAAAACTTTTGTCACAAAATTCGAAATTTACACTTGACAGCAGTTTAATGGCGAATTCAAACGGCGCAAACAATTTAGGGAAAAGCAATTTGCATCAATTTTCGATGTAGTGGTGGTGGTAGGACCTCTTGTGATTCCGCGCGGGTAGGTACCACCCTGCCTATTTCTGCCGTGAAGCAGTAATGCGTTTCGGTTTGAAGGGTAGGGCAGCCGCTGTAACTATACTTGAGACCTTAGAACTTATATCTCAAGGTGGGTGGCGCATTTAGGTTGTAGATGTCTATGGGCTCCAGTAACCACTTAACACCAGGTGGGCTGTGAACTCGTCCACCCATATAAGCAATAAAAAAAAAGTGATTTTTAAATTCACAATATCAGATCCAGGTCAGTAGAGTTGTCCATCAATTTTTATTTTACGAATGGACAGCCAGCGATGGCGCAGCAACCAGCTGCCTCACATAAATATTATATAAAAATACTAGCTAACCCGGCAGACTTCGTAGTGCCTCAATCGATATATAAAAGGGTTAAGCTTTTGTATAAAATAAACTTAAAACAAACAAAAGGAATCCGTCCTACGGGGGACATACCAAAGGAAAAACAAAATTGTTATTTATATTTAATTTCGAGCATTTTCATTAATTTCAGCTACAACCAAAAGCTAAATTTTTTTAATTTATACTACATCAATTCACGTAAGCATTTATAGTTTATACATAAACACTATTATTAAACAATGTTTAAGCAGCTAATTTGTTACTGTTCTTTTCATAAATTTATAAAGAATATTGGGTCAATGACATTTAAAAGTTTGCATTGACCATACAGTGAATAACTTCAACCCGTTAAATATCCTCCAAATACTTATCGTTCAGATCTAGACGTCAGACTGCGGTTGAAACGGAACCAGATAATGACGGGCCAAAGCTAAATTTATCAGCACTCGAGACAAGTATCCGAGTTACGTTCGAAGCGAGTTTTCATTGTGTCCTCGGTGGATTAATACGTGAACTTCACAAAGGGTTAACCTAAGTTTCCGGGGACCGGCGTTTCTATTAATTACCTAAGTTAGCACGATCGATATTAATTAATTAAGACCTCCATTTTGTTGGGGCACAGCGATGAGTTCTCGACTTTTTTTGTAATTATGATTGCGTGTTACGTGTTTTTTTTATTTCACTAATTTATTGGACGTTTTGCTCGTCTAGTTTCAAGGTAGTACTATGGGTTATAGGCATATCACACCTGTCATCATACCCAACTACCATCACACAAATGCTTACATTAAATTTATATGTAGGTATTTATTTATATCTGTATTTATGTCTTTTTTTATTGCTTGGATGGGTGGACGAGCTCACAGCCCATCTGGTGTTAAGTGGTTACTTTAGCCCATAGACATCCACAACGTAAATACGCCACCCACCTTGAGATATAAGTTCTAAGGTCTCAAGTATAGTTACAATAGTTACAATGGCTGCCCCACTCTTCAAACCGAAACGCATGACTGCTTCACAGCAGAAATAGGCAGGGGGATGGTACTCCACCCGCGCGGACTCACAAGAGTTCCTACCACTAGTTATGTCTGTTTCTACTTATTTATTTTTTATGTACTTATTTATATACTTATTTATTTTTTAGTTATGTTACAAATTTTATTATATCCCTTTATTACGTTAACCTTTGTAATTTTTTAAACTATCACCATACAGCACATTTGGAATATGTCATTTTCGATAAGTCCACCCTTTGTATAATAATACAAGTTTTAATTTTACCTCATTAACATTTTCTGCAAATCGTCGTTATTTTGGTGTACCTAACTGCAATGTTATATTGCATTTTAGTTTATCTTTATTGTACTGCCTAGGCAGGCTAGTCGAAACTAGCCATGCAAGTTCACATACGCCACACAGTAAATATTACGTTACCAAAATTTTAATCCACGTAATAAGTAAAGAACAATTGCATATTTATTTATTATAAAAAAAAAGACGTGTGGCACTCGGAGACTGCCGCTGTAAAGCTATTGCACAGCATTTTTTATCAACTTATGTAATTATATTTATTTATTTATTTTATTATGCAGTATTTTTTTTCCTTTGTTTTTCTTTGATGTTAATTCAAGTTACACTTTTTGAGCGTGGTGACCGATAAGAAAACATTTTTTTTTCTTTTATTAAATAAATGAGAAGTTAATATTGTTCAAATATTTTGATGATTTTATTATCTTACAATACATGTAAGTTATTCAGGAATATTTATCATTGAAACTATAGGTTTATGGTAACTGAAATAAGAAACATAAGTTTGAGACTTGATATCTTTTAAATATCTGGAAAATACCGCGTCAATGGTGGTCTCGTATTTCGTTATAAAGTATTATTTTTTAAAATTCGAGATTTGTCCGCGAATGTTATTTAGATTATAAGTGAATCAATTGTATAATAATGTTAGTATAGTAGATAGTACATAAGTCGGTGCTTAGACTTCTTACTTTAAACACTACACAAGCGCAACGTGTGAATGTGTTGAATGCGAGCTACATAGTATGCGTAGTGAGGGGTGGAAGGTTTGTTTCGTTACGGAATTTCACGATTCCGTTCTCAAGCCGCGCTCAAGGCCCGCGATAAAATCTATGCAATAGCTTAAAAAAAATGTTCATTACTTGTGGATATTGTTCTCGTACAAGGTTACGTAAGTTAGTAAATTTCCAGAAAGATTGCAACCTGTGTGCGAGTTATGAATACAGCTACTTTGCTCGATGAAACCCCAGGCATGTGGCAGGTGGTAGAGTTAACATTGTTATTTGTATTTTGACATTCAACAAGTGTGTCATACTGACATCTAAGTTGAAATAAATGATTTTGAATTTGAATTTGCATCTTCGCCTTCATCCACCATAACTTGAAATACTTAGACTATAACTATTTGAAACTTTAAAGATTGTGATGATATGTGAAGAATTTCTGCGTATTACATGAGACTTTTACTGCCTTGAACTTACAAACAACGCTCTCAATAAACTTGCTGTTGATAGCTCAGGGTATCATATAATCACTTATAACACGAGATTCGGGTCTCAATTGTACCGAGATAAAGATTTTCTTACTGAACTTTCAAAACCGAAAACGGATTGCTACTATAGAAATATATATATTAGATCATATCAATATGTGTGCTCACAGCATGCCAATATTTCGAACAAAAACCAGTAGAGTAGTTTTTAAATGCTATAACAGTTATGAGTTTTTTGAAAAGCTTCATAATAATTTTTTTCGAATCATCAATTGTACACCGGGTGAACTAATCAATTATTTACGTTGCTTAATGTTTTCGGCCATGTAATATTTGTATTTCGAGTGAACGATACAAGCCATGTAATTATAAAAACGAACAAACCTTCGGAGCGTTCGTTCTTGTTAAAATAACAACCATGGGAGAACACGGTAGTGCTACGACGGCTGTCATTACGTACACTTAAATACTCACACGCCAGTAATTAGTGATACTTTCGTAAATCGTGAACTTTCCGTGTGGGGCGTGAAAAACGTAATGCACGCGAGAAAATACTCCGTTTCCAACGCTTTCTTGGGTACGTAAATCGACTTTTAGAACGAAACATTCCGATTAAGCCATTACCGAAATGAGGGTGGTCACAATTTTGAATAAACACAGCAACTTGTTCGGTAGGTAATGACTGCACGTTTATGGAGTTCGCATGCTCGAGTTTATGATTAGCAATGCTCGTGAATAATATTTACTTTACGGCATTTTGCTATAGGCTTAAGACTGATTCCTTGCTTTTTTCATATAGACCAGTAAACGAGAAATCTCCTTTTAAGCGCTTGCCGTATCGATACTTTTTAGAAGAACCATTGAGTTAAATTCAATTGAAAAACACAGATTTCGTGCACTGATTCGTTTCTTATAATAAAGGCTTGATTGAGTTAGTAAAAATAAGTTAGTGTAAACTTATTATTTACATTGTAATCTTAAACTTATGCTATTGGATGACCGCTGATTTTAATTTCAGTCAACTTTACTAATGTTTTTATACAAACGTATATTAATAATGCACTACCCACAATTATGATAATACACTTATGAAAAATAAAATATCACGCCATGTTTAGAGGGAAAAAAGAAACAAAATAATGATTATGAATTTTTATTTAATTTCCTACAAAGTCCGAATACGGCTTTCGTGAATTCGCATGTTAAGTTTTACGATTAGGAACAGTCGTAAACAAAAATGTTACAAAGAAATTCATTTAGGTGCCATTAAATGTTTTCATATTATATAATTTTTTTATACAAATATTTTGAACAATATTAACTTCTCATTTATATAATATAAGAAAAAAAAAAATGTTTTCTTATCGGTCACCACGCTCAAAAATTGTAACTTGAATTACAATCAAAGAAAATTTGTTTACAATCAAAAAAGAAGAATTGTTATCAAAGAAAAACAAAGGAAAAAAAATACTGCATAAATAAAATAAATAAATAATTATAATTACATAACTTGATAAAAAATGCTATGCAATAGCTTTACCGCGGCAGTCTCCGAGTGCCACACGTCTTTTTTTTCATATTATTCAATGATTTTTGAGAGCGTTTCCATTCTATTTAAAGATAGATAACGTTTTATTGTATACTTCGCGCTGAAAGAACTCACGGCCTAAATTATGTTAAGTAGTTTGTACAAAAAGTAGTCTTATCTTTAAACCGCAACGACTCAGTTTTATGCTGCATTAGATATCAATGTACTCATCAAAAGTTGTAGATTAGCCGCCCCCACGACATAAAAACGTCGCCACCGATAAGAGTTCTGTCGTGAAGAGAATGATCAAACTATCAGATGTACTATTCTAGAGTACACGCATTGTTGACATTTAAATTAATATCAAAGTAACCCTTATTTAATTATTTGTCGGCTATTGAAATTTACGATGACGGCTCTGTGTTTGTACACATTTCTTCTTTCAAATTCATAGCAGGATCGTGACATCGTTCCGTAGGGTTCAAAATAACTTAATTAAAGTGAAGCCAGTTTGTCAACCGTCTCCCAATTTGAGACAACAATATGCGCGATAATTCATTCGTAATAGGGTATGTAACAGAATAATAAAAAATTTAAATCAAGCAATAAGGAATTGCGATTTATTTATTTATTATGAAATATTGACATAAAAGGGTATGACAAGAGTTGTGGGTACATTTTGTTTTTAATTTTTGATTGCTTAGATGGGTGGACGAGCTCACAGCCCACCTGGTGTTAAGTGGTCACTGGAGCCCATAGACATCTACAACGTAAATGCGCCACCCACCTTGAGATATAAGTTCTAAGGTTTCAAGTATAGTTACGACCGCTGCCCCACCCTTCAAACCGAAACGCATTACTGCTTCACGGCAGAAATAGGCAGGGTGGTGGTACCTACCAGTGCGGACTCATAAGAGTAGCAGTAATACCAGTAACCGGCTGCTGGTAATAGGCAAGGTATGCGGAAGAAGGCCCAGAGGCAGAAGTCTAATACGCTAGTCGGACCTGATACGCTATACTCTCAATACTTAAGTCCAAGATGTCATCCGCGCAGCCGAGGCTAGACAGGGCTGGCGTAGGGTCATCCAAGAGAAAGTTATTACGGAGGCCACGGCCCTCAGCTTTGAGGATTATCGACGCAAGAAGGAGTAGGAGGCGTAATAAAACCGAAGCTTAACTCAAGCGTATCAAACATTTACATAAAAAAAGAATACATAAAAGAACTAAATAGAAATCAGATTATAGTTCACAGTATTGAAAATATTACCTGTAATGCGGCATCAGTATAAAAGAAAATTCGAAAAAAGCAATCCCCAATCCGATATTTTTTGTGGATACATTCGTTCTTGGAAAATAAAATAAAATTGGAACGGTCTTGTTTACGTGAAAACGAAAATGCTTTATTTCGCTTCATCGCAGCCAGTCGTAATTTCAATAAGGAACGCGTCACGTGTCATTCTGTCTGCCTACAAACAGACGCGGAGGCAATAACATCGGCTCAAATATACAAAGATACACCCGATTCTTTGTAAGCAAAATTGGACTTTAGCTCTTTGAATATAAGATGCTCTGTTTTATTTTACATTGTAGTAACGTACCTGCGTTATGAGTTAGACACTTTGACAGGCAGGCGCAACTTAAGTAGGTAAACAGAGTGAATTGATACTTGTCGGCCGGTAGCTGTGTTTGAGTTTCTTAGTATGCAGTCGTGGTAGACGTTTAGTCCTATCCTAACAAATTTTACACACACATTTTTAAGCTTATAAACGTAAACAATTTTGTAAGAAATTAATTCATCCAACTGCCGAGCGGCATTTATTCCATCGTGAACGAAGCAGCAGATAGCAGTCAGAACAATCCAATCGAGACTATAATCAATATTGTATTGTTTGTGTGATTGCTAAAAAGACAACATGTCAGTGACGTAAAAAACAACGGTCACAAATGAAGCGAATAAGACTCCCAATTCAGGAATACGCAATCAAACCCCACGTATCGACGACAAAGCGAGTGTAAATATAAAACCACTATTGAGCCATGCACAACGCTTGTGTTGAGGCTTTAAAAATCGTCCTTTTGTTTACGGCGCAATGAATTCCGAATTTCAGACACCTGCCCAAAAAGGTGGGTGTCGCTTTTGTTCCCCGTGAATAATTCTTCGGAGCCCCAGGGCTTTTATCGGCGTAATTCTCTCAAAATGAAACAAGTTTAGTGAAATTGACGAGCGCTAATGGATTCAACACGCCCAATGCATGCTGCTGAGATTGAAGTAGTGAAGATTCAGTTACGACACAAAATTTATCTTCCCTTTTATTCACGCACACAGAATTACTGTATTATAACAGTAGGGTCGGTAAATTTCGAGAGTAAATAAACGTGTTCTATTTTTCAACACAGTTTAAATTTAGAGTTTTTATACTAGTAACGCCACCTCTTTAGGATCTAATGAATAAATACTCCTTGAATTTTACGAAATTCAAAAATGAATTAAAATTCATAGTTTTAAATTTCGAATTTGAATGGAGCGTTCCATTTCAATTCCCGCTTCTGTTCTACACGCGACGTTAATTAGAAAAATATTGAGACTAAATTTTACGCAAATATTATTCAATTTACTTGTTTGACTGTTATCGCATTTTATCAGAACTGTATTAATAACGTTGTCAAGTGATCGTTTCTAGTTCGGCACTTGAAAAACCATTAAAGAGTCAAGGAACGTAGTCGCAAATATGGGGACTTGGAGAACATCAAGTAAGTCAGGGGTTTGTATTCTCAGATTCTTCGTTTTGCCAAAAAAATCCTTAAGCCAGTACGTCACTTCGCATAATTCGAACCGGCTTCCAACCCTTCACATAATGACGCCTGTGTATTTTAATTTTTCGTACTTTCGTAATTCTAGCTTAATGAAATCGATTTGAACATAATTGACGATATTCATTTAAATGCCTACTTGTAAAAAAAACCTTTTTCATTTAAATCTCTTTACTTTTAAAAAAATATTTTTCTTCGACGGAATCACTCACCTGTCTGTCATTCAGTGCAAAGAGAGTTCAGTTTTGTATAGTATAGTTAATAAAACTGCTTAAAATATAAATTTTAAAAGGGATTAAGTATTTTAAATGTTGTTTTCTTACTATATCACAGAAAACGGAATTATTTTATTGTTGATTCATTCTGAAGTATCCCATATCATTATAGATATACTTATTTTAATTCCAAGGAGTATCCCTGCAACCTTCCGAGAATATCGGGATACTTGGGGTCGACATTTCGAGCGATGTCCAGTTTCGGAGTCATTTGGAAGGCAAAGCCAAGTTGGCGTCCAAAATGCTGGGAGTCCTCAACAGAGCGAAGCGGTACTTCACGCTTGGACAAAGACTTTTGCTATATAAAGCACAAGTCCGGCCTCGCATGGAGTACTGCTCCCATCTCTGGGCCGGGGCTCCCAAATACCAGCTTCTTCCATTTGACTCCATACAGAGGAGGGCCGTTCGGATTGTCGATAATCCCATTCTCTCGGATCGTTTGGAGCCTCTGGGTCTGCGGAGGGACTTCGGTTCCCTCTGTATTTTATACCGTATGTTCCATGGGGAGTGCTCTGAGGAATTGTTCGAGATGATACCAGCATCTCGTTTTTACCATCGCACCGCCTGCCACCGGAGTAGAGTTCATCCATACTACCTGGAGCCACTGCGGTCATCCGCAGTGCGTTTCCAGAGATCTTTTTTGCCACGTACCATCCGGCTATGGAATGAGCTCCCCTCCACGGTGTTTCCCGAGCGCTATGACATGTCCTTCTTCAAACGAGGCTTGTGGAGAGTATTAAGCGGTAGGCAGCGGCTTGGCTCTGCCCCTGGCATTGCTGAAGTCCATGGGCGACGGTAACCACTCACCATCAGGTGGGCCGTATGCCCGTCTGCCTACAAAGGCAATAAAAAAAAAATATATATATATTGTGTACCAAATTCATTACCTTTAGTGTTTTCATATTTTATTACAATGTATACTATTAATCCCTGAATACCAAATAGAGAAATAATTTAAGATAAAGAATTTTATTTGTATCGAAAAAATGTGTGACGGCTTAATTAAAAAATATATGAAAGCTCTACAAAAACTTTAATAGTCTTAAACATTCTCAAATAGGTGTTAGTTTTGCCAAAAAAAATTTTTATGAGGAAAACTTAGTAGACAAGGGGTTGGTTCTCTCCCTAGCACTGGTGAAGTCCATAGGCGACGGTAACCAGTCACCATCAGGTAAGCCGTATGCTCGTCTGCCTACAAGGGCAATAAAAAAGGCCATAAATAAAAAATAAAAACTGCATTTTGCGAAGCTTTACACATAAATATCTATGATGAATTAGCATTTTGAAAATGTTTAATATTTTAGTACCATTCATTTTTCAAAGGCTTTTTCCAATTGAAAGCGAGACGGCAATATAATATCGTTACCCTGTAAAATTGTTCTAGATTTGGTCGTATCGGAGATAATCAAACACGTATATCTCAATAAAATGCACAGCACGACGATTATGTATATATATTTTGTATCCATGAAGCTATAGAGAATATAAATATAGAAGCACATAGAAACAAACGTGCCGTATGTATCGCCTAATGTCCTTTTGCAAAACGGACTAATCAGACAATACATCGTATAAAGCCTGTAATTCTTTCCAATTATATATAATCTTTGTTTCACAAACTCTGTCACGGTTTATTTTCTCGGCGCTTTCGTGCTTAAGGGTACTGTCCAATGAATTTTCGGAAAGGCGACAAATCCCAAGCATTTTTTCCTCTTAAATTCGGGTGACGGTAATTGTAAACTGGACAACTTGTCTTCCAGCGAACAAGGGAATTTACTTTCCTTCGCCGGAACGCTAAGCGTTTGGTATCTTGCGTAATTAGAGATGAAAAATATTCGGCACTATTTACAGAAACACCTAAAGTTAGTAACATTAAAATGTCCTAGGATTTTACAATATTTTGCGTGTTAATAAGATGTTATTGGTAGAGCTTCTGTGATCAAATAGATATTGTTAGTTCGAAATTTTATTAACATTTCAGTTTAGTTGCATCCACTTACGCGGAGTTAAAGCTAGGATAAAATATAACTTTTGGGGCTAAATAAATAACTCGTAAGCTTAATTTTATAGAAATTTAATGTGTATGTAATTGTTTGCCGAAACGTGAACACTTTGGGCTAAATTATTAAAAGAAATGTATGCATAATAATTTGATACATACAAGACTTCCCAACAGAAACAAATTTTATTAACAGAAACAAATTATACTTTAGCATGTTTTCTCGAATTATTGCAGAGCTGTACGAGTTTGTAAGCAGACGCGAGACGCGTTCACGCCTCGAGCTGTTTACGGAATTACAAGTACCTATCCATATTGCGAAATTATGTGTCGTCTAAGAAATTCGTACCAAATTAAACCTTCTTCTTTTAAATTCTCAAAAAGAACAATTTCTTTAAATTTTCTGTTTAATTTTGGAATGTTAGTTTATCTGTTCCATTTGCGTCCATCTTTATTTATTTTTATTTATCCAAGCCATCGTGTGTCTGGATAATCTCTGATTCTACTTTTTCATTTGATTCTGGACTTAAATTCTGCTGAATAAGGGTTCTTATTGCTTTAATGGCCAATCGAAAGGTTCAGATATCGTTGGACACCTGAAGTACGTATGTGATTTATGTTTACGTGTAGTTACTTAAATGTAATCAAATATTGAGCTCGAAATTCCATAAAAAAATAACTAAAATTGGCTTTTCACTATAGTTGAGTGTACTAAATTCCGATGGTTTTAAATATTAACTCTGTAACATGAAGGACATTGACAAGGCAAACAAAGCCGCGCTTGATAATTTGATTGATAGTTTGGTGGATTGCTACCGTAAATACGTAAACAATTTAATTTATTACTAAAAATACTACAGCTGTATTCGTATAAGTAGAATCAAACCTCGAAACCTTAAAATAAATAAACATAAAATTCGAAGACTTCAATATTACAACTTCTTTTTTACTAGTGCTAGGATCTCTTGGAGTCCGCACGGGTAGGTACCACCACCCCGCCTATTTCTGCCGTGAAGCAGTAATGCGTTTCGGCTTGAAGGGCGGGGCAGCCGTTATAACTATACTGAGAGCTTGGAACTTATATCTCAAGGTGGGTGGCGCATTTACGTTGTAGATGTCTATAGGCTCCAGTAACCACTTAACACCAGGTGGGCTGTGAGCTCGTCCACCCATCTAACCAATAAAAAAAAACTTCGCTAGCTAGTATTTCATTAAAGGGTGTTTGTTCATTGAATTACACACAACATCGGAATATTTCTTACGTCTTTGCAAAGGAATTCATTATGAATTCAAAGTTTAAATTGCTGCTCCGAGCTACAACTCATCAACATTAAAAGTTTTAGTGAAAACCCTTGCTTTTAAGATTTCCGTGCTCTATTTCATGAACGCGTGCGAGTTAAATTATTGAATACCCAAGTAAAAGCATGAATTCGTAATTTAAATATAAAATTAAAATAATAATAATAATATAAAATAGCAAAAAGATTAGTCGACATCACAGGAGTCTGAAGAGCTGGCAGCTACCTAGGACAAAGAATTAGTCTAGCTATTCAAAGGGGGAACCCTGCCAGTATATTCGGAACCTTGCCTAAAGGGACTCCTTTTAATAATATATTTTAGCTATGATATTATTAATATTTACTATTTAATAATTTTGATAATCATTTAAATATATTGAGTATTAAAAATAAGGTGCTCTTCTAACAGACTAGCTCTGTGGATACAGTAGTTAGTGACACACACTTTCGTACCGTGGTATGCGAATTTGAATCCCGTCTCAAGTTATTTTCGGCACATATTTGTTATGGTATTCGGGATGTTGTCTTGTATGTGTGATTTCCGTTAGAAGCTCGATAGAAAGAAATATTTATTTATTTTAATTATGTAATAAACAGAACACAAAAATAAATTTGATTTTTTTTTTTTTTGTGACAGCAAAATATCGAATTCCGAATAAAACTCAATTGTCCACATACAAATTTTAACTTCCTATATTTTTCTTTGTTTACTTACTTTCAAATATATCTAGTGCATCTTTGGTGCGATAGTCTAATAAGTAGTTTAAAAAAAAATGAAAAATATCAAACACATTAAAGGCTATTTAAAATGTTTTTACGACTTTCGGCACATGTCGTTTCGTGTTTATTTTAATTAAAACGCGAAACTTAATTCCCTAAGTGAGCATTTAATCACCTCAATGAAAAACTTGGGAAATACGCCAAGTGGTTTAAGCTTGATGGCAATTCGAGAATAACAAAGTTTGTGTTAAGTAGTATATACTTGAGTTCTCTCGAAAATTAATTCATCTAAATGGTCCTGGCGTTTAAGCACGAATAAAAACGTTTTATTTTATTTGTCCTCGTATTAAATGAATGATGCAGTCGCATAGATTCACGTTTTGCGTAAAATAAAAGATCTATGTACTAATTTTAACAGGCACTGCAATCAGGCGTCAATCAGCAACTTGATGGAGATAGCGATTACTCAATGCAGTTTTATATAATGTTTTTTCACCTATTGCATTGCTTTTATCACGGGCTTTGAGCGCGGCGACCGAATCATGAAATTCCATAACGAAAATAAAACCTAACACCCCCATTCCACCTACCATTTAGCTCGCGTTCAACACATTCACACGTTCTGCTTGTGTAGTGTTTGTGAACAAGCGCGCGGCGTGAAAAGTCTGCCCATCTCTTTGTCGCGCGGTCTAGCTTATAAGTGTGAAGGGGACAGTTAATGTTTTGCTTTTGTTAATGTGTAAGGTCTCAGTATTGTTACAACGGCTGCCCCGCCTTTCAAACCAAAACGCATTACTGCTTCACGGCAGAAATAGGCAGGGTGGTGGTACCTGCCTGTGCGGACTCACAAGTCGTCCTACTACCAGTAATTACGCAAATTATAATCTTGCGGGTTTGATTTTTATTACACGATGTTATTCCTTCCCCGTGGAAGTCAATCGTGAACATTTGTTAAGTACGTATTTCATTAGAAAAATTGGTACTTGCTTGCGGGATTCGAACATCGGTGCATTGCCGGACCCGGACGTCTTATCCTTTAAGCCACGACGACTTCATTTAGGCCACGACGACTTCTAAACGCTAGGACCGCTTCACACTAGAAATACCCACTGAGTTTCATGGCGAATCTTCGCGAAGGTCGCTATTCCGGTGGTAGATTCAGCGAAGCACTGTTCTTGCTAGGGCAGATTACAACCGTATTATTTCAAGCTGAGAACCGCGAGCTCGCCCACCAATGAGGGCGAAACCAGAATAGCTCCTTGAGGTGGTTAGCAGATAGGTAAGAAAAAAATATTTAAATGAACAAAATAGTAGTACTAACTGATGCGAACTTACGAATACACCCTAACGTCTCAAAAACAGTAAGGCTTTGTTCTCAATCTAAAAATAAAAATAATTAATCTTGCCACATTTGTATCTACGACACTAATCTTGCATATCTACTCAAATAACGAAATACATATTATTACTATTTTACTTAACAAAAATATTAAAGAATTTTAAAGAGAAACGTTTATAAAATGTAACTTAAATATCTTTCAGAATTTAAATATAACCGACATCGGTAAGGTTAATGTCCTTTTATTAATAATTCATCAAAGGCTCGGAGCCATTTTAAAGGAATCTTGGTAATCGGCGTCAGCCGGCTTATGCCGTGTTTAACTTAATAGCTCTATTAAATAAATGAGGGACTGAATGCATGCGAATCTAATAACTTCATAAACTACAGGTACTGATCGTGGTATGCTTGAAAATTACGAAGTTTCATTTAATGAAACTGTATTTAGAGTTGTGAGAATATATGATCGTCGACATTTAGATTAGAGTGGAATATGCTTCAGCGGAGTGTAATATACACCAATATAAAATGAACACAAATGCAAAACATTAAATACAAAATGTGTAATGGGCAGTCGCTATCAGTAAGCTATAGCAGTAGCTATCCCTAAGAATGATCTCTCCTGGGCAACATGAACTGAAAAATAATTATCTAAGAAAACACATTAACCGTTGTGTGCTTGTCAATTAAAAAAAAGAATATTGCATATAAATATCAATAATAAATTGACAACGTTAGGTATTTAATGGTATAAAATGGCTAATTGTGATTAGACTGATGATTCTGTTTTAATATACTAAAGAATGAACGAGTACCGATGATCCGATAATGTTAAAATTGTAAACACCCTTGTGTCCAATAAAAGAAAATAAGAATAGTTTGATTTCGTTTCTGTGAATCACCTACCGTCGGAGAAGGGATCATCCGAAACACTTGAAATCGTCGAGTTTAACCATAGTGTATTCGACGGTGACATCTTTGTCATGTATCATCCACTTTTGAATTGAATTCTCGGTTCTGTTATTTCTCGAGTGCTATGACTGGATCTTCTTCAAACAAGTTATGATAAGAGTTTCCAGCCCTTCATCGATCATTTTATTTCTTGTGTAGGCCAACGAGCTCATGACTCACCTGATAGTGTATGGTTGTCATCGCCCATGGATGTCAGCAAAGTTAAGAGCACAGCCAAACCGCTGCCTACCACTGAGTACTCTTTACAAGTCTCTTTTAAAGAAGGACGTGTCAAAGCGTTTGGGAATCACGGTGGAGGGAAGTTCATTCCAGAGCCGGAGGGCCTTACATGGCAAAAAATATCTCCGGAACCCTACCGTCGATGAACACAGCGATTCCAAATAGTATGGTAACGATGGAGTGAGGTATAGTTAAAATTAAAAAATGTAAAAAGGAGATGGGGGCATCATCTTGAACAATTCCTCAGAGCACTAGTATTTTTTATTGTAACATAATAACACACTACTATCAACGTTTTCTAGGAAGTGCACGATTAGTTTTAAGTAATCGATGTTTTTCGTATACTCAATGAATGTTACAACGGACGTGACCTGGTTTTACTAGTACTTAAAATATATTACAACTTGAAAGATATTAAATATTGTACAAAACGCGATACCTACTACACGATATTGGTTATCGATCGTGTCTTATATTTATTTGTACGTAAGGTACTATAGCTTATGTTACATACATTTTAACTTTATTTTCTTTAATAGTCCGCAAACTGATTGATGTTTTACAGACTCCAGCCTCAGGAATCAGTTTAGGAAGAAATTTAATTTTTTAATGTATTATAAAGTTAAGTATGTCATTGTTGGGAGCACTGGTATGAAATTGTCTATGAAAAAAAACCAAATTGTTTAGTGAGTTTGTTTGATCATCTACAGAAAACTTTGTGGTACATTCTTTCACTGAACCCGCATCAATTCACTTTTGCAGGTAGGAAAGTGTCAGGCGGGAATCATTCGGGACGTCTACGTTGTTTCACGGTCGTGATAGATCAAAGTGCAAAAGTATCCTTCTTACATTACTCTTGGAAGCCAGCGACACCTTTGGGAATCTTTTTACAATGCATATGAGAGGGGACTACGTAGGATCCACTCAATTTCTTTGAAACACAGTAGCACGTATCGCGTTGAAGGGTTTGGGCTTATGTATCGTTTTCCAATGACTCAATTTCGATGAGTGGGTGATCTATCAAAGGAAAAGATAAAATTGTAATGTTATTTGGTTCAGATGTTCAATGGGGTTATGGAAAAATTAACAAATGCTTAAGTTTTACACTAGACTCCTAGTATATATGTATATGAGATGCGCTAGATAGAAAGGTATGTGACCTTCTTTGTATTAAGCGATTACAAAAGAAGAAAAGAACTATGGATTCCTTTTTAGGCACATTGTGTGTCAGTTTAGGTTTAGTTAAATGAGGAGTTAGAAAAGATCAATCGTTTGTATACTTACTTAACTATAGTAAGTGTCGTAAATACATTAAATTAAATAAAACATACATTATTTACGTTCACTAAGTAATCTGAATGTCGAATAACGGTCGAATTTAGACTACAACGTGACTAAAACACTAATTGAGATACTATTTTAATCTCTGAAATACCGCTTAAGCATTAAATTGGTCATTGTTTGTATGTACTGCATTATTATTGTTGGCCATCGAGTAAATAGTTGGTAAGATTTATTTTACACTTTAGTGTTTTCGCAAGGGATATAATGATACCGCCATTCAAATTTTAAACTACATACATAGTACAAATGTGATCACAAGATCAAGATTAGCATGAAAAATAGCTTAGTAACTTTTTTTTTTAAATAAGAACTGTGCAGCGATTATTATTATCGAATATACGAGTACTAGCTAATTTCTCCACTATTTAATGGATGTTATTATACATAAAAACCTTCCTATTCAATCACTCTATGTATTAAAAAAAAAAACGCATCAAAATCCGTTGCGTAGTTTTAAAGATTTAAGCATACATAGGGATATAGGGACAGAGAGAGCGACTTTGTTTTATACTATGTAGTGATAGTGATTATATGAAATTAGGCAAAAACTCGAAAGGCGCTAACAATTCTAACAAGAATAGTTCATACTTCTACAACAATTCGGAACGACAATTCCGATTCCGTGCGACGATCGGAAGGTTGGCCTGCCGAGTTTTAAAATCTAATCGAAGGAATATCTGCTGCACGTCATTTCTCTATAAAGGCGGTCCCCTTCTTTCATTCAGCATCAAGGTTGAAAGTTTTCAGGAAACTAGCACCTGATCGCGTGGATACTGGTTTCCCGTGAACCTGTTTGTACAGTTTGAAAACCCACGTAATTCTTCATGTTTAAAACATCTTCTTTTGAACCTTCGTATTTTGGTCTCACAAAGTCCTACATATTGCGAGACTAGGGTGGTTTTAATACACACGGACTCACCGCAACACTGCATTAATGGATAATGGACCAGTATTGTACTGACCGCGATGCACCCATAGCAGCGCGTTTCATTTTTCTACCGCTACGATTCAAGCTTTTCTGTCACCTGTTTAATTACATGTAAAATCAAAATTAAATGAGAAAAGTTTAAAATGTAAATGACAGGCAGCGCAACAGAACAGGACTCATAAAAAGTTGGCACGCGGCGAACTTTCCGTTTGCATATTCATGACGTAAAGGCAGTCGGAAGTTTTTGGTGAGAAATTATGATAATAATTTTATACTAACTCCATCCGTCTTGGGGATTTCATAAATTAGGAGTTGTGTAGGAGTCGGAACTGAGCGGTGTGACGCGTCGCCTTTAGCTCGGGTACTTACTAAATTAATTTTGATAGCTCCAAGCTGGGTCCCGTTTCGGCTTATGGCGTACCTACGGTTTCTTTCTGAATGAAATGTTTTGGAACGAACTCTTTCTCCGGATTATGATATTTTCTTAACATTAGTAAAATTTTAAAGGGCAAGGAATTTGATACTCGGACGTATGTAAGTGATGTAATCTTTGATTGAAGTTTATTCCAATGCAAACTTCTGTATAGAAATAAAGTAATGTTAATGAAAATATTCATGCTACATAGTATTTTCTGAAGTAGAACACGAACATCGATAGAAATTAAGGCACAATGGAAAATGATTTAAATTTATTTTTTTATATTTATGTTTTTACTAAACTAGATTAAAACAGTCGAGACTATTTACAATGACTTTCGTTATACCGAATTTTACAAACAATCGTTTTAGGCTTTAAGAGCTGCTGGTACTTAAACCGAGTTAAATCACATTTTTTTTTTATTTGTATTCAATTTTCATTCAAAATCAAAACGCATTATTGCTTCACGTTTGAAATAGGTAAGTCATGCGGGTTCATGAAACGACCTACCACCAGAAAAGCTTATGTTTAATTAATCAGTAGCGCACGAGGCGGTAATTTATACAACCATCTAATAACAAATATTTAATTTTGACAAAAATACAAAGACTTTCTTTAGGAGCAATTCTTTCGTTGTAATAAAGTAAAAGTGTCTCACGTACCGGCTGAATAAAATTATACTGCTCTGTGATCCAATTACACGGAATGATGTCGCCGCAATGATAAAAAGACAGTACTCGTATTTCCTTAAAGAGTCTTAAGATGTAAAGTTTACGAGTAAAAGAAAAAGTGTTATATAAAATAAGATAATGTCGTAAACAGTTGTGCCATCAACTGTAAATTAACAAAATGTACTTACATTAAATTTTTATTTAGCTTTATTGTTGCTAGAATTCTCTTTAATTTATTTTCCGAATGAAATGTTAAACTGAATATTAGTACCTTTGGGTGGTAAGATAATCAGATCGTTGAATATTGATATAATCTATGAATCCATCAAAAGGTTGCACTAAGGCTATGACAATCTGCAGTTCGCTGATTGATTTAAAAAATGTTTTATTTTTCTTTAAATTTAGTGTTACATACGAATATGACCTCTTTAGGTGTTTAGTAAAAAAGTTTAGATAAGATATATAAGATTAGATAAGATTAGTTTCAGATACGAGTTAAACGAATTAGAAAATTTTCTAAGCCCAGTACCGTTAGGGCTGTCTGAGACACTGCTAGGGCCTACGCCTAAATACTTTGACACCATCGTACACATATACATACTATGTAAACACCAGCTGTGTTATAAAAACCAAAATTAGCTTTTGTTCGCCGTAACAACTATGTAGAAATTAATTCTAAATACTCTCTTAAATCATACAAAGCCGTAAATTATGAAATCGAACACCGCACAATCCCGAAATTTCAGAATGGAAATTCCCCGTTCACGGAGCAATAAAACTAAAGAGGGGATTAATTCTCGATGCACCACACATTATCCGAGCGCGGGGAGACCAACGCGATCCAATTTCAACGAACGAAGTGAAAGCGTATTCACTATTTGCTTAAACTTCGTGCGCCAGAGTAGAAATTAGTACTGTCAAAACAATTTTGTTCCCATACATCACGTAGGTACAATGTTTACGTTTTGCATACGTAATATACATAGATTACATATTAGTGAAAACATTGTACGTATATGAATAACTAATTTTAGATAGGACATTAACATTAATTAATGATTCAATTAATTTTCATTTTTAAAGTTTTGAAACTTATGCATAAATATGCCAATGCCAGTTAGTTAGTGTTCGAGCCATTATTTTAAGCAGTACTACCATAATAACTAGCGTCTTTTAAGGGATTCAATTTAGGAGACCTAGCTGAACTTAGCCTGGCTGAGCCTGTGCTCTAACTGAGCTTTTGCTCGCCCACCTGTCCTGGTGAAACTGGAAAGGCCTCCGGGCCAACAGTAATCCTTCAATCCATAAAGAAAATGCATGGGCACGGCCCATCTGATTGTGAGTGGTTATCTTCGGTCATAGACGTCAATAATATCAGGAGCAAAGTTAAGACCCCGCCCCCCGCAAATTCCTAGTTTACCAATAAAAAACGTGGTCGTGTTCAGGTGAAAAAGCAAAGTTTTTGGGCCACCAGTAATCCTCTCATTCAAAAAATCATCTTTAGTAATATTATTTTTAACTTACATTTCATATTTCCTAACTTTAATATCTATGATAGGGTCTGGTGACAGTCCGGTTGGTTTTAAATAACAAACCCTTCTTTGTGGTAAAGTAATGTGTACTTAACGATTTGAATATAACGTTGACTTTATTTCAATTTACTGCTTATAAGCCAAATAACGGCCTAACGTTCAGTTTCCCAATAAACCCTTCGACCCTCTCTATCAGCTTAATAAACACGAGATTAAATCATAAATTTAGCATTTTAATGAAACTAAAACCATAAAAATGAATGTAGCTTAAATTAAAATGTTTAATGTCGTAAAAAAACAAAACAATAAAAATTACTGGAAAATATTTTAAGGAAATAAACATAATAAAATATTTATTACCTTGATTAAAACTCATGAAAGAGGTGAGCAAAAAATATAAATAGCACACCTGGACTTATTATGTGTAACACGTATAGGCTTTAAGGTCGTCTTCACACTCTCGGGGGTGACATTCATTTTTGTTCGTCCCCAGATACGACCCTGTTTACGAGTATTCACACGCCCGCCAGCGCGGCCTAAACAAAAGATGGCATACACGAAGATTTATGAACAATTCACGACGCAATGATATGGGGTATCTATTCAAATCCTCTGTATTCGAGGGGCAGGTACTCCGACCAAGATGATGTATGTCCGTCGTTCAACACAATAGGCGTTTATATCGTACCTATGCGTACGATGAAATCACTCTGCCCAAAGGTATGAACGTATATATATTTTTATTGCTTAGATGGGGCTCCACCTGGTTTTAAGTGGTTACTGGAGCCCATAGATATCTACAGCGTAAATGCGCCTCCCACCTTAAGATAAGTTTTAAGATCTCAGTATAGTTACAACGGCTGCCCCACCCTTCAAACCGAAACGCATTACTGCTTCACGGCAGAAACAGGCAGAGTGGTGATACCTACCCGTGTGGACTCAAATTATAATTTATACACAGCACAGCGTGAATGTCGCTGCCATGAACTATGATATCGAACTGTAGTATTGTAACGGCTGTAAAAAATTTAACGTAAAATAGCTAAGCGGCAAAATAGGTTTCCTACCCATGGCGGCTTCCACCCGTGATATGATTGATACATCGACCTTATTAGTCGAGTTCTTGTTTGGTGGTCATCATTCTAGCCCGAAAACATTCTTGTTATCGATTCCGATTGAAAAAAAGAAGTTGGTGCGAATAGCCATTTGATAACCTCAACGACTTATTGGCGGGAGCCCGTGGAGCGAAGTTGTGTGATTTTTTTATCATTTTGTTAATTTAGTGCTTCTTCAGATTGAAATTGAAATGTTCAATAAAAAATGTGAATTGAAGTCGTCGTGGCCTAAAGGATAAGAGGTCCGGTGCATTCGTATCTAGCGATGTTCGAATCCCGCAGGCGGGTACCAATTTTTCTAATGAAATACGTACTTAACCATTGTTCACGATTGACTTCCACGGTGAAGGAATAACATCGTGTAATAAAAATCAAACCCGCAAAATTATAATTTGTATTACTGGTGGTAGGACCTCTTGTGAGTCCGCACGGGTAGATACCACCGCCCCGCCTATTTCTGCCGTGAAGCAGTAATGCGTTTCGGTTTGAAGGGTGGGGCAGCCGTTGTAACTATACTGAGACCTTAGAACTTATATCTCAAGGTGGGTGGCGCATTTACGTTGTAGATGTCTATGGGCTCCAGTAACCACTTAATATCAGGTGGCCTGTGAGCTCGTCCATACATGTAAGCAATAACAAAAAAAAAAACCATATCAGCGGCTTATTAACAGTGTCTAAGATTATTTCATAACTTTCATCTCGTTTCATTTAATTTCGTCTCAGTTGACTAGTCCCAATTTAATCAACTTCATATCATTTCGCTTTACATAATTTTTCATTTATCAGAATATAAAGACTTAGTTTAAAGATCGCCAGGCCACTAGTTAACAATCGATAAAGTCTTTAAGATTATCTCAATAATTCCCAATTGACATTTAACTTCATCTCTATTTCAATGGTGAGTTTCGTGATACGTTTATCAACTGTGTACATCTCCTTTCGCTGTTCACTTAAGAAAACCGACAACATATTTCAAGCAGTGATACTTAAACAAAAGTTCTAACTGTTTTCGTTTGTGAACTTGCAATTAGAGACGAAGGCAAGCTAGTGGACGCCGTTGCCCGCTTTTCAAGAGATCGTTGACCTCAAGCGCCAGTCAGCGTATATTAAATTATGCTGTATTGTTTGAGGAATGCTCATCGAAGAAATGACGTCTGTTATCGTTCTTGGGAATGGCTGTCTGAGGCAATCCTCACCTCCCCACCACCACCTCCACCCCCCACCTCCTTAACGTTTGTTGAGAAGCTATGTTGATCATTACCGAAGATACCCGGAAACTATATTCGCGATCCTGCAGACCGAATGGTAAACAGTCGACGTCGCCCAAAACACGTAATTTTGGATTCTCCCGATCCACTAACGGTACTTTTAGGTACCTACCTCAAGCACTGGTCATCGTTCTCGTCGAACCCGTCGCCTGCGATGAAGGGCTCGGTGAGTAAATCAACCCACAGACACAGCCCACTGAGTTTCTCACTGGATCTTCTCAGTGGGTCGCGTTTCCGATCCGGTGGTAGATTCTGCGAAGCACTGCTCTTGCTTGGGTTCGTGTTAGCAACAACGTCAGGCAGTGGGCTCACCTACTCGCCCCGTCACGCTGAAATGGTCTCTCAAGACCATCAGATTAGTTAGGAAAAAAGAAGAAGCAGTAATGCGTTTGAAGAGTGGGGCAGTCAGTGTACTACAATATCTAAATGAATATATATAATGATATGGGGTACTTCAGAATGAATAAACAATAAAATACTTAATTGTGTTTTCTGTGATATATTAAGAACATAACAATTAAAGTCCTTAATCTCTTTTAAAATTAATATCTTCAACAAACTGAATTTATTTTTACTGAGTGATAGACTTCACTGAATGACAGTGAAGAAAAACCCGTTTTAAAAACTAAAGAGTTTTAAATAATAAAGGTTTTTCTTTACATATAAATTTAAAAAAATTTGGGCACATGACAGAGTTAAAATTAAAATCTGCTAACGGTTTGATTTAATTTGATTTAATCAAGAGCGAGTGACATAATGTTACGAGATTATTTGTCAACTCAACCCTATCGCAAATTACCGTAAAATGGGGTAAATAGGGACAAAATCGAACTTCAGATTGAATTTTAACATAGTTCCAATTAAATAGTCACTGCTCAACCAAAGAAATAAGTTGAGTCTTGAACGTACCTAGGTGATAAAAACCGTTACATTATTTTAATTATTCAATTTAAAGAAATAATCGGAAAAATAATGGCCATCCCAATTTACCCCGCATTCGGGGTAAATTGACACGGGTAAGGGTTAAATTGGGATATTTGTAAGGGTTGTCAGTTCGCGGTACTGCGATATATAAGTAGGTAGGTAGGTGCCATACAATTATTTATATGGACCGAAATGATGAATACAATCCATAATTTAAGCACAATACACAACATAGTGTAAATTAAGCTGGTTTCTATTCCGAAGCGATGTGACGTGAATGATAATCAACAATACAATGATCAAAAAAAGTATGTGCATGTTATATTTTAGAAAATTATTATTTAATTTCTTAAAAATCACAACTCTGAAACAAAATCATAAAATAGAATAAAAAATAGAAAACAAAAGGACTGGAAATGCAATAATACAATTTTATTTAATCAACATTTTCAAAATAATCTTTGAGCAAGAGTAAGATATCAGGTGAATAAGATAAAAAAGCAGATTTATCTGATTACTGCCTATAATAACAAAAATAAAAGAAATTCTTTCTAAGCTAAATAACTAAACTCAATTAATTCACTCACTCATAATTGGAACCTAGATATCTCGGATTTTTAATTAATGTTACATTTAAAATCTGAGGCCTGTTTTTATTTTTATGTGCGTTGTGAATGTTAAAAAAATCATGATTCGACGCATGAATAGATTCTGAAATAACAAAAGTTTTGATTCGTTTGAGTTCTTTATAATTTTTAATTTTATTTTATTGCTATAAAGGACATACGACCGGGCAGATATTACAAGGTAAATGTCGCGAAAAAATGTAATTATATATATACTTTTCTTTTACCTATAGTACTTACATAAACTAACTGATAAACACATTAACCTTCTTTACATCACGCAATTGAGTGATAGTATAGGCTAAAAAATCTATTATAAGATATCAGTGACAACCCTAACAATCCATCCCTATTTTGTCTTTTGGCGTTCCAATTTTGTGTTTTCTCGTCCCTAATTTTTCCAGTATCGTTCCAAATTACCCTACAAACGTCCCAATTTTCCCCAAAAAAAAAGGAAAAATTATACATTTTTTATTTTGTCGAAATATTGTATTTAAAATAAGAATATTGCAACTTACCGTTTGTTGTGGTATTTCCAGGTGTATTAAAAACTTATATAAACTGTGATCTTATTGAAAAAACAACGATAATATTACTTTTTTTAAAAGTTCTGTAAGCTGTTTTAAAACGCACTTTTCAACCACTATTTTCAATTTAATTTGACGAATTTTTGGGACCAACTTAACTCATATTTAGTACTTCCATAGTTAGCTTGGTTTTTCTTCTATACATTGATAAATATTAACATAAACAAAATTAGGTAGATTCCGTGCTACAGGTACTTTGAGAATCTTCCGCAGGTTTGTCCCAATTTACCCCAGGATCCCAATTTACCCCATGTCATGGTACTAACTAATTATTTCATTGTGATGGAAAAATCTAGATGGAATTTGATACTCAAATAGTTTTCTATTTCAATCGAACCTAAGTGCAAAAACATGTCATCATTTATTCTCGGGGGAAATGTCATGAGAGATCATTAGTAATGAATAAAAGATTTGTATATTTTAAATCGTTTTTAAAAATGGAGGAGTTTCAAATTTTTATTTCATAGCTATTTATTTTTTTAAGTATTCGTTACCTCGTTTTTCACATTTAATGAGTTCTGCATATTTTCATCGCCATGATCACGGCTAGACTGAAGAGCAGATAAGTATTGGGTTTCAAGTTGTTCGGAAAAAAATATCGACACTGTAGGGATTATTGTCGAAGCATGTTATCGATTTTCAATTGTAGTATTCAAAAACAACTAAAAAGATGGAAGACGGATTAGTCTACTCCGAACATCATACCCATAGTCTTCAGTATACCTGTGATAGTGGCACTTGCAACGCCGCCGAACTATAATAGGAAACTAGAGGTCCCGCAGTAATCGAAATTCGACTATAATTAATTGGAATTGTAAGTTTGTACACTATTATGATTGTATTTTATACTTCTATAATCACAAATTTCGCCAAAACTACACTACAACTAAAAAATATTAACAAAGACATACAATATTTAATCTCAATTTGACAACAGACGTCAATAATAAAAGTTTGACAATAAATAGTATGCATGCGTGTGTACGTCAAATACATGGTATGTAGTGTGTGTAATGTTTTATTTATTGATTTAATGTATCTTTTATGCATTATTTAAAAAAAAAAATAGCATTGTGCACTTCTTCTCTATATTCTCTATAAGTGTGGAAAATTTCATACTCCTCCGTCCGCGCAATTTTCGTAAAAAGGGATACAGAGTTTTTGCTTCACGTATTAATATATATATATATATATATATATATATATATATATATATATATATATATATATATTAAAAGTGACAATTGACAGAGCCCGATAAATAATAGCGTCTATAGAGTTAAATGATGTGTGAAATTATTGAAAACTCTTTAACGTTTATCATAGACAGCTTTCTAAACGCTAATGTAGACTTACAACGATGTCTACTATTAATATACATTATCAAAATCAACGCCCAGACATCCTTGAATAATCTGAATATTCCGAAAACCTTTTGCTAACAAGAAACTATTTTGACTATCCCTTGTTTGATTTAACTAATACTGACTTAGGTAGCTAGCTGACGGTAGGGCGTATTGTGAGATAATCTCCGTATTTCTGTCGCGAAGCAGATTTTCGTTCTGATGATTTGCGTTCTACAGGGCTTATACGATATCGAAGACCTCGTTCATGCAATGGCTAGTAAATCTGATTAGAAGCCGCAGTATTGTGTCAGGTTCGATTTGCAGTCAGTGTTGGTAGTACTTTGTTAGTGAAAATTGATATTCGGGCTCTAAGTGCACATATAGTTATCTAGTCTTTATGTATCCAGCACACGAAACACAGGAGAAAACTTTAGCTTATTATCATTGAATGTAAAAAGGTAGTTTCTTAATACAAATGGTTGACTTCGTATACAAAAGTTCATCGCTAGAAAGATTCTCTTTGTAATGCCTATGAGCTCCCCATTTAACATCAGTAAGCAGTAAGTCGGTCAATCAAAATATTACGAAAATTCTCTCTACGAGATCTTCCGTTCTGATCTTTTAGGGCCCCGGGACCAACGAAAATTATTAGAGAAAAATTTACAATATGCAATTGATGCGTGAATTTCTATACAGTCTGTACCGACTTATAGCAAAAAAAAAAAACTATCAATGAGTGAAATTATTTGGGATAAGTGACTTTTAAAGCTCAGTTAAGCTCTAGGAAATAAATAAGCTCATTGATTCCTTTTCTAATTATCATTTATATTGAATTTTTGATAATCATGTCTGAAGAGTAGGCTTTTTAATTAATTAAGTAAAACGATATTAAGAAACTGAATATGGAGTTTCTAGATGCTAAATACGATGACCTTGAATGAACCGCAAAAGCTTTGAATAATGAACAGACAATTTGAGCTGCTGAATGTATTAATAATACGCGGTTTAATGTTTATTACAGCGGACACGCGATACAGTGATTCCGCTAAAAGCGTCCAAGAGTATATAATGCGTAGCTAGTATCGATTACACACCTATGAAGAAGTACAGTATAATTAAAATCACAAGTAGATACTTCAGAAGACAAAAGTGCTTTACCGTAATTATTAGCACCAATATCGAATCAAATATCAATCAATGTGTTTCTATTTATTTATTTATTTATTTAAGTAGTATAATGTTGGAGGAAGTCTGAAAGTGGCACCTGTAACAGAAAGTTGAGAAGTGCGCGTTTGGGATGGTATGGACATGTGATGAGACGAAATGAAAATGAGGTTGGTAACAGAGTGTTAAACTATGCAAATATTAGCACCAATATCGAATCAAATATGAATCAATGTGTTTCTATTTATTCATTTATTTAAGTAGTATAATGTTGGAGAAAGTCTGAAAGTGGCACCTGTGACAGAAAGTTGAGAAGTGCGCGTTTGGGATGGTATGGACATGTGATAAGACGAAATGAAAATGAGGTTGGTAACAGAGTGTTAAACTATGCAAATATTAGCACCAATATCGAATCAAATATCAATCAATGTGTTTCTATTTATTCATTTATTTAAGTAGTATAATGTTGGAGAAAGTCTGAAAGTGGCACCTGTGACAGAAAGTTGAGAAGTGCGCGTTTGGGATGGTATGGACATGTGATAAGACGAAATGAAAATGAGGTTGGTAACAGAGTGTTAAACTATGCAAATATTAGCACTAATATCGAATCAAATATCAATCAATGTGTTTCTATTTATTCATTTATTTAAGTAGTATAATATTGGAGAAAGTCTGAAAGTGGCACCTGTGACAGAAAGTTGAGAAGTGCGCGTTTGGGATGGTATGGACATATGATAAGACGAAATGAAAATGAGGTTGGTAACAGAGTGTTAAACTATGCAAATATTAGCACCAATATCGAATCAAATATCAATCAATGTGTTTCTATTTATTTATTTATTTAAGTAGTATAATGTTGGAAAAAGTCTGAAAGTGGCACCTGTGACAGAAAGTTGAGAAGTGCGCGTTTGGGATGGTATGGACACGTGATGAGACGAAATGAAAATGAGGTTGGTATAAAGTGTTAATTATGAGTGTCAGAGGATATAGAGGAAGAGGTAGACCTAAGAAGAAATAGATGTTTTGCCTGAAAGACGATATGTGTCAGAGTAGAGTGAGCGAAGAAATGGTATATGATAGAGGAGTATGCAAGGAGAAAAAATGTTGCCCCGACCCCAAGTAACTGGAAGAAGGGCAGGATAATGATGAATAATTTATTTAAGTAGGCTTTTACAGTCGCTTTTGTTTTGAAAGTGTCAAATGGTCATGGATTCTGAAAGCAGTCTCATCACTAAATAAAGACTATAGGCCAAGGCTTGCTCTTTTCCAAATACTAGTACGTATGTTATATATGTATGTACATTACTATACAATAATTATAATATTTATCAAAATTATATACAATAAGTACGTTTGTTCTAGTTCCTGAAGAGATGTTCTGGTTTCATTACTGGACACTGAGCTGAACTACAATTTCAAACACAGAAATGTGGAACTAAGCATCTTTTTTTTTTTTTTTTTTGCGCTAATAAAACCCTAGATTCGTTAAATTTAATATGCTAATAAATGTATTAACTAATAAACTAACAAACAGACAAAGAAATTCATTTCAAATTACTGTTTTAATGATAGATGTAAAAGTAATTACAATTCCTAGAATATTGTATAAGGCTTGGACCTCGGCGATACCATTTTCCTTTGTGATATCATGATGTGACGTAACAATATTTAAAAATAAAATTACAGGATTTCGTTCATCTCCTTTAATTTAAAAATAAACAAGTATCTTTTAAATAACAGAGTATCTTACCTTACTTTTAATTAATTGTTATAGGTCTTACCTTGATATAATGTTTAGCATCTATACAACTTTTACCATTTATTATCAGTTGGGTAATTTAATGTGCCTTTATTTCATAGCAATAAAGGTTAACGAAACATACAATAATTTTATGATTTAAACGCTACGTTAGCTGGAAAATATTCGAGGGAAAATGAAAAATTTCAATGACAGCCTGATAACAAATGCGGAAACATTTTCAGCGTATTGAAGTAATATTGTTATCGAAATTATTTTTTCGCGTATTTGAAGTTTTTCAATAATGCCGAATGCAAAATTTATAAAATTGTCTGTCAATTTTTAGAAAATTAAAAAAAATATTTTTGTTAAATTTACGTGGAATACAGTAATATTGGCTTTCATAATGAATATGAATAAACGGCCAGACCTATATTTAATATTTGGAACTGCGGATTTGTTTTAAATTAATAATTTTTAATCTCGAGTTTTAAGCTTTTCGTTGAACTTTTTAGCGGTGTCGAAATAAAATCCAGTTAATTAGAATACAGAGAAATGTATCTATAGTATTCTGTAGTTACTGATGATAATTCAAAGATAGAACATACGAACTGAACAAGAGGAATGAATACTGAAATTACCCCACTTCGGGACACAGGTGTCCTATTTTCGTATACAGAGAAAATGTAATGGAAGCCTTTAGGTAACTTTCACCTATTTTCGCACGGGTACTCTTTATGTGAAAGGGCTCCTGTCACTTTATATTTAATATTAACAAGATGTGCTTGAAATACGATGCGTGTGGCCCAAATATGTTTATGTTTGGCCTAAAAGATTGTGAGGCGATGCGGGTGCCAAAGCATTTGATGAGTAAATGTGTGGCTAGTCGCAAGTTCTATTAGTACTACGTATCTTCTTGTGTAATCAACGAAAATTCGGAAAACTTTGGAGTGAAAACATGCGAAAACACGAAATAGGCATTTCTGAATTCCTTATTTTCGGTACCATTTTAATTGTACCTATATTGTAATTTACCGTTTTAAATCGGGAATTTTCTGGTTATTTTAGAAGTTTTCTAATTATTTTAGAATATTAGTAGTTAGTAAATTTCCATTGTATTAGATTAACGTACTTTTTATCTATTTTTATAATATTTCTTAGATGGATGAACGAGATCGCCGCTTATTTGGCACAAAGTGGTTACCCGAGCCCATAGACATCAACAACATGGATACCATCACCCACCTTTGAAAAAACAGGATAAAGTACGTGTGTATTTATTAAATAGAAACCCTAATTTATCTCAGATATTTGGCTGCCTAATAATTTTCTGCATTATACTTTATAGCCTTGTAATAAAAGCAGAATGGAACAAACAAGGGAGAAGATATTACTACAATTGATAAATCTATATCTGTAGCAGTAAAACATGAACGCCGTATCGTAATCATATTAAGATAAAAGGTAAACATTCAATTTGTTAATACAATGTCCTCCTGTAGTGCCGACAGACTTAGGTCTGAACTAAAATAACGTACTTTTTAAATAATTCCTACGCTATCTGTTGGATGGGATTAACTTTGAGAGTACTGTAAGCGAGCTGCTTGATTATTTGCGTAGAGAGCGACAGAGCTTCAACACTCACTCGAATGAGGCAAAGTGATTTTCCTTTTTATCTCATTTCGACTAAATTACTTTGTTGTGTCCGAGATGAATTCTGTAATTGATTTTAAGCAAACTTCCGAGAAAATGCTAGAAAACTAGAAGTATTAGTTAAAACTAGAAGATATATATAGTGTGTTAGATCGTTGAAAAAATATATTGTTACGCGCTGGGGTTTGGGATAAATAAAAAATTTACCGGGGAGTACATTAAAATTGTATTAACACTTATAACACAAATAACGAGCACTTTAAAATTATCAATTCGCTTCTTCCGCTTCGCTTCAGGTGATCCGTTCGCTGTTTCGCTTCGAGTAGTTCCAATTACTAATTGACATCGTGCCATTTTTGCAACGTTTTTGTAGTCGATACGACATCCCTATACTTTTCGAGAACATTCCTCACGAGTCGAGGTTTTTTCCCCCGATATGCATTTCCGCTATCTGACAATAGATGGCGTTGTACTTTTCTAGCGTTCTTGATTTTATTAGTACAATTGATATTCGTTTCGGCCATTCGGCGATAGATGGCATTACTCTTGGTAACATAAAAATCAAAGAAATAAAGAAACAAAACATAAAACTAAATACAAACAAACAATATTTCAATGTATTCGTTTCTAGTTTTTGAAAGATTAGAAAACAGTACATGAGATGTATGTATTATGTATTCTAAGATTTAATTATAACGAATATGTAATCTTTTAGGTATTTCTTACTATTACTATTATTATTAAGTAAGCTAAACACATAGGTAATTAAAGTTTTTAACATTCAGTTAATTTGTCTGGTCATGTCGACAAATGTAAATAACAAACAAAATTTATTTCGACCCCGAACCATGGAGCCAAGAGATAATGAAGTTAATTGTCTTTCTAACCTTTTTTGTTTTATGAATGTTCAATTTTAATTTCATAAAATGATATTTTAGTAAAATGAAAAGTGGCACTAAGGAATTCTGTGTAATTGTATTTCCTCATCCTTTTCCAATTATTTCCAGTAATAGCTGTTCTAAAGATTACAAAATAATTGGTAGGTACAACCTTCTATATTTTCATATTATTTTCACAATGTCTCAATTAAGTTGATTAGAAAACATAAATGACCTATAAATAATTCAGATCAGAACAATTATGTGGGACAAGCTTAGAAATGTCGAAAAAATAGATGTAATACATGTCTTATGGCAAACTTTACGAAGTCGTTGCCAAATTTCTGGGTAAGCGGAGATGCATGACTAAGCTTACTGCGGACTTGCAAGTATATAATAATATTGAACTATGTACAGTGCCAAAACATAGGCCGTGACTTATTAAATAAAGTTGTAACAATTTAGCATAATCTACGTTGTTTACAATTTTTTATTTATTGCTTATATGGGTGGATGATCTCACAGCCTACCTGGTGTTAAGTGGTTACTGAAACCCATAGACATCTACAATGTAATTGCTCCACCCACCTTGAAATATAAGTTCTAAGATCTCAGTATAGTTACAACGGCTGCCCCACCCTTCAAACCGAAACGCATTACTGATTCACGGCAGAAATAGACAGGGTGGTGGTACCTACCCACGCGGACTCACAAAAGGTCCTACCACCAGTAAGATACTTGTATTAAACTATTTAAAAAAAACGAAAGAGGAATTTAAGAATAGAGTAGGAAATTGGGAAAGTAACACTATTCTGCCGCATACCAATCACACATTAAGTAATGTAATTCAGAGTTCGACCTCATGTCATGTTCAAGGTGGGTGGCACATCGGGTGGACTAAGAACTTGGCTATCGAACTAGAACAAAAAACAGTTTTCCTTTAATTGATTTGTAATTAAATAACTAAAATAATATAACTATCATACTAAAAGCACTACACTAGCATACAATTACTGTAAGCAATGTAAGCAGTTTTTTTTGTTAGTTTTTATGGACGTATACTTGTCTGACCGTGGCAACAATCAAAAATATAAGGAAAACATTAAAAGCTCAATTTGATGCTATTTATATAAAAAAAACGAATTGAAAAATTTCCTTCCTTTATAGAATGACGTTTGCATTTAGAAATTGCTGGAAAAGTTTTTATTAATCTCACGATCACATTTTAAAACGAAATTGAAACTTCGCGTTCACGGTTCAATGATCGCGATACGAAACGTACAAAGCTTCCCAGAATTTGTTGACTGAAACGGTTAGAATCGATACGTTCGCAATATGGAAACGAAAGACTCTAAATCACAAAACGAAGCTTACAGTCCAACCCTAAATCGAAACAAGATAAACCGGCCGCCGCGAAAATCCGCATGAAACCGCAAAACATTCGAAAATGATTTATAGTGGTCCCCGATCTGTTCGGGAGGATCCGCGAGCAAAAACAGATTATCAAAATCCCGGCTATTCCCGACAATCGGTTTATCACGTTAATGTACAGATCGTTTTATGAAAAAATACGGATACTTTCATCGGGGAATGCATTTCAATCTAAATTAATTATATTTTATCGAAGTACAGGGATTTTTGTATTTAACGATACGCACATTACATTTATTGTATTCTTATACGTATAAAGGTATGTGTGTGTATTGTGGATCGTATCGTGGATTTGGTAAAATTATACCAAGCAAATTTTTCCATAATGCTACATTCGGTTCTAGAACGAGCTTTCCTCATCTGTGAGAGTTCTCGAGCAAGGATATTCTTCGAGGGAGCTCAATAGAGTAGTGGCAGACTGCGCACTGGGAAGTGGCAAGAAATCACAAAAATACGTAAAATTACTTTAACGAATGTAAGACGAAATATTGGTGTATTGAGTACATAAGTATCTACACATCTACATATCTATACTCGTGGTAGGACCTCTTGTGAGACCGCGCGGGTAGGTACCACCACCCTGCTTATTTCTGCCGTGAAACAGTAATGCGTTTCGGTTTGAAGGGCGGGGCAGCCGTTGTAACTACACTTGAGGCCTTAGAACTGATACCTTAAGGTGGGTGGCGCATTTACGTCGTAGATGTCTATGAGCTCCAGTAACCACTTAACAGGTGGGCTGTGAGCTCGTCCACTCATCTAAGTAATAAAAAAATTTATTTCCTATTCGAATTATTTGGAAGAAATTACGAACACAAAATGTCGGTATCAGGATGAGTTTCGCAGCAGAAATAAACATGATGTTGATACGTGAGATGAAGCGTGAGAAATTCACCATTTGCGGCTTTTGATCGCCTTAACGCCACCCACGGGGGTGTGGAGCTCCCATTCTCAAAGTAAACAAACAGCAGATACTACCAATATAACAATAATATTCAATAAATTGCGAAGCTGAAGAAATTTAGAGTCACTGCGATTACAATTATAATAATAGTGTAGCAAAAGTGTGGCGAATTTCTTTTTATTGCTTAGATAGGTGGACGAGCTCACAGCCCACCTGTCTACGACATAAATGCGCCACCCACCTTGAGATATAAGTTCTAAGGTCTCAAGTATAGTTACAACGGCTGCCCCACCCTTCAAACCGAAACGCATTACTGCTTCACGGCAGAAATAGGCAGGGTGGTGGTACCCACCCGCGAGGACTCACAAGAGGTCCTACTACCAGTAATTACGCAAATTATAATTTTGCGGGTTTCATTTTTATTACACGATGTTATTCCTTCACCGTGGATGTCAATCGTGAGCATTTGTGAAGTACGTATTTAATTAGAAAAATTGGTACCCGTCTGGGATTCGAACACCGGTGCATCGCTCAACACGAACCGAACCGGACGTCTTATCCTTTAAGCCATGACGACTTCAAATGTATAATGGTAATATATAATATAAAACAATTATGTACTATATAAGAATAATTAATAAATGACTGGGAACAAATCATGCACGGTCATCCAACCCCAAATTAAGATTTCCTGTGTTATAGGTATCAGAGACTGATATACCATACATATTTATATATGTTTAAACATATACTTATGTAGATAATAAATACGCAGATAAAGAGCAAATAACATGCAATTATTTACATACCCTTGTTATATCAAAAGGCAAGCGTAGCTCCTTAATAAATATGTGGGGCGTTTGAAAAAATCAGATATGGTATCCTGAATAAAAATAATTAAATATCTATTACCGTCTCAGTTTTTAATTGCGCCGCTGCCTCCCCCAAATAAAGAAAGACTGTCCTCATACTTTTCAATTTATCGTGGCCTTAACGATATGGAAGATTGCAAATTTGTTCAACTACCAAACATGATAATATAGAGATGATAAATTAGATAAATTTATTGTAACTCTAGTCAATTTAGACGTATCAGTGAAATCGCAATAACGTCTTCAGAGTTCTTCGTGCATTACTAACGTAAGAACACTAACATTGAATCAGTATTGTTTCCGAACCATGTCTATTGTGTTTCGATTCGGTATGGAAAATTCTTCGGTATGGAATCTTTTCATTTTATTGACTTCAAAACTAGCAAACATACTGCTGAATTGATCTTATGTGGTCAATGTGGACATCGGTAATGCAGAAATAACAGATAAGCTACTGACTGCTATTAAGGACTTTTTTAAAAATAATGTTTGAAGGAAGTATTATTATAAGACTAAACGGCTAATGAAACACAAGATCGCCTTTCATTTTGTTTAAAATACAAAAATATTGGACGTTTTGTGGAGGAAACGAGCGGCTGTAAGTAATAAGCATGAACTCTTCCAAATTAATTTCCAAATGATTCTTGTCCACCTGATCTTGTCTGGAAGCGATCGCTCTTACTTTTGTTTTTAATGTATCGCATTGTTTATTTATTTTTTGGTGTACATTACAGAATACTCTCTCTCTCTCTCTCTTTCTCTTTCTCTCTCTTTCTCTCTCTCTCTCTCTCTCTTCTGCACTGGATAAATGCGGTGATAAATAATAGGCTATTACAAAATCATCGATATTAAATACGATGACATACATCTATAGTTCTTATCGTTTTAAAACATCTAAAATTTATCTGTAACTAGCGAACTAAGCTCTGTAGTGACTAAAGTTAACTAACTAAATACGAAATGCATCTATTTATATAAATGTATAAAACTACGCGCCATTTTTTTATTCTAAGAAAAGTATTTTCTAAGAAAGAAATGAACTCCTGAGTGGATCTCTAAAAAATGTATAATTTTATCATTATCATATATTCTAAGCCACAAACGCAACCCGCTCAGTTTCTCGGAGAATCCTCTTACCATAGTGGGTCGCGATTCGCAGATAGTAGATTCTGCGAAGCACTGCTCTTGCTAGGGCTATTGTTACCATATTCTCTCAGATTGAACGCATGAGCTCACTTACCTCTCAGCGCGTAGTGGAATAGCCCTTTAGTCTACCAGCGAATAGGTAGGGAAAAGAAAATTGTATATTTCTTAATTTTTTGTTACATGTGATTATTTAGAAAATACATTCAACAACGAGAATCTATATATTAATACGTGAAGTAAAAATTTTGTACTCATTTTTACGTAAATTGCGCGGGCGGATGAGTATGCCCACATTTATAGAGAATATAGAGAAGGAGTGCAGAATGTTAATATTTTTTTAAATTATGTATAAAAACAACATTAAATCAATAAAAAAACATTACACACACTACCATGTATATGACACACACACGCATGCATACTATTTGTTTATTGTCAAACTTTTCTTATTGCTTATAGTCTGTGGTCAAATTGAGAATAGATTAATAATGTTTGTCTAAAGTGTGTTGGAGCGATCGTCTGAGTTTCTTATAATAAAGACGCAGATTTTCATGGATAGTTTTATTATGACGGAGATACACTTTTTTGTGTCCGTACTCATTGATGACGCAAGAAGAAAAAGGAGCACACGAACGACTTTGACACATATTAGACGAGTGACTGCTGTCAGTTGGTATTAACATAAAGATGCTTTTAGGAATTATACAATTCTAACAAAGTGTAGTCTTCGCGAAATCTGAAATCCGAAATCTGTAAAAAAATATTGAAGTTTAATAGTCTTTGACAATAGAACCATAAGAATGTTCCAACTTATAATTTAAATTAATTTTAGTCGAATTTTGACTACTGCGGCCCGACTGCGGGACCACTAGTGATTAATTAATGGCCGAACACATAAATGAGCTGTATAATTATCAAGTAACTTATATTTAACATGAAGCTTTCGTTCTTACGCAATAGACAGCCTTGGGAGCTTCTCGAGACGACCTTTACTCCAGACCAGCTAGTGCACTAAATCAATAACAGACAGTACACGTGTGACCTTCCGTGCAGATTTGTCCTTGGCCCGGCTCTTGCAAGACTAAGCCTGTTAAATATGTTTTTATATTATTTTATTTCACAATTCATTTGAGTAGATTTGTCGATATGACCCTTGAATTATCAATTTAATACTGAGGACTTGCAACCTTATATGCATTGATATTCTCTGAATATTAAGTAAACGACGTGTATTTCTTGTCTTAAAAAAAAATCAATAAATTATGACAGTTTATTCTCGCTTTAGAAAAAAAATCGGTTGTCTATAAAATCGGTTTACTGACGATAGTTGAACGTGACAACGTCATAAGAAAATTCTGATGGAATGGTTTCATTTTTCAAAAGAAAATTTTAATTTTATTTGTTTGATAGATATTTTGTATGCACAATTGACACCACATTCACTTTTCACTAAACTTCATACTTGACGAAAACATGTAAATGTATTATTGTATAGCAGCTGTCCACGCGGATGCATCGCTTACTCAAGTAGGAGAGAGACAGATGTCGAACGCTGCCGAACGCGGAGGCCGATTGTGCCTCTTTGTCGCTCGTTGCGCGCTCTCGCTTGGACTTCAAGCCTTAAATGGAACGCCTCAATGAGTCATGTTTTTTCGTGCGTACAGCCGGCTCCATCGAATTATAAGACGTTGTCACGTCAAAAATATTTGCCGTAAGCCTATCACGGTAAAAACATAAAAACAATCCTTCACTCATGATGCGTGGAATATTTTAATACTATTACACAACACAGATCAAATTTTAGATCTTCTTAAAATTTAATGTAAACAAAATCATCCCACGCTTTTGTATACCTGAAGAGGAAACATCGCGTTGGTGTTTCTACTCAGAATGACGTCAGCTGGCGCCACCACTTACCCGTCGGCAGGTAACCCATTAAGTTGTCTGGCGCTGCGTGGGCTGCATTATAAGATGTGGAAAATTCCAACGAATGTTCAAGAAGGTTGTCGATCGATTGCTTAATTCAAACTCATTTTAATCTAAATACAATAACTGTTCAATTCATATAAACGCATTCCACCGCTTGGTACAAATGTTAGAAATTTCACACATAATGCATAGCTTTATGTAATGCTTTAGTAATGTTTCTAAGTCCATTCTATTATTGTTTAGTTATTGTCAGTCCCAGTACAATCGAAATTTAAGGATACTCACAGATATTTTTTTTGCCTCCAAGCAATCTTATGTTCATCCGCATTTGAAGGTTTGAAGAAAACTGTTACTATTCCTATAAAAACTGTTTTCTCGCAGGAATTAGGAATAACACTGCATACCTCAAGCCGGGTACAGTATTCGAGTTGTTTATAGGATTCGGTAACCACTTACCGCCACGTATACCGTGAGCTAGTGTCTCCGTCTACGCTAATTTAAAAAAAAGAGTGTTACTTTGTAATTAATTAACATTCTAATTTCGAAAAAGCGTACTGCTGAAACCAATTAATATTATATAAATAGATTCAGATACCTACTCACTTGAAAAGGAATCATTAGAAGCGGTACGTAAAAGAATATTCGCTGCCCTTAAGATATAATAGTAAGCTGGCATAAGTATCGACGGTTGATTTAGTAAGGCTAGCTATTTACGACTCGTATGTCTTAACCTACCTCCTAACCTTTATGTCGGTATTGTGTTGACTTACCACTCAGCATCACATAATCTCTTTATTTGGTTGTCATGAAGGTGACTAAAGTATTCACCAAATAACGGTTACCAGTCACAAATAAAATGCGACAGCAATCTATACTTTACCATTTGAAAAGTGGGACAGCCATTATACATGCAATATAGATGAGACTTCAATATCATATCTCAAAGTGAGTGGTGGTATTCATAGTATACATGTTAATGGCTTGTCGATAATTATAGTCTAGTAGATAATGATAGTTTTCTATAATCACTTTACACCAAATGGGCTGTGAGATCGATATAGATACATAATGCATGCTACTACCGGTAGCAAATAGATTTGATAGCAGTGGATAGTCTGCCCAGTGATAACAATCGGTAGCTGGCTCCAACGATTCTGCTCATGTACTATGCTGAAACAACCACGGTGTTACTATACTGAGACCTTAGAACTCATATCTCAAGGTGCGTGGCGGCATTTACGTTGTAGATGTCTATGGGGTCCAGTAACCACTTAACACCAGGCGGGCCGTGAGCTCTTCCACCCAACTAAGCAATAAAAAATTATAATAAAATAAAACCTTTTTTTGCGTAAAAACTGAGTCTACTATGAGATACCCACGTTAAGGAGGCGCACGTGGTATATGGGATTCTAATTAAGAGACTCGTCAAATGTATCCTACACTCTCGCCCGTACTCTTGTATCTGCAGTGACACAGCAATCGATACTGTAGACAATATATTTAGTTGTACTAAGGCTTCAGAGAGAAGACCATGGTAGGTTGCCATGTTACAAAAAAAACATATTGACGAATTGCCCTCTACGCTGAGAAATTTTAATTTTATCAGTACTATGTTTAACTATCAATGAAAGAATTACAATTATAGTTTAATGATTTTTTGTATTTTATCAAATTGATCACTTAAGACATAATAATAATAATATATAACTCTTTATTTGACACCACATGTACAGAGTAAGCATATAACACAAATAATAGACGGTGACATAAGCAAAGGGAGGGAGAGGAATAAGCAAACTAGCATGGACGGTGCTATATATCTTAATAAACTTATATAAAAATATATACTTATATACACATATGAAAAATAAATACAATATAAGATAGACTTACATACGATTAAATACAAATTAATACAAAAAATATGCAACTTATTATGATCACATAATACATTTTTCTATAAATCTGTTATTTAATGGACAGCTTTAGATGAAAATTTTCCAGTGTTCGGCAGGTTCCGACATGCGCCGAACTGCCCCGAGTGTCTTTATTTGCAGTTGCCATTCGTGGTCGTAGCCGTTCCCGCTGTAGCACGCCAGTCGTTTCGTAGCTCTCGTAGTCCTCGGTCTACGCACCCCTACAAACAGCTGCTGTTTCATGATTGGTATTCAAATTTAGCTGTTTCATTTTTATGAAGTAGGTAATAATTATTACCAGTATTAAACTTTTTAATGGTTCAATTAAATTAATTGGTGTTAAATTGGTTTCAAATTGTGGTTGGATTGGATACTTCGCAACAGGTAAGACTGAATACAAATATTTTTTTATTGGATGTTTTTTATCCTACTTTTTTATTTTAAGTAGAAATATAGGTTTAATTTTTTATTTATTAGGAACATTGAGTTATTTAATTTATTTAAGCTGCATACTTAAACGATTAAATAGTATCTTATTTTTTCATTTAGAAGATTTTTTATTAGAGATTTAGTTATTTATTTGCTCATGTTGTGCCCTCTTTTCTGACCTTGGTATAAATTTGTAGATTATACAGTTACACAGATTATATAATGTTATAAACGCTACAATATGGTTTTATTTAAACGAGAATCGTGGATAATATTTTATATGTAATTAGTAGCAGAATAGCGATGCTCCTAGCATTGCCAGTGTCCGTCCGTTTTTCATCAAGTTGACAGCAAGTTCGTCAACTTTGACTGAAAGCTTTGGGTCCACATAAATCAGAAAAGTAGAGTTTACGTCTCCCTGTTTTTAATTATTCACCGTTACTAGTGGACATCGTGGATTAATATAGACACGTCTAAGCCCGACGTCAAGAAAAAATGTCCTGCTGTATCATCATGCCGTTAAATAATCGATATTAAATTTTACCAATTATTAATTGTCATTAATGAATAATAATTATAATTATTAAATTTTAATTGCAAAAAAAAGTAAATTTTAAACAGATCATCTTCAAGTATGTTGTACATTTACGTAATAATTTTGCGCACAACGCTCAGATGAAATGGAACAGCAATAGTAATTTTAATTATTTCAATTCGATTTAATCTTTTCTTAACAGTAGAGAACTGAGAGGAAACGTAATATCTACAAGGTAAATACGTGTTTTGTTTACGTATTGAGTGGGATTTTGTTTTTAAACACAAGTATCATTTGTTGAATAAAACTTTCGACTTTATTATTGTTTGGAAAGTTTCTGGTTTTTAACCGACTTCCAAAAAAGAGGAGGTTCTCAATTCAACTGCATGTTTTTTTTTTATGTCTGTTACCTCATAACTTTTGACTGAGTGAATCGATTTTCATGATTCTACTAAAAAGCTGAGACTTTCCGTGTGGTTCCATTTTAATTTAGTTTAGTTCTGATAATGGTATCCATGAGAAAACCATATATGTCTTAAGTTTGCATTAAGTACGTGCGTGACAAATAGATGAATGAATCAATAACTCAATATCACGCCAACCGATTTCGATGATTAAGGTTTTTAGTGTATATTAATTTCTTTTGGAATATCTTTTTTTTTTTCGATTTGAAATCGGTTTTTGTTAAAGCATGTCTATTTACAATTACTTATTGATATGATCATCAGACATTAACAACGTTAAAGCCGCTATCTAAAACGAGACATGAACTCTAATTCTCAGTTTTATAGTACAACTAGCGACCCGCCCTCGCTTCGCTTCGGAAACATTAAAACACACATGAAATCAAAAAAATAAAATTAAAAAAAATTAAAAAAAAGTAGCCTATGTTCATCAGGGACAATGTCGGCTTCTAATGGAAAAAGAATTTTTCAAATCGGTCCAGTAGTTTCGGAGCCTATTCGAAACAAACAAACAAACAAATCTTTCCTCTTTATAATATTAGTATAGATATAGACAACAGTGGATCAATGCACGAAAGGATGCTCTAAATTATTTGTATATACCTATTATACCTTTAACATTTCACGATCAAGAATCTTTTTGTACTTACGCGATTAAATACATTGCGAAAAACTGATATAATCTGTAACTCATTCAATTTGAGAATCGTTGTAAAAAAATACCATCAAATAAAAACATCTCCGGGGAATCTCAGCGAATCTCTTAAGTGCACTTAGTCTTTTTCCTCAAGATTTTTACTGGTGGTAGGACCTCTCGTGAGTCCGCACGGGCCCGCCTATTTCAGCCGTGAAGCAGTAACGCGTTTCGGTTTGAAGGGTGGGGCAGCCGTTGTAACTATACTGAGACCTTAGAACTTATATCTCAAGATGTGTGGCGCATTTACGTTGTAGATGTCTATGGGCTCCAGTAACCACTTAACACCAGGTGGGCTGTGAGCTCGTCCACACATGTAAGCAACAAAAAAAAAAGATTTTATCGAAACAAAGATGAGTCTCTAAAATTTTCAGATAAACACATCAGAATTGTATTCTGCATTGAAAGTACTCCCTATAATTAATTAGCTCGCTTTGAAACCTCGTCTTTCTTCGTGGGGTACAATGTTTTTTTTGTTTAGAGCGTACTGGTTTGAATGTGTCTGCGATGACGTCATACAAGCCTCTCATCCTAAGGGTCGTGTTAATGAACGCAGTGACGGCTTTTGTGTTTTAATTACATTCAGGCCGGATTAAATTGTACGTCTTATATGAGGCCAGGAAACCTTTTCATTGTTCCGTTTGTTCCGTACGTGGTTGGTTGTATATGAAAATTATTTATCGTTGTTACATTTTTCATTAAGGAATACAATATTTTGTCGTAACGCCATAATCGCTAAAGTTTTTAGCTCAAATCTTCGTTCGGTAGAGTCAGTATAAATTTCGTATGCTTTATCTGTTAAATAATTCGTCCTGCTTTACCGTCAAAGATAAAAATAAACTGTAAGCTATTCGATAAACAAACAATATGATATCAGTTAACTTCATTCTCGTTATATATAGTAACATTGTTATATATAGTAACTTTGGAACCTAGTAAATTTGCTTAGTGAAAGTAAATTCATTATGCTCAGAATTTTCTCAAGATAGTTTCGATTTCGAACCTTACAAAATCTAATCACGTCTTAACTAACTTACCTAAAACCTCTGGGGCGTAATTAATAAGTTGGTAAATTTATAATTGAATTCTGATACTTCGAATTATTTCTGAACTTCAGGTATATTTAAATTAAGGATAATTAAAAGAGACGGAACAAATAATACGATTTTCAACTTTAAGATTATAACGAATTAACGTAATCAAATCAAATCAAATCAAATCAAAAAAAAATTATTCAACATAAATGAAAGTACATACTTGTTAAACGTCAAAAAGAACTACCGCCAATTCACAAAAACTAGCCTCCGTCCTGAGAAGAACTGGCAATAAACTCAGCGGGCATATTGTCTTTTTTCTTTTTTTTTTAATATTAGATTATTATTTTTTTAAATGTTCATTTATACAATTAGTATTATAACGTAACAATTATTGCAATATTGAAATGCCCGGAGCGAGCAACTCATTCCCACTTTGTGCAATCTTCTAGATAATACTTTATAGTAAGCTTTATTGCACAGATGTTCTTTAATAGTTTTCTTAAAACTATGTATATGTAGGTTCTGAACATCTTGTGGAATTTTATTGTACAGGCGCACAGACAAACACCCGAATTAATTTCGTATCTTATGTAACCTACTCATCGGCACAACAAGCCTGTGTTTGCTTGTGTAGCTATTGTACTGCATTATTTTATCGATAAACTTATTATTATAAATTGTTGGTAATAATTATTTTACTGGTTACTACCAGTTATTTATTTATATCTGAAAAAAAAAGCACGGAAGTGGGCGAGTATGACCTGAAAACTTAGGATCAACCCAGTATAACATCTCAGGATAGAAATTCCTGTCGCTGACAAATTAGGAGACTTGATCCCAGCTAAACTGCGATTAGGAAAAGAAAAAGGTAGCGGAACGCTTTTTGAGTCTATAGGAGTCGGTAATAGCTACCAGCCAATATTTGTCGTGAAGCAGTAATGCATACAGGAGTGTCTCAATCGTTATCGATACTAATATTATAAAGTGGAAGAGTTTGTTGGTTTGAACGCGCTAATCTCAGGAACTATTGGTCCGATTTGAAAAATTCTTTCAGTGTTAGATAGCCCATTTATTGAGGAAGGCTACATAGCACGGTAAGACCAATACAAGTGGAGCACCAATAAAGAATGTTTCAAAACAGGGGTTTAAATAGCTTCCTTACCATTCTATAATTTAAAAATATTTTCACTTTCTACGTAAATGAAGTGGAGAGTAAAATTTAGCGTTATGCCAAAGTAACTATTCCACGCGGACGGATTCGCGGGCAAAAGCTTGTAAAATATATTTGGGACTGACCTCATCTCAAAAAGGGTGGTGTCTATTTGTGATGGTCAAGGCAATATCAATTGGCCGTGATCTCGTCCACCCCTATTGTGCAATTTACATAATATTATAATTATTCAATCGTTTCTCGAACTTAACTTCGTTACTTTCCAACTCATCACTCCTTGGAACTAATTTAAATATACGTTCAATATAACATGAATAAATATGAATTCAGTAAATTCACTTGACATTTTCCCGTGACATCGTGTAAACAAAACGAAATTACATTTCCGATTCCTTCGAAGCATTAATAAAATCGTATCGCACGTCTCTCTGACAGTACTAATGATTTAACGAATAAGGAAAACAGAATCACCTTTGACGTGTAATTTTTTAACGTTATTTACTTCTATTTTCACTAATACGACATTCTCAATAATTTTGATAGCCGAGTTTTATTCTTTTTTTTTAATTTTTTTTATTGCATAGACGGGTGGGCGAGCTCACAGCCCACCTGGTGTTAAATAGTAACCGGAGCCCATAGATATCTACAACGTAAGTGCCGCCACCCACCTTGGGATATGAGTTGTAAGGTCTCAGCATAGTTACAACGGCTGCCCTACTCTTCAAACCGAAACGCATTACTGCTTCATGGCAGAAATAGGCAGGGCGGTAGTACCTACGCGTGCGGACTCACAAGAGGTCCTACCACCAGTAAACCACCAGTATATTATACATACGTGAACTCTTAACGTCACTGCCGATAAACACAATAATAAATTTATTTTGCTAGATTATATGTCGAATTTTATTATAAGCTTTCGACATTAAAACACACAAGTTAAAATTCGGGAACTAAAATAGGCATAAAATAGGAGATAGCATCAACTCAGATCACAGTGACTTTGAAAACAGATTCTTAATCAAACCAGAAATCGAATCTGGGAACAGGGCAATATCACCAACTAAAGGCAATGATACGATCTTATACTACACTAGCGACCCGCCCTCGCTTCGCTTCGGAAACATTAAAACACACATGAAACGAAAAAAAAAAAAAAAAAAAAAGTAGCCTATGTTCATCAGGGACAATGTCGGCTTCTAATGGAAAAATAATTTTTCAAATCGGTCCAGTAGTTTCGGAGCCTATTCGAAACAAACAAACAAACAAATCTTTCCTCTTTATAATATTAGTATAGATATAGATATAGATAAATGTTTTTGGCGCACGTGTCTTTGACAGGAAGAGGGTTAAGTATTAAGGTAAACATGTTATATGTTGACAGGAGACCCTATAACGATTTTTGTTATAACATCCAGTCGCCATCTCAGAGTATTTATTTGTTTGTAACAAACACATCAGACACGTAATTTTGTTTATTCGACTAAGCATTTTTTTTATTATTTACATGTTTGGACGGTATGCCCCCCGGGTGCTAAATGATTAGCCGAGCCTATAGGCATCAACAATGTAAACGAGCGATTTATATTGTTACGCGCTGGGGTTCGGGGTAAATAACAAATTCTACCGAATTACAAGTTAACACTGTATTAGCACTAAGAACACTTAAAATACTCGACAAATACCTTAAAACTCTCGCTTCGCTTCAGGTGATCCGTTCGTTGTTTCGCTTCGAGTAGTTCCATTACTGACTGCCTGCGTGCCATCTCTGCAACGCTTTCATAGCCGATAAGAGTTATCGAGAATATTCCACACATTTCCAGTATTGTGTTTCCGCTATCTGACAATAGATAGCGTTGTACTTCTCGAGCGTTATAGGTGCTACTAGATCCTTCGATATTCGTTCGAATATTCGACGATAGATGGCGTTACTCTTACTGGCATAACAATATTTATATCTACAACCAGCAATTACGGAATTTTTACGGGATTCAATTTTACTATGGAAGTAATTCGCATCGCTCGATAAATCAAATCAAATCAAAATTATAATAAGAATGTATACTCTAGCTACGACTACGATTTCAGAGACTAGTTCGCTTATTTCTTAAGCTATTGAACGATCTCACGGCCTTGCAGCATTGCATAGTTACTGGACCCCATAGACATAAAAATTTTAACGGCGCCATCAACCTTGAGACATGAGGTCGAAGTCTCAATTATGTTGTATAACGGGTATCCCATTCTTCTGATCGAAACTCAATACTGCATTGCGGCAGAAATAGGCAGGTTGATGGTACATACCACTGCGAGCTTACCACAACTAATATTGTTAATTTTATTTTTTTGCGGATTAATTTATTTCTAACAATAACAGCTTAAGGCTGGGCTTAGGCTATTAAAATTAATGAGAATTTGGATGCGCCAAAAATCTAATTGTAGTACTATTTCCCCCTAATGTTTGTAACTAAGTTACTCAATGTTCTAACGATGTTATTTTGTGTAGGCTGTAAATGAACACCTGAAATGGGCAGCCTTAAATCTTACTACTTTATGGTCCAACGTCACATGATACACAGAGCTTACATGACCAGCGCGGCACATATTAAATTGTGCCCTAGTAAAATGAGCCGTAAGTTGTTAGGTTACGGTTCACATTTAGGAATATTAAGTTTTACAGCAGAAACTTTGGATATTTTCACCGTAGACGTGCGGATCAGTTCACGGTTCACTTAACGTTAAGTAGCTACAGGGGAAAAGGAAAAATACCTAATGAAATCAGGCAGTAAAAAATATAATGAATTGTTTGGTATTCTTTTGGGCTTTCGCGAGTCTTACATATAATTACAGCTACACAGAAATATGTGAAATGAAACATTAAAGTTATTCTAGAAATATTATTTATAGAAAAATAGACGGTAGTCTGCATAATATTCGATTAACAAACACCTTAATCGACTGTGACCAAGAAAACTTTTAACAATTCGAAATATTATAATTTACTGGTGGTAATTTGTGGTAAAATCTTGTGAGACAGCGCGGGTACGTACCAGCACCCTGCCTATTTCTGCCGTGAACTATTAATGCATTTCGGTTTGAAGGGTGGGGCAGCCTTTGTAACTATACTTGAGACCTTAGAACTTATATCTCAAGGTGGGTAGCGCATTTACGTTGTAGATGTCTGTGGACTCCAGTAACCACTTAACACCAGGTGGACTGTGAGCTTTTCTACCCATCTAAGCAATAAAAAAAATATCAAAAAGGAATGTTAATAAAAACGATAGACGAAACCGCAAAAGTACTTTTAATTATGAATTATCCGATTTAACAGAGACTGTGATGTACTGTGAATTTAATAGACACGAGCGATGCAATAAATTTTGTTGTCCCCTAAACGAGTGCCCAGCCTTTCTCTTTACGGTTGTAACAGGAAAATCCCTGCGCCTGTTGACGCGGAAACTCTTGGCAACTTTACCGCTACGTCATTTTTGTTAGTTGTTTTACTAAAAAGTTGGGTAAGGCAGCGGTCATTTATCTCGGCTGCCACCCACACATGACGACCCTCTTTTGCTTCATTTGTGAGATATCTCTGAACCGATCGAAGCGTTAGATAATCCCTTAATATTGGCTAACAGTTTATTGAGATTGTTTCAAAGTTTATATTTGATTTACACGGGTTCATAGCAACGTCTTATCCATTTTTGGAGCGGATAAATTATGGGCTCTGTTTCAAAGGATATGAATGGTTCATTGTTCTATTTATGTGAATTGTTTAGAATGACTCAATTAAATAGCCTTTGAATTTGGTATTAATGTTTTCAATAATGTACGTATTAAATCATATTGGAGAAATACTATAATGTATTGGACGTTTATCTTTTAGTTCTACAGCTTTTTTAAATATTACTGTAGCCAATTTACTATTGTCTACTGCTTCAGCTGCTTACTAATGTGTAATTAATTATCCGTTATTTGAATACTTATTCACTCAAGGACTAAAAATAGCTAATCATACTTACAAGATTCACTGTAAAATTGAATCTTGTGTCTTATACAGCTAAGCTCACAATACAATAAAATCGAAAGAAATATAATTCTCATCGTTCTCATCGATTATCGTGACCTCAGTTACTCTGCTCAAATTTCAAAACGAAATTAAAAGGAACTCTTCAATCGAATTACCCAATTACCAAATCGATATAATCTTTTATCATTACCTAAATGAGAAATTTAAGGATAGAATTTCAGTCGAAAACGAATTAGCTTTTTCAATTTATTCGTCTAATTCTTATATGTGAGAAAAAGAATTTTTGCGTGATAACGTCTCAGTCCTCCTTTTGTTTAAAGGTTACCGAAGTTATCACAATTATCTTCACAATCTTGAGACATGAGATCGAACTCACAACTGCTTCGCGGTATGCACATGCTGAATCTCTTGTGAAGTGCCTTCTCTTAAAATATTTTCTTTGATATCTGCCAGTCGTCACAGTAAAAACTCCGGATCGACAAAAACTGTACAGTATTCGAAGCGCGTCGAGAATAATGGAATGAAATTTAATTAAAAACACGAGATTAAGATTAAGCTACAAAATTAGTTTTAATCACGCTTACCGTTATCGGATATACGTAGTCAATAATAGGTGTAAAAGTGGTAGCATAAGATTTCAGACTTTCCTACCTTTCTTTTCAACGCTGGAGAACTGTTCACGGATATCCGGTCAGGGGGTTAACAGACCGGCGGACTCCGGCGCCTCCTGAGAAGGAGGGGTAGATAAGGAAGGCCTTCTAACCTTCCTACTTAAAGTTAAAAAAATTTTTTTTTTGTAAAACATACATAATGATTGTAAAACTTTATTTCCAAATACAATAATACCGAATACCGTTACAAGATTAAGCAGACACTAGGAAACTAGACCTAATTGTATGATAAACAATCTCTACGTAGTTCTAAGTTCAACGTCACAAGTCAAGTCGTAACTTGATGAATTACCTAACTTAAAACGCGAGTTCGTTAAGTGGACATTTCTGTTGACTTTAGGAATAATTGATTATAACGAAAACTTGTTAAATAACTTTAATATTAATAATGAGTTTTGGCTTTCAGCATGAATCGACAATTTATAATACAAAATTACAACAAAAACAAAACAAAAATTAATTTAGTCGAAGTCACTAAAATATGTAAAATATTAAGCATAATTTAAAAATTGCTTTTTTTATTGCTTAGATGGGTGGACGAGCTCACAGCCCACCTGATATTAAGTGGTTACTGGAGCCCATAGACATCTACGGCGTAAATGCGCCACCCACCTTGAGACATAAATTCTAAAAGGTCTCTAGTATAGTTACAACGGCTGCCCCACCCTTCAAACCGAAACGCATTACTGCTTCACGGCAGAAATAGGCAGGGTGGTGGTACCTACCCGCGCGGACTCACATGATGTCCTACCTCCAGTAAAAGTGAATTGCTGGTGAGATCTTGATAAAATTGAAATGGAAACACACGAGAAGCACCAGCTTTACAATAACAATCATTAAAATGGGTTCACCAAAGTGCAGAGAGAGAGAGAGAGAGGCTGCCTATTCCCGTTAATTTTATGTCTGGTCAGCGTAACTGTAATAACTACCAGAAACATGTTAAATCTAAAATTATGACAGTAATACGACCATTTTATGAGACTACCGCTTACCGCGTACATATTCGGAACCTTTACGAAGCAGTCATAAAGCTCTCATACATAATATTGTATGGTCAAACAGAATCCTTCCTATGACCCCCATAAAAGCGATGCACGCCATAACTTGGTACAAAAGTTATGAGCCACATTTCCCCGCGAGTCTGAAAGCCTTATTATTATTATAGTATACGTGGGTAGATAAATAAATTTGTAATAGGGATTTCCGGATACAGCATAGCACTAAATTCTGTGCAGTGTATTTGAAGCTCGAATTCCAACTTTCCTATGGCCTTGTTGGTCTAATGGTACTGCCTATTTGGAGTTAGATTTGCTGTGGGAGTTTGTGTCTTTGTTAGTGGAATTTGATACTCTGGAACTGGATGTACTTGTTAATTTTTCATGCATAATATATTTTCCGTAACTATAACACATCGGTACTCTTATCTTAGACTGTTGAATTAATTACGTTTTGTTTATTGTTTAACATCAACAATCACTTAAGCTAGTACTTCAATTACAAATGATAGTACTTCAGCTCTTCGCCAACATGGTTGGTTATTCATGAGATTTTCTTTTGTTGAAACCACACGGGACCAGTTGCAATCATCGTTCAGTTAATTTCCTATTTCTAAACATGGTTTCCGGGCGGTTTTGAAGCGTGGGATAGCCATACAATACACGGTAGATGAAAGCATTCACTTTGTGATGAGATTCAGCAACCACTTAACACTGGGTGAGCTATATATATCCCCATCTAAAGCAATAAAAAACATAATGATGACTGATTTGTTTTTGTTATCTTTTCTTTTTTAATTTATTTGATCCAGCAGCTGTCTTATCCTTAGTTTGTTTGTGACGGTAATGATAATATTTTGATATAATAATAAAAGACTTTTTATTTCGTTTATCGGCCTCTATTTTTTTTGTCAACTTTGTCTTTTTCATGCTTATTAATTTAGGGTCGTTATTTAAGTATAAACTGGCAATATAGCTCTTTTATATTAAAGTTAACTGCTATGCTATGCAATTCTATTCAGTTTGCTCTTGCAAGTAGGCTAGAACGGTCTCCCGGCTGTTTTCTTGTATTATGATTGTACTGTTAAAAGTGAGACCTTACAACTCTTGTCTCAAGGTGGGTAACCACTCCGGTAAGCACTAAACACCAGGTGGGTTGTGAGCTCGTCCACGTGTGTAAATAATAAAAAAAATTATGGTAACGTGACTTTTCTTTAAGTGACCTTAAAAAAACGTATGACGTCGTAATACGGTGATAGGAAAAATCAGTTTTGCGACTCTTTAAGTAGTCGATGGATTCCGTGCTTGAAAATCACTCGAAAATTTTCATTCCCCTCACACGAGTAGCGATTCGTAAGTACACATACACTATCCAAGACTTACGTCGTTTACTGCTCGTAAATAAAGATGAGATTTTCGCTTCAATATCTCCTCTGACTATCACTATTTTTATGATAAAACCGGACGAAAGTTATGGAACCTTCGAATAGTTTGCTTTAGTAGAATTTAAGTAGCACTAACGACATAAATCTTATTCTTTTATTTGTTCTGTGGCTTTTATTAGGAGGTCACGAATACCTTTGACAATGTCATAAAAAAAAATAAGTTTTTTTTTTTGCTCAAAGAAAATCGTCATGAAGCAACTTCTCGCAATTCAGTTTATAGTAAGGAGCCCTTACCGCATTATAATATATTAGGGTTCTGTCGAGTAGTTATAAAGGGTTTTGGGATTGACCTGTTTTAGTCTTGTAACCTTTAGGTCAATCCTCTGTTATACACGGTACAGCGAAAACGTTCGGTGCCACTAAATAGTGCGGTTGAGATGACATATTAATATGGAGACTGGTGAGTCAACTTCGACTTCGTCAACGACTTCCTTGATCGCCAATGTGAGCGGGATCTATAATACTACGAATAGAATTATTATTTATTCGTAGCTATAATACTTTAATTTCCCGACGTACTTACCATACTACGGAATTGAAAATTACTATTTATAAATTATCGTTTTTTTTTCTTCTTTTCTTTTAAAACGCTGTCTTTCGCGGCTTGACTCTGCCATTGCCCTGGCATTGCTGAAGTCCATGGGCGACGGTAACCAGTCACCATCTGGTGGGCCGTATGCTCGTCTACCTACAAGGGCAATAAAAAAGATTTCTGTTACTAAGTCGTCTGGATTGCCTAACTTTGCCTTCTTTTGTTTGTTAGTGTATGTTTTAGTCTATAAGTCTCTTAGAAATACATTCATTCTCAATATCATCAGATTCACCTTTCCCACTACACGGCAGTCAAAGGCTTAAGAATCCTTTCGTATTATATTATAATCTCTATATATAAAAATGAATTGCTGTTCGTTAGTCTCGCTAAAACTCGAGAGCGGCTGAACCGATTTGGCTAATTTTGGTCTTGCATTATTTGTGGAAGTCCAGAGAAGGTTTAAAAGGTTGATAAATATGAAAATACTCGGAATTAAATAAAAATAACAATTTTGTTTTTCCTTGGATGTGTCACCGTCGGACGGATTCCTTTTGTTTGGTTTAAGTTTATTTTATACAAAAGTTTAGGTATTTTATTTATCGATTGAGGCACTACAAAGTCTGCCGGATCAGATAGTCTAAGAATAAATTGCAGTCACGTCCAAATTGCTAAATAAAATTTTATTTGACAGAAAAAAAAATAGCAGCATTATTTCGTGTCGACGCTGAAAATTTGTATTGTTCCATTTTAATATTATGTATTGAAATTGCAAAGCTGTAATAATGGAAAACAGGCGAGTGCGACCAACCGAGATAACGGGCTATCGTACAGACAGAGAGTGTCATTATATTTGCCGATGCGGCAATTTATCTGCCGCGGCTTTTTGTTGCCGTCACTTGTAAACTATGAATATCGGAATCAATTCGAATGACGTCAATATCAAACAAAACGATATAATAACTAGCAGGCCCGGCAAATGTTGTTTTGCCATGTAAATTATTTCTAGGAAAGATAAATAACTGACTGATTTGTAAATTTAAACCATTCTCAAATACACCTGAAGGTACATAAAAAATTTCATTAAAATCGGTCCAGCCGTTCAGAAGTAGTTTAGTGACAAACACACGCGCAGAAGAACATAACAATATAACAGAACAATAACAACGAAACTTTTTGTTCACAGGTACAACGATGATCGTGTTCACAGTTTCGATACGTCAATCCATACTGTACTTGAAAATCATGAAGTAGACAAATAAATATAACTAAAGATCTTTAAAAATGGGTCGCAAAATGCTGCGTTATTATTTGGCAGCTGTGCTACTTCAAGTGGTGGCCGCGACAAACATTTCATGCCCGACAGACGCCAATTGTACTTGTGGCGGTACCTTGGCTATCGAGCTTGATTGCAATATCGATGGTGAGTTCATGAACTTTATTTTCATCAGTAAAATGCATCTTCTATCGGTAAATGTTAATGCGGTACTTACGTATTAATGCCACCGCGGCAAAAATTCTATTAAAAAGCCGATAGAAAGCAATCTTTATGTTTTTATATAGTAGCCTATCTTTTGGTTTTCTTATTGTTTGCTGATTTTTAGCTGATTTTTGAGCTTAACTTTGAATCCGTCTTATCCCTGGCGCTGCGGGAAGAGCAGCCCTTCCGCCCTTGTGTGCCGAAGCACGGTCACTCGTGCTCCGCTTCCGGTTTTTATATACACTCTAGGGGTAGGGCAGACAAGACCAAGTGGAAAGTGGGGTGCTCTGATTCGCTTTTCCATATTTTTCGAATATCTATGCAATTTTATTACCAAAACACGAGCAATTTTACTATTGCTAACCATTAAATTTTTGCCGCGGTGGCGTTAATACGTAAGTACCGTTAATGCTTTTAAATACATACAGGTTTCGTTGTATTAAAACTAGTACATTCAAGTATTCACCCAGAGTTTGTCTTTCAGGAAGCGTTGTGAACATAAATCTAGTACCGGAGATTTACATCAATGTCAAATGCGAGAATGCAACGGCACTCGATTATAGCAAACTACCGAGATGTACAAATATAACCGATTCATTCCAGTCCGTTAGCTTCAAAGATTGTCCATTACCGGAGACTTCTTTTAAAGATGTTTTGGACAACATGGGCGTCACTAAAACTATGGCACTAATCTTCCAGAATGCCAAGAATCTATCGGGATACTTAGATCGAAAACATTTCGCTGGATTACAAGATTTAACCAAACTATTATTGTCAATTAACGGAGTTATTCATCTACCAGACGACGCCTTTGTTGACATCAACAAACTTACTTGGTTGAACATAAGATCAAAAACTATATATCTGTCTGAGGAGCTATTTAAGCCCTTGGAAAGGCTGGAAACTTTAGAAATTAGTCACAACCACATGACTAATATAACTTCAAACTTGTTTTCTCATCTATCCTTCTTGAGGAAACTTTCGTTATGGCAGAGTAATGTTACCTGGTTTTCCCAGGACTTTTTCAACGGCGTAGACGTTCTCGAAGAATTAGATTTAAGTTCTAATGGACTTAACAAACTTCCGGCGACAATATTTAAGCCGCTCAAGAAATTAAAGAAACTCACTTTATTTTCGAACAAATTTTCATCTTTACCGAAGAACTTATTCATCGGCAACAACGAACTGGAAACTGTAGTTATTTTAAACAATGATGTTAAATTAAGGGTACTGCCGGAACGTTTGTTTGGAAATTTGCCCAATTTGAAGCAGGTTTACGTTCAACGAAGCGGTATCGAGGTCGTGCCACGCGATACGTTCAAGAACTCACCGGCAATTACCAACATATCGTTAGCGTTCAACGATTTAAAACGCCTCCCGGAAGAAGTGTTCAACAATCAGATCAATTTATTAAATTTAGATCTCAGTCACAACAAGATCTTTGATTTGGCAACGAGAACGTTTTCAACGTTGGTGCGACTCGAGATATTGAACTTGTGTAATAATCAACTTGTGTTTATTGACGGGTGAGTCGAATATTAATTCACAATACTATTGTAATTTAACTCGAAAACAGAGATTATATGTTTATTGTAATTTGATAAGTAAATAATTTGAAGATAAGATAAGAAGAATTGAAGATTTTTGTTTTGAGTTTGTTCTTTTTTTTTGTTTTGTTGTTGTTGTTTGTTATTCTTTTGTTAATGCACCTACCATGCATTATCTCTGCACCACCCTATGATCGACTGGAAGAGAACGCCCATGGCATTAAGTCCGCCTGTGTACAAGTTTGGAATCACTCATACTATGTGAGCTGACGATTTGGAGATTAGAACGACAGTGGCATTCAATTCAAATTTTTTAAAGAGCTATTTTCTTTGTTACAGATCCCTATTCTCTTCTTTGTTAAGCCTCATCGACCTGAATATAGAGAATAATAATTTAAAGATTATTACGTCGGACTTGTTTCGGAACAACAAACAGAGGATGTCTATTTCGTTGGCAAACAATAATCTTGACTTCGAGCAGACAGTGTACGCGAACAACTGTTTGTCTCTGGAACCGAGATCGCCATTTGCAAATACCTACAACTTGAAACTATTGAATCTGAGTCATAACGCGTTCAGGATCAGTTTCGTTGACTGGTGGATTAATGGTCATGAAATCGTTGATGTCAGTCACAATGTAATTAAAACTCTCGTGGTAAGCCAATGCGATTATATTACAAATTTTAATCGTTAGAAATGAATCTCGATTATTATAATAGTAACATTTCTTTCGCAGGCTTACAATGAGTATTCGGATTTATACGAGGGTGTTACCAGAAAACCACTCAAAGAACTGTGGGTTTTCAATAATCCCATTCAATGTGTTTGCAACAATTACATGTTTGTTGATCTTCTTCAAGACGTAACAAACCGTAAGGTAATGTTAACCACATTTAAATTCTATTAATGTAATTGTTTTTTTTTTTTTTTTCTAACTCCATCCAATTTTCAGATTATGGATGCACGCTTGTTCCGCTGCCCGAAATGGCAAATAACATTCTGCAGTATTCGTGTTCTAACGATTTCGGCTATTATTTTGGGCTTGTGTGTGATGTACGCGGTCATCACCATGGCGTATTATATATACAAGTGTCGAGCGTACGAGACTCTTAAGTGGAAGCTGTCTTTAATGTCGAAAAAGGGCATACGGATTATCGAACAAGAATTAATAATAAGATACTCAGAAAAGGACGAAGAGTTTGTAATGAAAGAGATACTGCCTACCTTAAAAAATGAGAAAAATTTGAAAGTGTACACAAACGCGATCAGGTGTCCCAGCGATATCAGCCCGGACAACCTGAAGACCTGCGTCAAGGATGCTTACAAGTACACCACCTTAATAGTTTTCTCCCCAAATTATTTGACGACAGCCTACAGCAACGTGGACATCAAGAAAATACACAGCGAAATGTTGAAGGCTGAATACACTGTGTATGTTTTTGTGGACATCGGCCCTGAGAACTTCCTGTACGTTTTCCTGAAGAGCCAACGCGATACGAACACAATGGTGGTTTGGGGCGAAGCTAATTTTTGGTTAAAGTTCCTGGTGACCTTGGCTCAATACGACATTACTTACCCTGATCTTAACAAGATTTCCGATAAAATAACTTTTGCCGAAGTCGAGGAGAATGATAAAAAGAATTGTCACCTCTGTTACTTAGGGACTCACCGCTGCCACAGCTGCTGCTACGGTATTATTCTAGACCAGAGTCTAGTTTGAACTACCCAAAATATTCGAACAAACTTGTACTAGTGAGGTAAAGACTGAAAATTCGGTAACTATCATCACATATAACCTGAGTTTTAGATCATACTTAATAGTCGGAACGTAATCTTGTCTTTTCTCTATTTTCGTAATTAATTTTAAAGTAGCTGAAACCAACATAATAAGTTTTTTGGATGCGTGTATAAAAATTATGTAACCGGATCTTTCGTGTAAGGACTATACTAAAAATGTGTACACAAGTGAATTCATGTTGATTCTATTAAGCGTGGTAAAACCTATACTCTTTTTGTGGACTTCGAAGAAGTATAAGTTATTGTGACGCCGCGGTAATGCACTCGATATGCGGTTTCACTTTAGATTTAAAATTATTATACCGTGTACATAGTTATAAGTTCATTGTCAAGTTTCATGGAAACTCTTTGTTATTGATAATTGTAAATTGCAGCTTACAATAAAGGACAATTATTAACGGATCTGTGTTTTATTCAGTAAACCTTAGCGGATAATATTAGTGAAATTTAAAACGGGGTTGTCCCACACAGGCCGCAACGTGAATCAAACCAACTCTTCACATGAGTGTCGTAAAAGGCGACTAAAGGCGACTAAGGGATACATCAGAGAAACACATCGATTGGATTGGCAATCGTTTTAAGAATGTTCGAATTACTTACTTTTAAAGCTGTACATTGCATTCTTATGAAATACAAAATGAGAAATAGACTGCTATTGAAAAAGAGAATGCAAAATTTCAAATACAGCCCATAGACATCCAGAACTGAAATGCACCACCCACCTTGAGATATAAGTTCTAAAGTCTCAGTATAGTTACAATGGCTGCCCCACCCTTCAAACCGAAAGGCATTACTGATTCACGGCGGAAATAGGCAGGGCGGTGTGCGGACTCACAAGTGGTCCTACCACCAGTAATTACGCAAATTATAATTTTGGGGGTTTGATTTTTATTACACGACTAGCTGACCCGGCAGACTTCGTAGTGCCTCAATCGATAGATAAAAGACCTAAACTTTTGTATAAAATAAACTTAAAAACACATCGACACATCTGAGGAAAAACAAAATTGACATTTTTATTTAATTCCGAGCATTTTTATATTTTTTATCTACCTTTTAAACCTTCTCTGGTTTTCCAGAAATAATTCAAGACCAAAATTTGCCAAATCGGTCCAGCCGTTCTCGAGTTTTAGCGAGACTAATGAACATTACAATATGATAAAAAGCTATATTTAATATTCTTCGGGCACGAACCTCTTGTATTGAATTTATTCAGTTTTGCAGCGCTTGTTATTCCATTCAATATGTCACAAAGCATCGGTCATACAAAGGGACTCCGTAATGGATTTCCGGTAATTTTAGTTCAGCAAATAGTATTTGCATAAAGCTAGAGGACGATCTAGCCTAATAAAAATTGCAGAACTTAACGTATTCTAAACATAGCCCTGTACTTACAAAAAAGAGAATTGTTAGTCTGTCTGCGCTATTGATAAAATTTTAACTAAGCACTAATAGCCTGCCACTCTTGTCAGCTGCACTGTTTCAAACTATGCCGTCATTTTATAATGCAAGAGTGTTCTGAATTCGAGCATCATAAATATCACCTCAGGATAGTATTTGTAAATAATTACTGGTAAATTAATACCAATTTAACAAAAAAATTGTATTCATATTTTTATATATTTTCTTTTGTTATTGATGCATTCTCTTGTAAAGATGACCTTTAAAATTAAATCGGTCGACAAACAGAAGAAGAATAAAAAATACTCAATCTGTTTTAACTTATTCTATATATGTATATACCTAAGTAAATCTATATCTATACTAATATTATAAAGAGGAAAGATTTGTTTGTTTGTTTGTTTCGAATAGGCTCCGAAACTACTGGACCGATTTGAAAAATTATTTTTCCATTAGAAGCCGACATTGTCCCTGATGAACATAGGCTCTCTCTCTCTCTCTCTCTCTCTCTCTTCGATCGGTTCCTCACTGCTGAGGATCGTGACTCCGTCCGATTTCGTCAACCAACTGTCTCCATCGATCCCGCCCTGCAGCCCGGTGGAGTGCGTCGCTGATAGGTATCCCCAGTTCCTCCGCTATTTGGTCCGACCATCGTTTGGGACCTCTACCCCTAGGCCTTTTTCCCTCTATTTTACCGGTCACCACAAGGCGTTCCAAATTGCTGGTATCCCTACGTGCAACATGACCAAAATACCGCAATATTCTTTGTAGGCAGATTGTGGATAGACGTTGAATCTTTTCTATTTTTAACTGCCTGAGAATAGATATGTTGGTGCGGCTACTTTTAAAAATATGAAAATAGGCTACTTTTTAAAAAAAAAAATTTTTTTTTTTTTTTGTTTCATGTGTGTTTTAATGTTTCCGAAGTGAAGCGAGGGCGGGTCGCTAATATAATAATATCATGATTGCCAAAACTTAAAAGAAAGTTTAGGAAAGAGATCATAAACATACAAATATATATTTTTTTTAAATAGCTAAAATAGATAAATAAACAATGCTATTCCACATTCAACGGTGCTAAGCTAGGACTTTATTACAGGTATCCGAATCACACAAGACAAGAAAAAACACATGTAGACCCCGAAAATCAACGTTTCTGTTTTTTGTCAAAATTACGCATTCCACTATTGTTTTTTTTTTATAAATAAATTCTATGAAATTTAGCCAGTGTTAAGAGAACTTCTATTAGAATTAAAGATACTATTCTATGATATATAAACGAAAAGAACACTTAAATTATTTTCCAAAATAGTATAAAATAAGTCTATTTTATCATGCTTGTAAAATATCGAAAATTATTCTAAAAATGCTAAATATTATGGGTAAATTTAAGTCTGTCAAATATTATAAGGTCGTTGTGAAATAATATTTCACTTCTACATCAATTGTAGCAATGAAAGCTACTTTAAACTATTTTATTTTCATAATGCTAACACTATCGAATTTTCGTCAGGACTTTGAGAATATGTTTTTCCTCGTGAATATTAAAATCCTTCTGGAGTGATTCGTGACGTGTTTAAGCTATACTTAACCTAGTTTAAATGAAATGCATTTTCATTCTATAGATATGCTTTTTAATTATAAAGTATTTTTTTCAAATCATCTTATCTTCTATATTCATAAAAAAAAAACATTTAAATATTTTTTTATCTATTATAATTAAACATAGAAAAAGACAGTTTGTTTCAAATAAAGCCTGTGGACAATGTTATGCATCAATTAAACTAAAGTAAATCTATTTAAAAAAATTAGTAGTGGTTCTTTTCCCACCGCACTTGTTTTATACCTATAGAACTTCTTCTTCTTCTTTTTCTCCACCTTATCCCACTAAGTGGGGTCGGCACAGCTAATTTTTCACTTCCATTCTCTTCTATCAGCCGTCATCTCAACACTTACTCCTCTCTCTCTCATATCGTCATTCACACACTCCATCCATGTCTTCTTCGGTCGACCTCTTCCCCCTCTACATTGCACTACCATTTCCATACATCTCCTAGTCACACATACCTATAGACCTGCATTCCATAAAGGCCTTACGATTATTGGATCACTCATTCTGAACAATACACGAATATAAAACTAAATATAACCACCTAGTAGCATTTTTTTCAACGCATTGAATGTAGAAAATTTTCATATTTGTCAGCACAAGATCCTGATTAATGCAATACTGCAATATTATGCCGGGTTTTTGAATATTCGAGGTGCGTCGTTCGTGTTCGTCCATCCCTAGAGGATCGGCGTAACGAGATTAAACTCGCGGTTATGGATATCCCAGTCTCCCCGATGAGCCCTCTCATAATAACTACATTGATTAACCGCTGTAAAGAGCCTCATTTAGGGGCGTCACGTTTCACACATTACGGCTTGCCAGTGACGTTAAATTGTGCTAAATTTTTTTCATAAATATTTGTTTTTATATCTATGCTGTGGTAACCTTAGAGGGTTATGCCAGCGTCACCAAATGAATAGGTGAGCTGACAGGGCTCTACTAACTAGAGAAACTAAACCATATTATAAATGATAGCACATAGTTTTGTTTAGCAAATTGCTTTCTTCAATAACAATAAAAATAATGAAGATTTTTTTTTAATTTAAACATTCTGCAAATGTGAATGAGCAATGAGAATAAGTTATATAATATTTTGAAGATGAAGAAGATGAAGAAGTCGTCGTAGCCTAAAGGATAAGACGTCCGGTGCATTCGTATCTAGCGATTTGCCGGTGTTCGAATCCCGCAGACGGATACCAATTTTTCTAATGAAATACGTACGTAACAAATGTCCATGATTGATTTCCACGGTGAAGAAAAATAACATTGTGTAATAAAAATCAAACCCGCAAAAAATATAATTTGCGTAATTACAGGTAGGTTGGTAGGACCTTTTGTGAGTCCGCACGGATAGGTACTACCACCCTGTCTATTTCAGCCGTGAAGCAGTATGCGTTTCGGTTTGAAGGGTGGGGCAGCCGTTGTAACTATACTGAGACCTTAGAAATTATATCTCAAAGTGGGTGGCGCATTTACGTTTGGGATGTCTATGGGCTCCAGTAACCACTTAACACCAGGTGAGATGTGAGGTCGTCCACCCATCTAAACAATAAAACAATACATTTTGAAAACTGCATTTTAAACTTTATTTCGGACAAACACAAAAAGGCTTTGGGAAAAAAGAATTTGGAGATGTAGCCAAAATCCACCAATTTATAAAGACAAAGCGTATAATTTTGACATGGACGTGTACGGCTACGAATATTAAAATAATTCATAATATTTAGATAGGACTATACTGCATTGTTGCAGAAGTTTCCAGAGAGGATATTGTATTCGAATCACGTTGTTGACTGCTACTTGTCTCTAGAGGATCAACGAAATGAGATTCGATTCCACTGCAACGGATAGGCCAGTTTCCCTAGTGATTTACTTCACAATAACCACGCTAATGAAGTTTAATATGAAATTTTGAGATTACAAATGCTGAATGAATTTCGGATTCGCGTATATTTATTTATACGTGGTTTAATAGGGAATTTTCATGTATTATTTTTATGTTTTTAAACGATTCCACTAGTTATTACTTTACCAAAAATAAATATCTGTAATACAAACCATTAGGCAATTTTTTAAAATTAAAATCACTATTATTTTGGTGCGATTTAAACACGGCCATTTTGGCACGCATTTTCTGTCACGTCAGATTACAGACGAATTCGATGTCAACAACGCAGCGAAGTTCACACTTTAAAAAAAGTGACTTTTTGATGGACATTATGCTCAGGTGTTATTCTACCCCTTACGACGCATATATCTTACTCTTGTTTTACTTGCACATATCCAATGGCTGAATCCCCATATGATTCTCGTTCAGATCTGTCACAAAAGTTATAAAATTAGTTGCGTATTTTAGGTTATATTTACAAACCATGAAAACGATCATTTAATAAATATATATCCTCCTCGAGTCGTGCTCCTCATGTCTGAGGGTCGTGACCACCATCACCCATGAGCTTCCATCTTAGGATAAAAAAAAAATATATATATATACCTACTGTTAAAAGATAAAAACCTATATCAATATTTCAGTTTTTTAAATCATGTTAATATGTGATCAGGAACAATGTTTTTTTTTATCTTAAACGAACGAACTTACGGTTCACCCGGTGTTAAGTAGTTACCGGATCCCTTTTTTCCGCTACCTAAGCTGATAGCCTTGATAGGCCATTTCAGCGTAACCTTAACTAGTAGGTGAGCTCACGGGGCTCAAACCGGAGTGATGCTAACACTAACCCTAGCAAGAGCAGGGCTTCGCAAAATCTACCACCGGATCGGAAACGCGACCCACTGAGAAGATACGACTAGAAGCTCAGTGGGCTGTGTCTATGGGTTTATTTATTATAGAACGATGACTGGTGCTTGAGGTACCTAAAAGCACCCTTAGTGGATCGGAAGGATCCGAAATGACGTGCGGAGCCCAGTGATATTAGAACGTAGCACTAAAAAACGTACTAGTAAAATACAACTTGTAGTGTGACTGTTTCAATTTTTGGTCGCTATTTAGAAAGGATTCATGCGAATTCTTCAACCGACACTAACAACTCGTTATCAAAATTATAAATTATTATTAATTGTTTCCAAAAATAACGAATGACTAGCAAACGTTTCCATTTCGCCAATTCAATTAATTAACTTGATTCGATCCAGAACTTGGACATCGCTCACTGACCTATTTATCAACGAAATCACTTAACAAAAGTGTCCCTACCAAAACAGTACAGGAGAATAATAAATTCTTGACAAGAACAAGATTGAGCGCTTCGGATACTTTACAAACATTGAATTGCCGTATAAAATTCGCCAGTGAACGTTATATTGACAGGTTTTTAACGAACCGGTATTTTGGTCGGCCGAACCGGTATTTTGGTTATCACTAAATGCCCTTGAGAAATGAGATCGCAACCTCAATACATTGGAACGACGGCCATCCGGCAGTTAAGACTGGAAGGCGTGAATGCTTTGTGAGAAATGGGGGAAGGCCATTACAATCCGTGCATTTTTTTTTTTTTTTTTTATTGCTTAGATGTGTGGACGAGCTCACAGCCCACCTGGTGTTAAGTGGTTACTGGAGCCCATATACATCTACAACGTAAATGCGCCACACACCTTGAGATATAGTTCTAAGGTCTCAGTATAGTCACAACGGCTGCCCCACCCTTCAAACCGAAACGCATTACTGCTTCACGGCAGAAATAGGCGGGGCGGTGGTACCTACCCGTGCGGACTCACAAGAGGTCCTACCACCAGTAATTACGCAAATTATAATTTTTGCGGGTTTGATTTTTACTGCACGATGTTATTCCTTCACCGTGGAAGTCAATCGTGAACATTTGTTTAGTACGTATTTCATTAGAAAAATTGGTACCCGCCAGCGAGATTCGAACACCGGTGCATCGCTCGATACGAATGCACCGGACGTCTTATCCTTTAGGCCACGACGACTTTTTTTAAATTGCATTCTCATAATACATTCGTACGCCACGTCTAAATCTTAAAACATTATTTTAATTCTACCTACAGAGAAATTTAAGAGAATATCATTACGTTGTTTCAAACGTACAGCACTTGACGTCGCCCCTTTATGTATTCGATCTATCTATATCGTCTTTACTGGTAGTAGGACCTCTTGTGAGTCCGCACGGGTAGGTACCACCGCCCCGCCTATTTCTGCCGTGAATCAGTAATGCGTTTCGGTTTGAAGGCTGGGGCAGCCGTTGTAATTATATTGAGACCTTAGAACTTATATCTCATCTCTTTTTGTGCTGGGTTCTAGTGCCATATAACACGGTTTCGCACAACACGGGTCTTTGTAGGAACGTATCTACCACGTTATAGAACGGTGACCTGTCTTTAGATTTGTAATTCAAAGTAAATTCGTCCTAACAAAAATGAATAGTATTACATTATTTTATATTTTTATAGTAACATGGAATATTCGAAGCTCAAAAACTAGCATCGTTGTTATTCGAAATTAGAATAATAAAGTTTGCTATTTTAAATATCTGTTAGAGTTTTGATATTTTTTACTAAGCTTTTTTAAATTAATAAATAAGTTACAAACGAATATTTCTAAAATAACAAAAAAAAAAACCGCGACTGCGATCTGTACTTTTAAAGAATTACCTCCCTAATAAACTCGCTGAATTATTAATAAGAAATAAATTATGAGTTTATATCAGCAAAGTTTTTTTCGTGATACTCACTGGTAATATTAAAGTACAAAAGCTTGTTTCTCTGCACAGCGGTGATCACAACGGTCGACTCATGAAATATTCATGCGGGATGCGTGGTACATTCCACCCGATATACCGGTGACCGCGTCTGGTAGCAACGACCAAACAATAATTACATGTAGAACGAAATTGATCGTCCCGCTGTATGTACATACAGGTCGCGCGTAATTTACGTAAATTATTTTCGCAATAAGTATTTTACAAAGTACACGTTTTGGTCGCAACATCGCGCATTGAGGCCTTTCTGGAAAACTGAAAACAGAGCGAGTATCGTATGCTTCAAAAAGTCGCAAGAAAAATATTTCTATTATAATATTTTTGTATGGCATGCAGTGTATTGCAATTAACATTCGGCTGACGTGCCAAATCTAAGATCTTGAGATAGCGTGGCGAGCGTATACTAGCGGATTTGCTTCTTTACGGATTCACGAAACATGTACCTAATTTTGAGTGTGGGATTTTTCCATATACTTTTTTTTATAGATAGGTGAACGGATTGCGTTGTGACTGACTTCTTGACGACTTAGTAGCCTCTTACGACAGCCGTGGGAAGGCATAGGTTGGTGTTTTTAAGACTACGCCATACATTACATACGATTATGACAAAGGAAAGGAGCAGAGGAGTCAGTGAAGGTTAAAAAAATCAGATAATCTCTAAAGATTCTTTATTTAAGGAGCGTTAAGCCTAAAATTTACAATATCGTCGCTCTCAAACCAAAATCTGTTATGTGCAAAAACTCTATTTTGGATTAACGAGTAAAAACATTTTCGTATAAAATTTTATGTGAAATTGAATCTTAAATTAAGAACTATATCAAATGGAAGCTGTAGATAAATATTAAAGCTATAGACACATAACAGTTTTTTTATACGTTAGATAGGGCTGTGAACTATATGGAAAGGTAAAAAGTAAAAATCTCAAAAAGTGCACATAGCAGATTTTGGTTTGACAACGACGATATGCCAGAAATAAGTGAGAGGATGTTTCCAGGCGAGCTCATAGCACGGTCCTACTAATTACATTTAAGTGAATTTGTTAAAGGTGGGCTCCATGTATATTACAAAAAGTTATTCCTCTGCAAGTTGTGCGTGTTATGTATGGCTTTACAAAAAAACAAAAATCCTTTAGAGGAGTAACGTTGCTATATTATAACATAATAATATTAAGACGGGTATTTACTTGAGGTGATTCAATATTACTAATTTTTATATTATCATCAACATAAATTAATAGAAGACTGATCCAAATTTTTGATAATCTGTGTATTTTATTTCAGTGTTAATAACCATAGATTATTGTTATAATAATACCAACGCAGCTGTAAGTTTTGGGTGAATTGTTAAAGGTAATATAATTATGTCTAATTATATTCAAAATATTCCAAACAAAAGGAGAAATCGATTCAAATTGTAAGGAGTGCCACAATGCTTTGTTTGTATTAGTGATATCCTTATTAAAAATTTAATTTATAAATCTTGGAGGCTTCAATTAACGCTTTTATTATAATTCATTTCTTAGAGCAGACGTAAAACAAAATGATATCACACCAAAAATAATTTCTTTGACTTCAAGATAAGATTGAATTTCTAGTCTTAAAATCATTATATGATTATATCATGAATACTATTATTGGTATATTTTACAGTTGAAAATATTTCAGAATCTTAATTAAAACAGAAGACAGATATTTACTAAATGCAATTGTTTGCCATTGTACTTGTAGAGTAACTCAATCGTTTGAAAACTCAAAGGGCGGTGCCTCGTAAACACAGTCGGTAATTTTGCACTATCTAATTCACTGAACTGAAAACTCAGAAGCATCCCACCTATTTGAATTACAGTTCATAATATTTCGATATTGCAAGCAGAATAAGGTCGTATATGCACGACTTCACTTTAAATCGAAAAATTTAAACCTATGAGACGGTTTCTTCGAACAGCTATTTTTTATTACAGACTAACTGACCCGGCAGACTTCGTAGTGCCTCAATCGATAAATAAAAGACCTAAACTTTTGTATAAAATAAACTTAAAACAAACAAAAGGAATCCGTCCGACGGGGAGCACATCAAAGGGAAAACAAAATTGTTATTTTTATTTAATTCCGAGCATTTTCATATTTATCTACCTTTTAAACCTTCTATGGACTTCCACAAATACTTCCAAACAAAAATTAGTCAAATCGGTCCAGCCGTTCTCGAGTTTTAGCGAGACTAACGAACAGCAATTCATTTATATATATAGATATTATAGATATATTATAGTCACAGATCACAAGATATTACCAAAAAGGTTCAAATAATTTAGTTTTTAAAGCAGTTCGTGAGGTAGGGAGGCTTTATGAGGAAAAGAAGACAAAGGAAAACTTAGTTCTTTTGACGTCTTAATAAACATTTCATAAAGGACATTAATAACAATAATTAAGTTTGTAACTTAACGTAATTAACTAACGACGAATTACAAGCTTACCAAGTATATTCTGATATACATCAGTAGAAAATGTACATGTGTTGGCTCCAAAATTTCATACCAGAAGGTCATTCAAATAATTCCCTAATACTCCAACAGACTGTTAGTTCACTAGCTTAAAGTCTGATATTCATGGGACAGCTATACGAGCCGTAAGTTAGTGGTGTAATTTAAGTAGATAAGCTCGTGAGAATTTCACATTCTAAATTCCGCTGCTATGGATCGCAAGGCTTCCTCTTCTGTTACATGAAACGTAGTATCTGAGAATGGTTTGGTTAATATATCGCATTGGCTTGGTTCAACCTTACCTAGTGAATTATTTTTTGCTACAGACGTGGAGAAGTCACGATCCAATTGAAATAGAATTATATTTGGTACCTGAACACTTCCCAATATCAATGTTGTCACTCGTCTTAAGAAATGATGCCGTAGTCTCAATGGTATAACAAAATGACTTTTTACTGGAGAGATGGAATCTCACGAAAAAAACTAACCGAATATGTTAATTTTGTAGGTTTGTTTACCAACGTGATGTATCTAAAGCCATTATTGTGGAAGTCATTCATGTACAATTTATAGGTGACGACATTTTTACTTATAATTGGGCACAAATAGTACACTGGTTTCTAACACCAAACATTTTGCAGCTAATAAAAAATATTAAATTATAGTTTTACGATATACTTCTCTCAAATTGTCAACAATCTTTCTGAACTGTAAAAGAATAGGCCAGAGAGGAGGAAAAGTAAAATTCCTTACTTGAAGTGGTTGGCTAACATTTTTCGATCGATAATCGCAGAGATTCGTCATATGGGATCTTTTGGGTAAATACATTTACTTATATGATGGAAGTCGAATAAATAAACAATGGAAACATTTGCCGACAAGACTTCTTAGTCTAAAGTTTTGTTATTTAAAAGACAATACATAAAATAAACAATAAAAATTACTGGTGGTAGAGCGTTTTGTGAGCTTGCATGGGTAATAATTACCACCACTCTGCCATGAAGCCGTAATACGTTTAAATTTGATCGGTGAGGCAACCGTTGTACTGAAAAACTGAGAATTAGAAGTCATGTCTCAAGGCATTTATGCTGTTGATGTCTATGGGCTCAGGTAACCACTTAATACCAGATGGACCGTGAGCTCGTCCGCTTATCTTAGCAATAAATAAAAACCATATATAAATATTAACAACGTAATATATTTCATCGGAGCTCCTTATTTCGTGAATATTCTCGAAATAACGAAGGGACTCGAACAATTGCTTCAAACAGAAAATGGACTTATATGCTCAAAAAATAATCCATACGTCGGCAGTCCTTCATAAAGTAGCAAGCAGGGGGAAAATCTTCAAAGAGGGATTCTCTTTTATTGAAACCCAACATGTACTAGTACCATACAGAGTTTTAAATATTTACACGTGTGGTAAAATTTAGATCCAAATACCCACAAATTTCTGTTTGGGTAAGATTTCAATAAATAACCTCGATTTTTTTTTTATTGCTTAGATGGGTGGACGAGCTCACAGCCCACCTGGTGTTAAGTGGTTAATGGAGTCCATAGACATCTACAACGTAAATGCGCCACCCACCTCGAAATATACTACTCATTAAACTTTCATTTTGTGCAACACTTATAGAATAGTTTTATATTTATTTGGAAGCACTGATTGACAATCAGATGAATGTATTGCAGTTCCTATAATATTACACAGTAACATGTCAAATTAAAACCCCAGTTTTGGTGATGTTGGTGACAAAACGCGCTATGTAGCATTATGTTTGAAGTTTCTAAATCAAACAAGCACATGAGTTGAAAAAGAAAAAATCAAGAGATTAAATTACATGTAAACTTAACAGTATTTTTTTTAATAACTGCCTATTTAGTTTGGTTTGTGATGGTGAAAAAAATGCAGCCTTATTAGATCTCAAACCTTGCAGACTTATCCCTAAAACGACTTACAAAGCAGTAGATGTTTTCACGTCAATAGATAAGCCAAATTTCTTCGTTAACAGTTGTATCTTGTACAAATAGTTATTTAGTTTATTGAAGATTTTAATTTAGGACATAAAATTATGAATATACATTAAAATAAATATCTAGTACACGTTATTTTGAATTCTCTACTGTCTTACTTCTCTAATGAGAACGTTTTATTGTCCAAGCCTTAATAGTCCATCAGCGCAACGATGCAAAGTTAATTAAGGCAAATCGCGTCAGCTGGTTTCGATAGGCCGTAGGTAAGTTTATTATTTAAGGAAGATATTTTTGTCTGAGATTACGGAGACTAAGTCGGTATAAAATGGCTCTGCCCGGCATGATATTACATGAATAAACAGATGAAAATTCAGGCTCAAATTCTAGCGAAAATTCTATTCACAGTTGGGCTCATTATAAACCTGAATATTCTTATGGAATTTAAAATTAACTTTACGTTTTATGTCCTTTACTAATGATATAGTTTATCAGATTCAGTTTTTGACAACCCGTAATTACAATTGAATTTTGAAAAAAAAAACCATCCACATTCCAAACTTGACATACAAATAATGTTACTCGGTTTATATTTTGTAAGTTCTTCCAGCTTTATGTTTAAATTTACTTTTCTCCTCTTCTTTTAGTACATAACATAAGATGACGGAATACTTAGGGTCGCAATAAAGATATCATCTTTACGTCTTATCATATACGTCTATCACGTCTACGTCTTATCATATACGAAAGATGATGATATACTTTCATCAACAAACTTAATATCTGTATCGTAAAGTTTTATTCTACACGAGATTATGCTGCGGTTTTTAATGAAGCATGCAAGATTTTGACTGTTTTGTAATTCGCTAGAACAAAAAGATTCCATCTCTTCGTGTAAGTCCTAAAAACGACTAAGATGAAACCCTTAGACATTTGAGTATGGACAGCTGTGTTAATTATTACTAGACGATGACCGAGCTTTGCTCGGTATTTTTTTATAATTTACTAGCGACCCGCTCTCGCTTCGCTTCGGAAACATTAAAACACACATGAAACAAAAAAAAAAATTTAAAAAAAAAATGTAGCCTATGTTCATCAGGGACAATGTCGGCTTCTAATGGAAAAATAATTTTTCAAATCGGTCCAGTAGTTTCGGAGCCTATTCGAAACAAACAAACAAACAAATCTTTCCTCTTTATAATATTAGTATAGATATAGATATGAAAAAGACACAAATAATATAAATAAAAAATTCATTTTCTTGGTCTAACCTTAAACCAAACACTCACTGGCTTCGGGTGGCTTAACAACGCCATCTGCTGAAATAGCTTAATAGTATTATTATTCACCAATAGATGTCGAACACGATTAAAACAACATTTTCTGAAAATAATTCGTAGCTATCGATTTATCGCCCCCGAAATCTCTCCTGTATACAAAATTTTATGAAAATCGTTGAAGCCGTTTCCGAGATTCAGATTATATATATACAAGAATTGCTCGTTTAAAGGTATAAGATTATATTAGAACTAGTACTAGAGTTTTATTTATATTAGCATAGTGCGATTGTCAGACGACATTAACCAGTGGTATCGCATATCATAAGTCCAAATAGTTCGGTACCACAAGCCTGCTTATTTCTGGTGTGGAGCAGTAATGCATTCTAGTTTCAAGATTTGGTATCCAGGTTGTGATGCCTAAGCGCTCCGGGTCTAAACACCTTACATCAGATGAAGCTTGAGTTTATTCTTCTACGCCACAAAAAATATATTAAAAAAAACAATTTTTGATTTGATTCTGTACATTTTCTTTGTTTATACATAAGAGGTAGATATTAAAGCAAACAGTAGCTTTGGAAAACAAAATACTTAACTCGAAACTGGAAAAAAAAGACCGTTTAAAATTATGCTAATAACATCACAATGAGGCTCCACGTTAACCATTTAAATTCCCACATGACACAACCCTTATAATACCTTGTGCAAAGAAAACAAACCTTAACGACCCGGTACGAACAAACTCGAATTTAACTAGGGCTACCGAAATTATCCTTACAAAAATATCTGAGGCAACCGCATAAATGGTCCGACGATGACTGGCAGTCTGCGTCGGCTTATTCCTATTACGTCCTCGTGCGGAAAGTATTAACAGGACCTATATATCGATTTTATAAATGTTACGCAACACAAAATGGACATTGTCCGCAAGTCACATCGGAAATAATATAATTATTCTGTGTACATAAGCTCTATGTGGGCTGATAAAAGTATCACCTATTTATTTGTGAGACAACAGGAAAATCCAATTTATTTGTGAAGGAAGCCATGGTATTTGCGCGGATTATCCCGGCATTTTGTCGGGTTCCATGTAGGCTCCGCTGTGGATGATTGTGACTCTGTTAATTGAGAACCGAGAAGCATTGTTTTGTATACAAAAAATATTTATTAGTCTTTTTTTTTTCGAATCGTTTATAACATTAAAGTCCCTTTCCACTCAAAAAACAATTAAAACTGTTTAAACAACTTTCGGCTTTACGATTAAAATATCCCAGGAGTTTAACGAGTCCGCGCTCGAATCGTGGTCGAGTCGGTAGGCCAACCCCACGTGGGGTCTACGGACTGTCGAGGCGGTTTATCCAGTCTTTGATGACTGAGTGAATCGTGGCGCAAGACGCCTCAACTTTCGTCTGGTGCAGGTGCTGACCGGGCACGGATGCTTCGGGAAGTACCTGCACCGGAGGTGCAGCGCCGTGTTCTGGTCGCAAAGATAGGACCGGACTTGTCGCTGCCTGGCGTCGTGGCGTCGATGCTTGAAAGCGACGAGTCCTGGAAAGCTATGCTGGACTTCTACAAGTGCACCATCTCGCAGAAGGAGGCAGCGGGGCGGGTGAGGTAAAGCTCTCCTGACAACCAGGGTCCCATCCGTGACTCAGCCCCCTAAGAGCTTCGGGCTCCACCTGCTTTATGCGGGGAGGAACCCAGCTGTGGGGCGGGGTGCTTTACACCACGCCCATAATGGGAAGCCGGGTGATGGTAGACCGCGTTGCCCCGACCGCTCCGGGGGAAGGTGCAGCGTGGCACCATCAAATCCACCCCATAAAATCCATACCATAAAATCTACGGATTCGTAAAAAATCATAGAATTATTATTAGACTTTGACTTTGAGAAATTCATAAAGATGTTTTTTTTTATCATACGTGTAGTTTGTAAAAGCACAATCTTTATATATATTTTTTTAGGAAAAACATAAGTACCTAATGATATATTCATTGTAGTGATTCTTTTTTACTGAAATAATAGTGTGATAGCTTAATCTATAAAAATGTTCTTTAAGCCACACTCGAACTCGCGTGGAACACCACTAATTATTTACCAATCGACAAAATTCACCAACATTAACTGCTCTTTTACGTTAGACCAATAAATCCTGCCGGCGAACATAATATTACGTGACACGAAAAGAATTCAAATGATAAAACGGGATTACCGTGAAAAGCGCCGCATTACCAAACGACATGCAAGCCGAGTCTGTAAGCCAGGTATCAAATAAAGCCAGTTTTTGAACGTAACCCCATAAATAACATGACATTCATCTTCCTGACACTTGAATAACACGGCATGCTCAACGGGTCCCATTAGCCTTTAGCGAAACAAAGCCTGGTGGACAGTATTCAAGTCCATTAGGGATGCTCAAACTGAAAAGTTTATCGTTATTTCACTCGGTTGAACTCGTTTTTTTATATTCATCGAGGACCTGATTTTTAGGGTTTTCCTATGAAGGATATCGCCTCGAAATTATAATAAGTTACATTGGCTTCAAACCGAAACGCATTACTGCTTTACGGCAGAAATAAGCAGGGTGGCTTTACCTACCCGTGCGGACTCACAAGAGGTCCTACCACCAGTAATTACGTAAATTATAATATTGTGGGTTTAATTTTTATTACACCATGTTATTCTTTCACCGTGGAAGTCAATCGTGAACTTTTGTTAAGTACGTATTTCATTAGAAAAATTGGTACCCGCCTGGGATCCGAACACCGATGCATCGCTCAACACGAATGCACTGGGCGTCTTATTCTTTAGGCCATGATGACTTCAAACGGTTTTTGGGCAACCACTATTATTTTGGACAATAACGAGAATAATTCAATCGATCCCAGATAATCCGTGTCAAGGTGTGCCTAAGTTAGTTTTGTCAAAAACATAACCCTTGTGTCTATGTTAGTTTTGACCCTTGATCTCGGATAAGTTAGATCTGGTATAAACTCTTTACTTTTCCCGTTTTGCGGTCAAGCGGAGCAGCATCTGTTTTATCTTCCCTTTGAAGTTAACTTCAAAGTTTGTTGACGTAAATCATTTATTTGGAAAACCTTAGGCCGAGTACATATTTCAGCGATGTTAATATATAAACGAATATGTTTATATTACGACTATCCGCAAACCGTATTCATCTCGCTTTCTAAGGTGATGACTATTTAGTTACGAATGGCAAAAAAATTTATTATATGCGCATGTATTCGATTTTCCGATACTAACGATTCTGTAAAGAAACGATAAGATCGATTAGAAAAAATTAAGTGCTTTAGATTACAGACACAATAGATTTTAAAGATAGTTATCTTTAAAATCTATTGTGAAAATCTAAAATGTACAAAATACAAGACTTGACTATTAGTCTATATCTATACTAATATTATAAAGAGGAAAGATTTGTTTGTTTGTTTGTTTCGAATAGGCTCCGAAACTACTGGACCGATTTGAAAAATTCTGTTTCCATTAGAAGCCGACATTGTCCCTGATGAACATAGGCTACTTTTTTTTTTATTTTTTATTTTTTTTTTGGTTTCATGTTTGTTTTAATGTTTCCGAAGCGAAGCGAGGGCGGGTCGCTAGTATCAAATAATTACAATCAATTAAGAATTATTTTTAACTAGTGACGATAGGGCTTACCCCCTCGTGAATATCAATTACAGAAAAACTGTCGAAAATTCCACCAGAAACAATTCTTATTTGAGAACAGGGCTGACACGAATGTATGTATTCTTTAATATTGCTCAAGTTCAATACTAAAAAGTATGTACCATTTCCAAAATGTGTTTCAGGTAAGCCCAACTCTGAAGCAAATAAAATATCTTTTATTAAATATCAAATACAAAAAGTCATCGGGGTCTAAAGAAAAAAAACCGATGAACTCGTATCGAACGATGCAACTACCCGGTGTTCACATTCCGCATACAGGTATATATCTATTTGATGCAATAGCATTGTGTAGTAAAAACCCGCAAAATTATAATAATAAATCTTATATAATACATAATTGTTTTATATTATATATTTACATTATATATTTGAAGTCGTCATGGCTTAAAGGATAAGACGTCCGGTGATGTTCGTGTTGAGCGATGCGAATCCCAGGCGGGTACCAATTTTTCTAATGAAATACGTACTTCACAAATGTTCACGATTGACTTCCGCGGTGAAGAAATAACATCGTGTAATAATAATCAAACCCGCAAAATTATAATTTGCATAATTATTGGTGGTAGGACCTCTTGTGAGTCCGCGGTATAGGGGTGTATATACGGGTAGGTACCACCGCCCCGCCTATTTCTGCCGTAAATCAGTAATGCGATGATTGGCGCATGATGTGGCGCATGATGTGGCGCATTTACGTTGTAGATGGCCATGGGTTCCAGTAACCACTTAACACGAGGTGGGCCGTGAGCTCGTCCACACATCTAAGAAAAAAAATAAAAAAAATACGTCCTACCTCGCTTTCTCCCTCTCTCCAAGGTCAAGTGGTTCGCGAGGCGCTCTGTCTATTATCTCACTCTCGCTCGTCCTAAATTATATTTTTTCTTCCTAGCCGTAACGAATCTGTCGTGAATGAAATTTTACTCTCAACGCATCTAAAGAAGTTTCACTTCAGAAAAATAAAATAAAACTTTTTCTTTTCAAAATATTAACAACCCAAAAATGATTCTTAATGGAACATGGAACGAACATTAGTTTCAGTAAAAGTAGCACAACTTTAAAAAATATATGTTTTGTATTATAATCATTTAATGTAATAATCGCAATTTCCAAGTCTCGAATTTATTAAAGCATTGGAAACATACATGTAAAACTTTTTAAGAATTTTAAATAAAGAAACCTTTTAAATACAAATTATTTAACCTATCGGAAATACTTTGTACCGATTTATTCAATGGAACTTTCTTTTCAACTGAATATCAAAACGTTCTTGTGTTTTCGACAGAAGCCCTCCTTTATTTCTTTCAATTTATCAAAACAAATCTTTCAAAGAGCTTTTCTCTTATGCCGTCATCTCAATACTTTTGACGAAATTGTCATTCATAAAGTACCCTTGAGAGAGTCTTATTTCTATCGTTTTTTTTTTTCTAGCAAAAATATCAAACGCTCCCATGTTCTTTCTCGAAATTTTATCCGCGTATCGTGATCGTGGTAATGATTTTTACGTTTTCAGACAATTCGGTTTTCACGGAGCTTATCACGCACACGAGGTTTTGCAGTCTCCTGGTTTAATGGCGTGGAAACTGTGATAAATTACATCCTAATGCTCTTTTTTTCTTTCGCGCAGAGCCTATCGTTAAGAGGCCGTATATTATTGTTGCGAAATACCTGTTTATGGAGACAGTTCGATTTATTTGATAAGCATTTCAATTTTATGTTCAACTGCGAATATCTTAGTTCGAACGGACCAAACAAAAAAAACGTTCCGCAATGCATTAAAAACATAAAAAAGCTAACATTCAATTCTTGAAGCACGTGAAATATGATGATAATCTGTAAGCACGTTTTATACATTTTTAGTGGCGGTTTACTTGCTGTAATAAAAATGAATAAATGCTAAAACACTTCCCACTCGGCCTCTAAATTAATGAAAAACACGCAAAGTTTGGAAACCGCGCAAATGTGCGGAATTTGTCTACAGTTGCGCTAGTTGTAAAATCTATAGGACACGCATTCGCTTAAAAGGTTGCTTTTATGCTTACAAATTATTGTATCCGTTCCTGCTCTGCATAAACATCAATATTCAAATACGTCGGCTCTAAAAACTCATACGGTCCAGCTTTTCATGACGGGATATTTTTCATCGGCTGAATATTAATACGGAAATCCTCCGCGAATTCCAGCGCCAATTGAGTCATATTTTTTCAGACCACCTTTTGAATATTCTATTGAGGTTGAAAGGTTCCTGACCGAACTGTTTGAGCAAATGCAAAAGCAAACCTACAGTACGACATAAGCTTCTCAATCTTTAATAAACATTTCAATATCTATAAGAAAATAAAATGATTTTCGTTGGTAATCGTATAATTTGAGAGCGGCTATACCGATTTGATATTTTTGATATTAAATGATCTTAGTAATGATCTTTTGGAACATTTATAATTACACTCGATATGTGGGGGTGCGATCAGAATTCAGGATAATTTTACTCTCAAGGTAGGATGTCATCTGGCTAGCCAATCTCTGGAGTCTACCAAATAAAATGGTTATTCATAATGAAAGATAAAATGCATTATTCAAACGGCGCGCTGCTAATGATTACGAAGTAATTGGGACAGTTCTGAGATTATTCTCTTTGCAGATTAAATTGTTGACAGCGACCGGGTAATTTATTTCAATTAATTCAGCGACGTGAATACCCGACAGATTCACTGAATCATTTTTCTCCTTGGCAAAGCGAAGACGTTGACAAATGAGAAAATTATTCGGTCACTTCACTACATGTCACTGGGAAAGCGCTAGAAAAAAATTATGATCGAAATTCTCTTGTTTTCTCCGATTTTTTCCGTGAAAATATTGTTGTTAGGCATAGCGCGCCGACCTAGGTTTTAGAGATAAGAACCGCCAATATTTTTGTATGAAATATCACTATCGTTTTAAAATAACGAATTGCTATGGATAAAAATTTACCGACCTCGGCGATTCTACGTACTCGTAAAGTAGAGTTGGTAATATTTTGTGGAGCGCTGACGTGCTTCATTCGGGGAAAGGATTGTAACTATTTTTAAAATTCTACTAGAATACGTACTTAGTTATTGTAATTTATTTAAAAATACCCTCAATAAATTCATTTGCTTAACATGTTCTATGTATTGTATGAATGTTCGTAAATGGAAAAAAATATTACAAAAAATTATTTCTTCCCTTAATATGTGAAGTATCATCAGTCTCATAAAACTGCTTTAATATGATTTAGAATATTACCAAACGAAACTTAAAGAAATTCCGGCTGAACAGAAAAAATACTCCCGAAAAAATAACATATATATACTCATTTGTATTTGTATTAAAAATATATTTTACCTAATGCTCTAGTTTCACATTCTCTAGACTAAGTGAGCCGTGAGCTTGTTTTTCTTACGCTATTATTAAGTACTAGCGACCCGCCCTCGCTTCGCTTCGGAAACATTAAAACACACATGAAACCAAAAAATAAAATAAAAAATAAAATAAAAAAGTAGCTTATGTTCATCAGGGACAATGTCGGCTTCTAATGGAAAAAGAATTTTTCAAATCGGTCCAGTAGTTTCGGAGCCTATTCGAAACAAACAAACAAACAAATCTTTCCTCTTTATAATATTAGTATAGAAGTATAGATATAGATAGTGAAGTACTCACCGATTAGATCTTTCAATTTAAAAAAAAACCTTCAAGCAATAAAAAATGTTGCAATATAATTCTAGATTCTATTTTTTTAGAAACACAAAACAATTCGAGTAGAAAACAGCACAAACAAAAATGATTCATAACATTCCCAAGCGAGCTTATAATTTCAAAAAATATTAAACACACAAAAGAAAGGTATTGTGCTGTTATTGAGGTAAATAACGGTGTTTAGGTAAAACAGGTAATATTAGAAGTAGTAATGAGTTCCGCGGACGTCGAGTAATGAAAACAGATGACGTCCCGCCCGGGAAGGCTCGTCAACCCAGATGTTTTTTGTTATACAATTTTTTTTTGTGGAACGTTTTGTGTGGAAAATTCTGAGAAAATTTGAACAATTATGATTCTTCATAGGTCTTCGTGCTGGATATTTTGTTGTACTGTTTAATTATTTTAAACAAAATTGTTCCTCTTTTCGTTTAAGCATTTTTATAATTGTATTAAGGTTTTAAGTTCGTTCTTGATATTTAAAAATCAATCACAATCACAAAGATCGATGTAGTTAGCCCAAAGACAATGTATAATATGCAGAATAAAATATTTATCTGGAAGTAATAAATATTGAGCTCTAAAGCGCAATCTGGTCGGCTGTTCAAACTACCGCGACAATAAAGGATGTTTGCTGCAACGTTCTAATCTTCGCCAAGTCTTATGTTTTTCGGTTAGGTTATTGTGCCATCAATCTACGTTCTAGGACCCTATTACGAAAAATGAGCATTTCGTACAGAATTGTCTATATTTTCTGCATACCTAACTTCTCTAAGAGTACTCAGACTTGTGGAGTGCTCGACTCCTGTGAGCGTACCGTCTCGCAGAAGGAGGTGGCAAAACGAGAGAGGAAAAGATCTTTTTTTTTATTGCTTAGATTGGTGGACGAGCTCACAGCCCACCTGGTGTTAAGTGGTTACTGGAGCCCACAGACATCTAGGACGCAAATGTGCCACCCACCTTGAGATATAAGTTCTAAAGTCTCAGAATAGTTACAACGGCTGCCCCGCCCTTCAAACTGAAACGCATTACTGCTTCACGGCAGAAATAGGCAGGGTGGTGGTACCTACCCGCGCGGACTCACAAGCGGTCCTACCACCAATAAATCATCCCTCGCCGCACCGATCCGACCGACTGACGGCCTGGTACTGGCCCAGTGGCGTATTTCAGGAGAACAGTGGCACCCCCTGAGACAACCTGATGAGCTACCGTATCGTAATGGCTGACGTAAAGTCATCGACTATTGCTTCGATGACTCCATTTCCGAACCCAATTAGAGCTACGCGTCTATTTTTAGTGTTGACTATAGAATTTAATTTAATTTGTTTTTATTTTATTTTGGAAGACAAACAGTGAACTTAAATTATATAAAAACTATATTTAAAAAAACTTACCTAGCCCGGGTATAGCAACGGGTAAAAAAAATGTCTCACGGAATGTGTGAAAATCAGAGGAGCGTGACAATCTGATTGAGTGATGTCGGTATGCCGAAATTCCCAACCGTTGTTTACGTAAAAATGTTTATCTGGAACTGTGCCAAAGGCTACAAAAACGACAGAGGGCATCAACAGTCCAAGCATCTTCATTTAGTCAGTGAATTACCGGTAAGGGATGTTCATTATGAGTTGTTTTTATGTTGTAGGTACTAGAAAGCAGTTAAAAAATCTAGTTTGAATAACCATTATAATTTACTGGTGGTAGGAACTCTTGTGAGTCCGCACGGGTAGGTACCACCATCCTGCCTATTTCCGCCGTGAAGCAGTGATGCGTTTCGGTTTGAAGGGTGGTGCAGCCGTTGTAACTATACTGAGACCTTAGAACTTATGTCTCAAGGTGGGTGGCGCATTTGCGTTATAGATGTCTATGGGCTCCAGTAACCACTTAACACCAGGTGGGCTGTGAGCTAGTCCACCCATCTAAGCAATAAAAAAAAACCATTCATCTATAAAGTCACCCATTTTCGGGATGAATCCCTTAGGCGCTTTTTACAATACTGACGGCAAAAGATGGGGGGAAGTTACTAGGCCGAGACCACACAGCCAAAACATATGTACACATTTATATGCATAAACCCACAGACAAAGATCAAACAAGTCTTGTTCAGTACAGAATTGTTTGCCTAAGCTGGGAACAAGACCAAGGCTCAATAAACAGGTGCCTTAACTAGTACGCTATACATTATTCTTAGCATATTCATAAGTTACAATTAATTTTGTCTGTAAAAAATATTTTACAGCCAGACTTAGGCAAAAATATTATTTAAATTTACATACGTTTTTTTAATATCCTCGGATCTTTCTTATTACGCAGCGTCCATGGCGTGTTTTTTTTTTCCTACCTAAGCTGGTGGTAGCCTATAGGGTTATGCCAGCGTAACCCGGCGAGTAAGTGAGCTGTAGTAAGAGCAGTGCTTCGCAGAATCTACCACCGGATTGGAAACGCGACCCGCTGAGAAGTTCCGGCGAGACGTCCGGTGCATTCATATCTAGCGATGCAACGGTGTTCGAATCCCACAGGCAGGTACCAATTTTTGTAATAAAATACGTACTCAACTAAAGTTCACAATTGACTTCTATGGTGAAGGAATAGCATCGTGTAATAAAAATCAAAGCCGCAAAATTATAATTTGCGGAATTGCTGGTGGTAGGACCTCTTGTGAGTACGCACGGGTAGATACCTCCACCCCGCCTTATAGATGTCTAGGGGCTCCAGTAACCGCCTAACACCAGGTGGGCTGTGAGCTCGTCCACCCATCTAAGCAATAAAATAAAAAAGCGTCAGAAAAGAACAAAATATGGACACGCAGCTTTCAAAGTTTCCATTTGGCAGAATTGTTTATCGATCATTTCGAAGATGTAACCATCTAATACACAAATATAACACCTAAAACGTGCAAAGCAATTTATATCCATCAAATTTATTGTTTTGTGGATTTATCTTAACTGATTGTTTAGTTCATGAATTTCTAAATTGTTGTTAGAACAACAACAGTGTGCTAACATTCTCGAAATTCAAATGTAAATTATAGATAGGATATTGCTATCCAATTCCTGGTATAACTTAGTATAAATACCTCAGCTTACCCCAGCGTTCTCGAACATTCTGAGATCAAAGAACATATTTCGACAGCAGTCTCGATTAGAGTCTTTGTTGAAGTTTGAAACAACTTGAACGATGTTTTGAATTAATTACCTTATTCAGTTTTAAGATCGATTGATCTCTTTTGATCTGGTATTACAAAGGCGCTCAAGTTCCTAGTCAATGAACTTGATGTCAACTTGCTTTTTAAAGCTATTTTAGGTAACAATTTTTATGAAAGCCAATTTGGAAAATGAAAAAAAGTTTTTTGAGAGAAATCACTCTATAAGGCAGATAAATTCGCCACCTACCGTTTGTCATCGGAGCCCATAGCCATCATAAAAAGCACCTTATCAATACATTTCCTTTTTCAAACCTTTTTGTTCAAGATTGAGCGCTATGACATGTCCTTCTTCAAACGAGGCTTGTGGAGAGTATTAAGCGGTAGGCAGCGGCTTGGCTCTGCCCCTGGCATTGCTGAAGTCCATGGGCGACGGTAACCACTCACCATCAGGTGGGCCGTATGCTCGTCCGCCTACAAGGGCAATAAAAAAAAAAAAAAAGATTTAAAAATATTTCCATGAACACACTCGACTTTAATATGTAAGGGAATAAATATAAATTATTGGGACAATGCCCTAGTATACTTCGAGAAATGTTATTACACACATCTATTAACAGGAATATAGCATCGTCAACATGCGAAGATAGTCTTATCTTCGTGGCGGAAAAGCCATTATGCATATTCCCCCTTGGACAATAGCAGTGGTCGTAGCTAGATAAATAGATAGAGCCATGCGTTGCTTATCCCGGCCTTTATGATGAAGTGATCGCTCTAGTACGGGCCACTCATGAAATATGCATGGCTCCAGAATGCGGCAATTTGCCCAATATATTCTGTTCTATAAACAGCGTGTACGTAGGTCATTCTGAATTCGAGATTACGCATTGTATTATTGTATGTTTACTGCTATTCAACATAAGTCTTCTAAGGGCCAAAGGGCCAACGAACGTTTTACATTATTGTAAACATACTTTTGGTTTATATACAAGCGAACAGCGACCCGATTTCATTTAATATCGTATAGCTTCAACGTAAAACGAATCCTGATTGATTTAAGTGCAGCGAAAACTTTTATCGAACCAAAAAAAAGTAACAAAAAAGGTCCGCCGGGAATTTCGCCGTTTATTCATACATCAAAACGGCCCAGAGAAACCAAGAAAAACACCAGTTCGCACGGTTCTCTCTCAGTGAAATTTCCTCCAACTTAGCTAATAAAGATTTATCGTTGCGATAAAAAATTTCATAGCCGTGAGTTGGCCGTAAATAATTTGCGGCATACCTGCGAATGCTGATTTGACATGGGTCAGGGTCTCGTACTCGAACCGTATAATATTTCATTTCTTTGAAGGCGAAACATCACGAGTCGCAACCACGGTGCAAATTGAAAATATCCGTCGGACCCAACGATGCCCTGTTATTAGTTTATTCTTCCAATCCCTTGCATATGTTCACGTTATCTTCACAATGAAAGATATAAATTTTACCGTTGTCTAATTGAAAAACCCGGAAACGTTACTTGTGGCTTGTGGCTAACACATTTCGTGTTTCGACGTTATTATGTTCAAATAATATTTATTAAACTAATGCATAGAGTTTATCGCGGGCCTTGAGCGCGACTTGAGAGCGGAATCGCGAAATTCCGTAACGAAAAAACCTTCCACCCCTCACTACGCCTACTATGTATTTTTAAATAACTTAATACCATAATAAAGTTAGATAAGCAAAAACGAAACAAATTGCCACCGTAAACACAACACACAAGTAGATAGTGAAAAAAAATAACTGAATTAGCTACTTAAAATTTCACTTAAGTAAATATCAAAAACACTTCGAAATTTGTTTAAAATCTCCACAATGATACATAAGAGTAATATTATTATCCTCTATCATAATATTTTCTTTTGAGTTTTGCATAAAACTTGGCTTTGTTTCTGTTTGAATGAAAAGAAGAAACAGAGATGAAACCGTCCCAGATAAACATATTTATAGGTGTTTAAAACTTAATAAATATTCTCGAACTTTTTTCGGGATCCTTATCGGTGCCATCAACAAGCTTTATACATACTAACGATTCCAAAACCTACTGCTATGAAAATAAGGTTATATTTCAAGTGATGTTAAAATAATTAGAAAACTAAAAGCAAACACATCGGCCGTTTTGTCCCACACTCATTAATCGTAAGTTGGGCGGTCTACCACAGAATATCTTTAGCAATTAACTACCGGAACTGAGTATACTATAAATTCGGAGTTTTCATATATAAATCAGGGTTGTCCCAGAAGGTCCACAGATAAACCCGATAGTGAAGAGAGCGGGGAGACATTACCCGGGCCAGCTGGGTCCCTGAGTCTGTCACATTACAACCGGTTTTATGTGGAACCCGGGCGAATCTTGGTTTAATACCGTACGTTTCCTTAGCGAAACTTAACCAAATTGAAACTTGGATCGGGGACCGCGGGATTATTTCAACGTTTCACGTGAGAGATATGTACATTTCGTATAAAAACATTGAACATTTTTTTCGAAGACAGCGAAGTTTTATTAACTTTTAAATACCCTACCAGTAGCAAAGGTCTTATGAACGCACTGCCTTTAGAAAAATGAGTACATTGATATTTAAAAAAGCAATTTACTAAATTTAAATCCGTCGTACTTTTGCGAACAAACAATTATTATATATTAATCGTTCAATGAACCATGTAAGGCGCAATCGACATAAATCTGTCATCACATTCATGTTACGCTGAACTTCCCTTATACACAAGAAACATTACAATGTTATTATAACATATTTATTTATTATTCATGAGAACGTGTTCGCATTATCGAAATAAACCAAACACGAACTTATCCCTGAAACGTAAAAGGCAAAAACCGGGCACGTAACGGAAATCTTATAAATTATAAATCCGTTTCGTATGGAATTGAAATCTACATAATGGTTTTTCTCGGGGAAAAATATGACTGCTGAATAGAACGACAATAATATGAAACATTCGCCAAACAAAGCGTGGCTTCGAGTGAAATTACAACAAGAGCACCTACGTATATATAGTACCTACAATTGAAACGGAATGAAAACGTAAGAGACGAATAACCTTGTTTGTCCTTATATCATACGAGTTTTATATTAATATAGAATTTTTAATACGTCATAGATCGATGGTTGTTATTACGTTGTAATTTTTTTAAGGGTATTTATGACCTGGTAACTGAGACCTTTAAGTCACATCTTATTTTAATTTATATTCATATTTTTATGAAAAATGATATTATGGAATGAAATGAAATGAAGATGATTAATTTGAGATGAAATGAAATGGGATGAAATATAATCTCAGTAAAATGGTGGTCATTTACTAAGATTTTTTCAGTGGACTTTTTGGAGGATCCCGAGAAGTTAAGTCCAGCGGCTTTGTTTCATTTTCCCACATTTGTGCACTTTCACAGATATTAAATAGTTAATAAACCACCATTTTTACACATTTAAACCCGAAGAAACACTAAATAGACAAAATTAAACAAATCACACAACTTCACTCCTCGCGTTCCCGCCAAAAAGTCCTAACGTTGTCTTCTTTTCATCGATCATCGACAATTATCTGTTTAAACGATCATCAGCTTTTAAATCTGTAAAGAATAAAAAATATATTTGGTACGTTAGGCTTACGAATGGTATCTAGAGTATTTTGGCAAAAGTAATTTCAAACTGATCCATATAAAATTCTGATTAGTTGTTCACTTTTCAAATATGCTTTTTAATTAACTGCTATAAATCATAACGATACAAATGTAATGGCTGAAACGGCTCGGCACCGCGCGCCGCGTAGCGCCAATAATAACACCAATTCTGTTTTTTTTTTTTTGTTATTAAATTCGCATACTTTTTGCAAGTGCCGGTGCGACACAATATTTCATTTTCACCCTGCGCGACATGTAATTTTATTACCGGGATAAATTTTACGACATCGATACTTTTATGGGTGTTTAGCCTTGAACGTAAAAGGGTTCCGTAACGGTGGTCGTAACTCGGCCTCCTTTGTTCTCGTATGGAATATTGAAGAGATTCAGGTTTTAAATAGATTTCTCGTGTTTTACTGCTGGACTTGCTTGCTAAGATTTATGGGAGCTAGCGAGGAAGCTAACCGGATTTTTTTGTTCATTTTCCGCTAGTTACTGAACTTAAAATATTACCCTCTAGGTAGCGTTTCAATAAAATTTATACGTGTAATTTCAAAGGTTTCAATGATTATACCTTTTTTGTTGCTTTTGTAAGCATACCATCATACGATTCACCTAATGGTCACAGTGGTTCATGAAGGTTAACAATGCAGTGGACACGGCCGTTGCCTGCTACTGAGAATTCGCTTCAAAACTCGTTTAAAGAAGGTCTAACTACATACTTTTTGTAGGCAGCGGCTTGCCTCTGCCCCTGGTATTGCTGAAGTCCATGGGCGACGGTAACCACTCACCATCAGGAGGGCCGTATGCTCGTCTGCCTACAAGGGCAATAAAAAAAATACATAATTTAAACGTAAACCAGTTTAATATTTCGTTGGTATGGCTAAGATTATAATAGTTCTGATGTCAATTAGTGACGATCAAAAGTAGAATTAGGGGTGTGCACTTTCCCGACACAAATAATTTTTCCACTTGAACATTGTTAAAATGAACCAATAGGTCTGCAATCACTATTTCACCGTGTTTTCGCAACGTCAATATCGAAATTAAGACATAATGTGTATTAGTGTCTACTTTTAAATTAATATTTTTGGTTGTCTACAATCATTATATAATCTAATATGTTGTTCATGTATTATAACATTATTATGAATTTATTAAAATTAAGCTAATTTACTATGTCATAATGTAGAAATAATATTTTAAATTATGTAAAAAAATGTGAGATTTGATTACAGAGACGCCTCTTAAAATTTAATTACGTTGATTGCATTTTCATGTGAAATTGTCATAATACATTGTAGTCAATGCTATTTGTGATTAATAATAAATAATAGTTTAAAAAACTAACAAAATACGGTTTTATAGAAAATCCAACTAAAAAATAGAAAATAAATTTGAATTAAAAATAGTGTAAGAAAAAACCATTTTATTGTTAAAAAAGCGTTTATATAAAAGCATATTTTGTTAGTTTTTCTAAACTATTATTAATTTTTCATTTTTCAGTTGAATTTCAATATTTTTTTTAAATATTGAATTCCCATCGGTCCTTAATAAGTATACCAAATTTCGAGTTAATCCGACGTTTTCAAAATCATGTTCAAAGATTCAGTTACATACTAACATACTAACGTACATACGTCTGAATCTAATAAAAGCGTATTAAAATTGAAATAAGTACATTAAAAAAAACACAACAACATTGTCTTTAATAATACTTGTTCTCGTTGGTAGAACGGTCACGTAAATGGTACAGCAGTCGCGTGGGACGAAAGCCGAATTACCCCGGGGCGAGCCGCAAGCCACACGTGACATCCTACGTAGACGACGTACGTGTGTTAGTTTGATTTCTCATAGGCTCTTTTTAATACGCTTTTACATTAGCTTCAGACGTATGTATGTTAGTTTGTACCGGAATCCTTGAACATGATTTTGAGCCCCTTCAAAACGTGGATTAACTCGAAATTTGGTATACTTATTGAGGACCGATGACAATTCAATATTAAAAAAAAAATTGAAAAAAGTTGAAATTCAACTAAAAAATTTAAAATAAATAATAGTTTAAAAAAAACTAACAAAATACGCTTTTATATAAAATCCAACAAAAAATAGAAAATAAATTTTAATAAATTTGAATTAAAAATAGTGAAAGAAAAAATATTTTATTGTAAAAAAAGCGTGATATGAAAAAATATGAAGATCATTTAGTAGTTATCGTCGTCCTGGCCTAAAGGATAAGACACCCGGTGCATTCGTATCAAGCGATGCACCGGTGTTCGAATCCCGTAGGCGGGTACCAATTTTTCTAATGAAATGCGTACCTACTTAACAGGTGGTAGATAGGCGTTGAGCATTCTCCATTTTAAGCTGTTGTAGGACCGAGATTTTGCAACCTGTCCATGCAATCCTTAATAGGCGGCGCCAGCACCATATTTTAAAACAATCAACTCAGTTTCGGTCAGCTGCTTTTATTGTTCATGTTTCTGCTCCATAGAGAGCGATTGGAAAGACCAGTGAGTGCACAAGATGTATTTTGGTTCTATTCGAAATATTACGATCTTTCCAAACGTTGCTCAACTGCGTCATAGCTGTCTTAGCCATTCCAATGCGTCTGGGTATTTCAGGTTCACAACTCCCCTTATCCGGGATTACAGAACCAAGGTAGGCAAATTGGTCTACGGCCTAGTATTCTGCCAGAAGGTCCGTACGCTGGGCGGATGAGAAGCGGTCTACAACTAGCAGCTTGGTCTTGCTTTTGTTAATTGCTAGTCCCATGTTTAGGCTTATAGCCTCTAATCTGTCCAGAAGCTCCTTCATCTCCGCCTCAGATGATGCAAGAAGTGTGGTGTCGTCGGAATATCTCAAGATCGATATCTGAACTCCATCTATTCTAACGCCTCCTTCCCAGTTTTCTAAAGTCTGGCGCATTATTTATTCTCCCTATATATTGTAGAGAATAGGTGAGATAACACATCCATGCCGGACCTATTTTTTGGAAACGAAATTTACTTGACGTGGCATTTTCTATAGAGATAGACCCAAACCCAGCCTGACACGTACAGGTTGCGAATCAACATAATAAGATGACCCGGAACTCTTGTTTCACTTAGGATCTCCCACAGTTTCTCCCTTTTCACGCAATCAAAGGCCTTCTGATAATCTACGAAGCACATAAAGATAGGTGTGTCGTACTCGTAGCATTCCTTTACAATAATATAATAAAATTGTAATCTCAGCCTCTTCTCTGGTAAGTGGTATTCATATTGTAATATAGGGTTCCAGTTAAATTGGCTCGTGAGTTTGTTTTGTTTCTCCATAAATATTCTCCATAAAATTCTCGGTAGGCAGTGGCTTGGCTCTGCCCCTGGCATTGCTGAAGTCCATGGGCGACGGTAACCACTCACCATCAGGTGGGCCGTATGCTCGTCTACCTACAAGGGCAATAAAAAAAAAAAAAATAGACCTGGTTCATAGACCTTTTAGTAAGTATTTACTAGAGTTCGTTTATATCAGCACCCGCCTTGAGACATGACATTCGCACCCTTCAAACCGGATAGCGTGATTACTTCACAGTAGAAATAGGCGGAAAGTGGGTACCTACTCGTGCGAACTGAGAATTCTTCTGCGTCTGCTTGCAGCGATAAAGAAATCAATAGCGTCGTCTTGGCTTAAACTTTTCCCTCCAGTATACTAGTCACGTATGTTGCAGAACTCGCGCGAGACGAAAGCCGAATTATCCGGGGAGGGCTACGAACCACACGTGATATCCGGCTACTTGAATACGGCACTGTGTACACTGTGTATATATTTGTTTTTGTTTTTTACTTATGCCGAGGTTTTTTTGTGTTTTTAATTATCACTAGAGACGAGTCAAATCGAAACAACCTGTCAATGTTCAATCAAAAAAACTTTATGTTGTTAATGAATCTCAATGTAGGTATAACAAGTTGTGAACATTCGTAGAATAAGGTTTTTAATTAATAATACATCGCCAAGAAATTTTAAAACACCTATAGATATATATAACACACTATAGATACACATTTTACTGATGGTAGGACTTGTTGTGAGTCCGCAAGGCTAGGTACCACCACCCCGCCTATTTCTGCCGTGAAGCAGTAATACGTTTCGGTTTGAAGGGTGGGGCAGCCGTTGTAACTATACTGAGACCTTAGAATTTATATCTCATGGTGGGTGACGCATTTACGTTGTAGATGTCTATTTGCTCCAGTAACCACTTAATATCAGGTGGGCTGTGAGCTCGTCCACCAATCTAAGAAATAAAATAAAAATTAGTAAGTACTGAAGAATTAAGCTTCATAAAGTTTTCCATTCAATAAGCGCATCGCTGAACGTCGTAGTGCATACAGCATATTTTCAATATTTCGGTACCCATATTTTTAAGCTCTATTGCCTTCCCGTGCAAAAAGTCTCCAACTATTTTTTTTGGTGAAAAATATTTTTCCAACACCGTAAACTTACGCGTAGACTCATATTGCGTAGGAAATCGCTTGATGTACCCACCGGGGGTTGGTACGAACTTTTCCTCGTTTTTATTAGACACGTGACAATTAAATTACAAATACAAAATTGAACTACAATGTAAAGACAATGTAAACAAGACAATTTTTCAAACAGTTTTTTAGTTTATTTAATTTTAATTTTCAACCAATGTACACAGATAAGATAGGTGGTCTTATAGGAATATAATTATATTGTTCTACAATTGAATATAATGCATTCATTAGTATAATATATTATATATTTTTTTAACTTAAGATATATGTAGTATTATTTCCCTTAAACACTTTCTAATTATAACCTTAAATTATTTTAACACAGACACAAATAATTTTTCCACTTGAACTTTGTCAATAGTTTTTTTAATAAATGAAACAATAGGTCTGCAATCACTATTTCACTGTGTTTTCGCAACGTCAATATCAAAATTAAGATATAATGTGTATTAATGTCTAGTTTTAACATTTCACAATGTTTCTGTGTTGTGTGTGTGAATATTAAAATTGAAAAAGACGGTTGATTTATGAAAAATTCGCATGGATCAATCATGCTTACCTTACATACATGAACTTAATTAGTCCCTTATACACAATAAATGTTTTTATTTATTACTAGTGCTCCTCGCAGTAATCGAAATTCGACTATATAATTAATTGAAATTAAGAGTTTAAACTTTATTATGGCTATATTGTCAAGCACTATTATATTTCTATAATAATACAGATTTTGCCAAACTACACTATAGATAAATTATATTAAAGACAAACAATATTAGTCTGTTCTCAATTTTACCACAGACTTTAAACAATAACAAAAGTTTCACAATTGACAATACACAAAGAGTATATTTATAAGTATGTGTTGTGACAAATACATGGTAGTGTGTGTAATGTTTTCTTTATTGATTTAATTTATTTTTAATGCATAATTTAAAAAAAATATTAGCATTCTGCACTTCTTCTCTATGTTCTCTATAAGTGTAGGAAATTTCATACTTCTCCGTCCGCGCAATTTTCGTAAAAAGGGGTACAAAGTTTTTGCTTCACGTATTGATATATAGATTTATTTGCTAATTTGAAATGCAAAACTATTTAATGATTTATAATATTTTAGTTAAATTCGACAGTAACTTATACTAGGGGAATACTTATATATCGTGTTTTAGTACCTAGTAATATGCTGAGTACGAAGAACTCGCGCAAAACTTTCCTTCGTAGAATACATACGTACACGATCAGCTTACGAAGCCTTTGCGGTGTTATCTTCACGCAAATAATTCGCAACGAAGCATCTTGGGAACGAGATGGAAATAGAATATTTATGTTACAATTCTTTACAGAAGGAATCGAGGCTCGATTCGCTAGATTGGATACGTTGAACATATGGAAAATAACAGTACAGTAAAATGGATAAGAAGTGTGACAAGACTGTTTTGAAGAACCAACAGAAAAAAAAATCATGGAATTCCTATATTACAAACAATACTTAAAGATCCGTTAGAGGCAGAATAGACAAATTGATAAAGAAAGTAAAAAAAGTAATAACATTATGATATTTGTTGTCTGTGTTCCAAATATTCAACATAACATATAGCCTGTAATGAGACAAACATCTCAGAAAGGTATTTTTTTTTTTCGGAAAACAACGTGAAACTTTCCAAACCTGACAAGAAACTCATATAAATTTCTTTCAGTGTAGGTTATTTTCAGGCAAATGAAAAAGCGAGCAAAATATTTTGGCAAAATTTCTCGAGTGTGGAGGCTCATTCTCCACAATTCCCGAAGGAAGAGAATGCGAATCACGTCCAATGCCTGGAGAATTCCAGAGCTCCGACGATCCCTAGAATTATCCCGTTGGACAGAGTGCACTATACGTAATCCTAGACACTCAAGCCGCTCTCTCCGTATCACTTAAATTGACTAATACAATGAACGGAGAATTTTATACTGTATTATTTATTGGCTTACAACATTTTTCGATTTATTTGTTGTTTTGTTTTTAAATATATCACTAATTTTAACAATTACTGTATTTTATATATAATATAATACAGTAATTAAACCAGACTTTTAACAGACCGTTGTAGTAGAGAACCAAAAAAGTTAAGAGTCTATCGAAGCGTTGTGTGCATGAAGATCAAAGCGGATGCAGCTCATCTGAGAGTTGAGAGAGTTTGATGATTTTTTAGTTTTATTTTTTTTTATTTACGTACACGAGCGATCTCACGGCCCACTTGATACCAAGCGACATCATGTTATGAATTGTATTGTTTTACGGCTGTACCATCCTTTAAGCCGGAAGGCATGACTGCTTTACGGCAGAAATAGTCAAGATGATGATAGTTTGGCGGCCTTAATGATCCTATCCTATTCTAAGCAATACATCCACTCAATAAACCACTATTTTACACGTTTCACAGAACAACCATAAAGTTAAAAAGAATAAGAAGTCATTGTACGAGTCAAGGAACTGTTCGCTCATTTTTTAAAAACGTACTTAGACAATAATTAAATTATTTTATTTGAAAATATTATATGCTTGAAACAAATCATGAGACGGGACGAAGACCGTGTAGTGAAAATTGCATTAAGCTTGCCAGAACAAAAAAGAATAAATGCCGCCCGCCATCGACCTGGTGGTCAAGAGAGAGAAGGGGTCGTCGTACCTCCTTGCGGCACGGAGCGGGTCTCGGGGAAACCCCTCTGCCCGGGCTGAATCTCCTTGCCTAATGAGGCAGAGGTGATGCGCTGCAGGATAAGGCAGGCTTGAGGTAGTAATGGGTGGGACTCTCCTTCTTCTCCTTCTTCTTCTTCTCTTCTTCCCTCTTCTCTTTTTTCTTCCGTCTTCGTTCTTCAGCAGGGACCCGATTGCCAAAACCAACAGCCTAGGACAGATCAACCTGGCGCCGTAGAGTGAGCAAACCCGACCCCAGATAACGGGAGCAGGGACGGTAGAGCAAGAAGAAGAAGAATATGCTTGAAACAAATAACGTAGATTCAATCTAAATTTCATGTTTCGTTACAAAGCCATCAAACGCATACATCACACGACGCTGATGTCGTAAACTGTCAGAATTTCATCGGAGCCCGAACAAAATATGCACATCGAAATTTATCGAAGGTATATAACGAACGCTACGACTCTAAAACGCATCTTATTGAGCAGCTAAATTCGTCTTTTATCACAAAATCTGTAACTCAATTTAGGAGAATGCTTAATCCTGAAAGAAAACGGACGTAAAACATTTTGTTTGTGTTGTTATGTGACGTAGAATTATGTTGAAAATTTCAATTAAAAGTACTTTTGCGATTTGATCTCACGTTTTTTATTATGATTATATTAATTATGACATTTCAAATACTTTACGGATTGATTGGTTTATCACACTTGATTTATGTCGCCAGAGACAAAGAAAAATGGAATTCTTTGGAGGAGGCATATAACATAATTATACACAAAAAAAAAATTGCATGGAATAAAGGGCTTTTTATTTTTATTTATCTACTTTAGGGTTTTCGCGATCACCGACGATTGCGGCTGTTAATCATCTACATTTGGATTTTATGCTAACATCTATTTTTCATTATGCATATCCAAGTCATTAGAGCAACGGCTGCCTTGCTGCTAATATTGGTAGGACCTCTCATGAATTCGCACGGGTAAGTACCACCATCTCGCCTACTTCTGCCGTGAAGCAGTAATGCGTGTTGGTTTGAAGGGTGGGGCAGCCGTTGTCACTATACTGACACTGTACTGACTGAGACCTTAGAACTTATATCTCAAGGTGGGTGGCGCATTTACGTTCTAGATGTCTATGGGCTCCAGTAAACACTTAACATCAGGTGGGCTGTGAGCTCGTCCACCTATCTAAGCAATAAAAAATATATATCTTAAAACGCATAATAATTACAATTACGATGAACCGCTCCACAGGACGATATTGTCTATTCGTGCAGGGTCACAACGATACCTACCGTGCGGCGTTCGATGATGACGAAAAAGCAAAGCTGCTGGGCGATACATTGCAAACCCAGTGCACGCCCAGCACTCAATCCGTGGACCCTGTTCGTGTAGAATTAGTAGACAGTGAAGTAGAACGCAGAGCCTCCTTGCCACCCTCGGATGCGTTACCACCCGTAACCCCGATGGAAGTTAAAGACTTGATCAAAGACCTACGTCCTCGCAAGGCTCCCGGTTCCGACGGTATATCCAACCGCGTTATTAAACTTCTACCCGTCCAACTCATCGTGATGTGGGCATCTATTTTCAATGCCGCTATGGCGAACTGTATCTTTCCTGCGGTGTGGAAAGAAGCGGACGTTATCGGCATACATAACCCCGGTAAACCAAAAAAATCCTTCGACGAGCTACCGCCCGATTAGCCTCCTCATGCCTTTAAGCAAACTGTATGAGCGTCTGCTCTACAAACGCCTCAGAGACTTCGTCTCATCCAAGGGCATTATCATCGATGAACAATTCGGATTCCGTCCAAATCACTCATACGTTCAACAGGTACACCGCCTCACGTAGCACATTCTTGTGGGGCTTAATCGACCAAAACCATTATACACGGGAGCTCTCTTCTTCGACGTCGCAAAAACGTTCGACAAAGTCTGGCACAACGGTTTGATTTTCAAACTATTCAACATGGGCGTGCCGGATAGTCTCGTGCTCATCATACGGGACTTCTTGTCGAACCGCTCTTTTCAATATCGAGTCGAGGGAACCCGCTCCTCCCCACGACCTCTCACAGCTGGAGTCCCGCAAGGCTCTGTCCTCTCACCCCTCCTATTTAGCTTATTCGTCAACGATGTTCCCCGGTCGCCGCCGACAAATTTAGCTTTATTCGCCGACGATAAGACTGTTTACTATTCCAGTAGAAATAAGTCCCTAATCGCGAAGAAGCTTCAGAGCGCAGCCCTAGCCCTAGGACAGTGGTTCCGAAAATGGCGCATAGACATCAACCCAGCGAAAAGTACTGCGGTGCTATTTCAGAGGGGAAGCTCCACACGGATTTCCTCCCGGATTAGGAGGAGGAATCTCACACCCCCGATTACTCTCTTTAGACAGCCCATACCCTGGGCCAGGAAGGTCAAGTACCTGGGCGTAATCCTGGATGCATCGATGACATTCCGCCCGCATATAAAATCAGTCCGTGACTGTGCCGCGTTTATTCTCGGTAGACTCTACCCCATGATCTATAAGCGGAGTAAAATGTCCCTTCGGAACAAGGTGAAACTTTACAAAACTTGTATAAGGCCCGTCATGACTTACGCGAGTGTGGTGTTCGCTCACGCGGCCCGCACACACATAGACACCCTCCAATCTCTACAATCCCGCTTTTGCAGGTTAGCCGTCGGAGCTCCGTGGTTCGTGAGGAACATTGACCTACACGACGACCTGGGCCTCGAATCTATCCAGAAATACATGAAGTCAGCGTCGGAACGGTACTTCGATAAGGCTAGGCGTCATGATAATCGCTTTATCGTTGCCGCCGCTGACTACTCCCCGAATCCTGATCTCGTAGGACCCAGTCACCGTCGACGCCCTAGACACGTCCTTACGGATCCATCAGATCCAATAACCTTTGCATTAGACGCCTTCAGCTCTAACACTAGGAGCAGGCTTAGGGACCTCGGTAACCGTACTCGTCGAACTCGACAAAGAGTTCGCCGTGCAACTTAACCCATGAATCAGCTCGCTGAGTTTCTCGCTGGATCTTCTCAGCGGGTCGCGATTCCGATCCGGTAGTAGATTCATTCGCGAAGCAGCTATTCTTGAGCTGTTAGGTCTCCTTCGGAGGCGCTCGGGTAGCTGTTAGCAAATCCCACCCCTCCTGACTGAGCCTTTGCTCGCCCATCTGTCCTGGTGAAACTGGAAAGGCCTCAATCATAAAAAAAAGCCTACCGTGCACCGACTAAATCATGATCCTGTCCATCTAGTAAAAACTACATAAATACCTACTACAGAACATCTATACTAATAATAACATTTTCATTCATGACTGAATAATAAAATTTAACACAAGCGAAATCACTGGACTTGTATAGTATAATTTGATCAGAACAAATCTCAAATTAGATTCACAATGTCGTTCTACCCACGATTATAACTTCGGAATCGAATATACAACCACTTTTAGGAGAGTATTATTACTTTGAGTAATCCCTACTAATATATAAATGTGAATGTAAGTTTGTTTGTTACGCTTTCACGCGAAAACTACTCAACTGGTCATCATGAAACTTTGTACACATATTCTTGGAGGTATTAGAAGTAAGATATGATACTTTTTATTCATTATCCTGCCCTTCTCCCAGTCACCTGGGGTCGGCGCAACATGATACTTTTTATTAAGTAAAAAAAAAAATTTTTTTACCAAAAATTAAAAAATTGTTTGTCAAAACCGGTGCCATCTACCGGTTTAGTAATGAAGCTCCAATCCTGAGTACTGTAGATGAAGTCGCAGGTAAAATTTAGCGTTATGCCAAAGTAACTATTCCACGCGGACGAAGTCGCGGGCAAAAGCTAGTTGAATAATAATAATCATATTCTCGTATGTGTATCACATTACACAGTCTAGAGATTACACATATAATCGAAACGATACTAAAGTGATTTTTGCAGTACAAGTACTTTCGATACAACAGCTTTTCATGGCGAGATTGTAATTACTGGAACAAGAAGACATAACAATCCTTAATGGAAAATTATGAATTAACCTAAAAATAAAACCACGAATATCAATTTAAATGTAAATAAGGAATAATCCGAAATCAAATACAAGGTACTACTGTTAATTATCTTTATTTATAATCTAATAATAGTCCAGATAAGTAGGAGTACAAGCTGTAAATAAATAAGGGGCTGTAGAAACGAGTTTTTTTTTTATCAAGCATATTTTTTGTCAAGCAATGGCCTCGATAAACTGGTTGTACCCAAATTAAATCAGTTAGGTAGTTTAGTTTTATGGATGTCGATAATAACTATGGTACGCGTCGAGCAGTTAGTTGTAAACGTGAAATTACCATCAAAGTATTTGTTAATACACAACTTGTACAGTTGGTGGCGTAATCCGGTCATCGTTCTCGTCGAACCCGTCGCTTGCAACGAAGGGCTCGGCGAATAGATTAGCGAATAAATTAGCCCACAGATACAGCCCACTGAGTTTCTCGCCAGATCTTCTCAGTGGGTCGCGTTTCCGATCCGGTGGTAGATTCTGCGAAGCACGGCTCTTGCTAGGGTTCGTGTTAGCAACATCGTCAGGTTTGAGCCCCGTGACCTCACCTACTAACCCGGCGACGCTGACATGGTCTATACACCATTAGAGTAGGTAGAAAAAAAAAAGTTTTTTTACGTCATAAAATTACTTGAATAGTATATGCGTTCGCTGATAAATACTACTATTTATCAGCGAACGGACTACTCCGTAAAATTTGTTTAACTAGTATTGATTAATATGACTGTTAAAGTCTTGGAAAAGTCAGTGTTTTTTTTTAGATGTTTTTTTACTGAGAAATATTTCAATTATCACTCATAATTATTAGTATCAATTGCTACTTCAAGACTGTATGAGTAAGGCTCTTTTTATTTTGCACATAAAACTAGGTCATCGATATTCATAAGTTATTTAAATAAACTTTTAATTTTTAAACATAATAAAAAATACACTTGCACTCATAGTGAGTGAAATCTCGTTTACTGGGAGCAGTATTAACGGGTTTAAAACAAAGCTGTAAAACTATCGATTCAATCTACAGAATAGAACGCCGAACGGAAAATATGCAAAAGTTTATTGAATAAATTTATTGAATTCGACTGTACACAGCCTTAATGCGGTGCGTAAATTTACGCTTGGCTGTACTGGTTTAAATTAGTTCTTGTAAATGAACGGTAATGAGTGTGAACTGTGAACAAAGGTCACCTACAAATTGTGTATAGTCAGCATAATCGTGATAAATAGTGTTGATTCAAGGATTTATTCGATGAATTTTGTTGGTCTAATGAACATCAGTGACCAAATTTGATTGACATGAACCGTTAATTACCCACTATATTTATTTTGTTCGACTTCAGCAGCGCTTTTGATACGGTTAACTTTAGTATCTTTCTCAGTATTCTGTCCTCTCTTAATATCTCTAACTCGGTAATTGCGAGACTCAACTAATACTTTCTTGGGGGTTCACAGTCGGTACGCTACAAAGAATATCACTATGAGTGTTGTGACATTGCTGCGAATATTCCTCTGGGTGGTGTATTCTTTCCTCGACCGCTCTGCTTCTTAATACCATCACAAAAGTACTCTGTTTTTCAGCTATCAACGACAACGATCCAACATTGGGCCATCCAATGGCAATGTCTTTTAAACCCCTTGTTAACTCATCAAAATTGCAAGCTATTTTCGTTCGCGGTCAGTGCTATTCCAATCTGCTTGATGTTAACTCCATTTCAACTATACTTTAGTGTCTTCATCTAATTTGGAAAGGTAACTAATAAATCTTTTTTTTTTTTTATTTATGATTGACAGTTTACTGGTGGCCCGAAGGCCTTTCCAGTTTCACCAGGACAGGTGGGCGAGCAAAGGCTCAGCCAAGAGTGGTGGGATTTGCTAACAACTGCCCGAGCGCCTCCGAAGGAGACCTAACAACTCAAGAGCAATTGTTTCGCGAATGAATCTACTACCGGATCGGAATCGCGACCCGCTGAGAAGATCCGGCGAGAAACTCAGCGGGCTGATGCATGGGTTAGGTTGCACGTCGACCTCTTTGTCGAGTTCGACGAGTACGGTTACCGGGGTCCCTAAGCCTGCCCCTAGTATTAGAGCTGAAGGCATCTAATGCAAAGGTTATTGGATCTGATGGATCCGTAAGGACGTGTCTAGGGCGTCGACGGCGACTGGCTCCTGCATGATCAGGATTCGGGGAGTAGTCAGCGGCGGCAACGATAAGGCGATTATCATGACGCATAGCCTTATCGAAGTATCGTTCCGACGCTGACTTCATGTATTTCCGAATTGATTCGAGGCCCAGGTCGTCGTGTAGGTCAACGTTCCTCACGAACCACGGAGCCCCGACAGCTAACCTGCAAAAGCGGGATTGTAGGGATTGGAGGGTGTCTATGTGTGTGCGGGCCGCGTGAGCGAACACCACACTCGCGTAAGTCATGACGGGCCTTATGCAAGTTTTGTAAAGTGTCACCTTGTTCCGAAGGGACATTTTACTCCGCTTACAGATCATGGGGTAGAGTCTACCGAGAATAAACGCGGCACGGTCACGGACTGATTTTATATGTGGGCGGAATGTCATCGATGCATCCAGGGTAACAACCAGGTACTTGACCTTCCTGGCCCAGGGTATGGGTTGTCTAAAGAGAGTAATCGGCGGTGCGAGATTCCTCCTCCTAATCCGGGAGGAAATCCGTGTGGAGCTTCCCCTCTGAAATAGCACCGCAGTACTTTTCGCTGGGTTGATGTCTATGCGCCATTTTCGGAACCGCTGTCCTAGGGCTAGGGCTGCGCTCTGAAGCTTCTTCGCGATTAGGGACTTATTTCTACTAGAATAGTAAACAGTCGTGTCGTCGGCGAATAAAGCTAAATGGGTCGGCGGCGACCGGGGAATATCGTTGACGAATAAGCTAAATAGGAGGGGTGAGAGGACAGAGCCTTGCGGGACTCCAGCTGTGAGAGGTCGTGGGGAGGAGCGGGTTCCCTCGACTCGATATCGAAAAGAGCGGTTCAACAAGAAGTCCCGTATGATGAGCACGAGACTATCCGGCACGCCCATGTTGAATAGTTTAAAAATCAAACCATTGTGCCAGACTTTGTCGAACGCTTTTGCGACGTCGAAGAAGAGATATAACGGCCCGTGTATAACGGTTTTGGTCGATTAAGCCCCACAAGAATGTGCTCCATGAGGCGGTGCACCTGTTGAACGCATGAGTGATTTGTACGGAATCCGAATTGTTCATCGATGAGAATGCCCTTGGATGAGACGAAATCTCTGAGGGGCTTGTAGAGCAGACGCTCATACAGCTTGCCTAGAGACATGAGGAGGCTAATCGGGCGGTAACTCGTCGGATGATTTTTTGGTTTACCGGGTTTATGTATGCCGATAACGTCCGCTTCTTTCCACACCGCGGGAAAGATACAGTTCGCCATAGCGGCATTGAAAATAGATGCCAACATCACGATGAGTTGGACGGGTAGAAGTTTAATAACGCGGTTAGATATACCGTCGGAACCGGGAGCCTTGCGAGGACGTAGGTCTTTGATCAAGTCTTTAACTTCCATCGGGGTGACGGGTGGTAACGCATCCGAGGGTGGCAAGGAGGCTCTGCGTTCTACCTCACTGTCTACTAATTCTACATGAACAGGGTCCACGGATTGAGTGCTGGGCGTGCACTGGGTTTGCAATGTATCGGCCAGCAGCTCTGCTTTTTCGTCATCATCAAAGACCGCGAGTCGGCCTGAGGGGCCTACGAGGGGGGGCATAGTTACTACCGTATCCGATTTGAGAGTACGAGCTTAGCGGTAGTAAGACCTTTGGGAGGGCGCGAGTCCTTCTAAGAAATCAGACCATCTGGCATCTGGGACTTCGGCGATGCGACACTTTACGTCGCGTTGTAGGGCACGCATTCGAATACGATTTTCCGCGGTAGGATACCTGTCGTAGGCGCGTATCGAGGCGTTCTTAGCTCTAAGGAGTTCCCTAATATCGTCGGACAATTTGAAGCGGTGAAGGAAGTCCTCCGCTACAACTTGTTTCGATGACCTATCTAATGTCGAGGTGACGTGTGATGTTAAGATGTCTATGGCTTCAGCGGTATCCTGAGGAGACGGGGTAGAGTCCGGGTTAAACGGGAGCGATGGTGGATCAGATTCGGCCAGGCTAATGCCCAGCGTGTGCCAATCCACCACAGTCCTCGTGACGGGAACGGAATCGGTAGCGCGACCGAGCTTCATAACGACGGGACGGTGGTCTGAATCTAACTCTGAAACTACTTCGATCGAGTGTAAGCGCAGAGTTACGTTTTTTAATAACGCTATGTCGAGTATATCCGGGCGATGCGCGATATTTAGCGGGTAGTGAGTCGGGGTTAACGGAGCGACGATATCGAAGGCGAGATCATCGACTAACGCGTCAAGCCGCCTGCCATTCGGGGTTGTGGTGTGTGAGTTCCACCTGATGTGTTTACAATTTAGGTCGCCCGCCAGAATGACAGAGCTCCCCATACCGAGCAGCGCCTCGATATCACTGCTTAGAACGATCTTATCCGGTGGAAGATAAACGGACGCGATAACGATCGGCGCGTGTCCCGTCAGTGAGATTCGGCACACTGATGCTTCGATATTAGCGAGCGCGGGAGGATCGAGCGGACTAATAAATCTAGGCCTACCTGTGAACCTTGCATGGGATAAACACGTTACGGAAGTGAGCAGGTAGGATATCCTAATCGTTCCAATCACTCAAATGTTTCTATAAAATTGATGTCTGTAAACTTGAAATTTAGGCAGTTGATGTATTTAATATAGTAAACAACTACATTTAATCGAACATACTTGCACAAAATCCAGAAAACAAATCTACAAAACAATACTGAATACTGTCGGACAAGGTCCCTCAACTCAAAAAGGGTTAGGGACATTATGAACTAGAAGAAAACTTAAATCTTTTATTTAGACACGACGCTATGCATAAATCTTTTATTTATATTTTAATCCAAACAGTAACGTGGCTTTACCTTCGGGTCTTAAATAATCAGCTTCAAAAGACCAGACAAGAAGCCACGATAAATACTTTGCTGGAGACAGTAAAAGGTAACTTCATCTTTGGTCAGGGAATTTGATCTCGTCTACTGAATAATACTTCTAGACTCGTTTTGGTTTTCTTGAGTGCATTTCACTTAATAATTTAATTAACTAGAAATAATAAGAAACCTTTATTTAATTTAATAAGGTTTACTTAACCCATCTCAAAAATCTAAATATTGAGTTACCAACATGCATGTGACTAGGAGATGTATGGAAATGGTAGTGCAAGGTAGAGGGGGAAGAGGTCAACCGAAGAAGACATGGATGGCGTGTGTGAATGACGATATGAGAGAGAGAGGAGTGAGTGTTGAGATGACGGCTGATAGAAGAGAATGGAAGAGAAAAATTAGCTGTGTCGACCCCACCTAGTGAGATAAGTTGGAGAAAAAGAAAATTGAGTTACCAACATTAAAAGTTGAAGACACGGTAAACTAACCTTTAAATACCATTGGAAATGAAAACGAATTACTAAGGTTATGTCTGTAGATATGTATATATCTATATTATAACTAAGAGACAAGGTGGGATTAGTTTTGGAACTTTGATTAGAAGCGCTGTCTGTATATAGCATAGGAAGCGATCCAAAACAGATTCGTCCCACACCCAATACAGTCGGTCAGCTCTCCCCCAGCGGATATTGCAACTGTTATCGTGATATGCAAATTCAATTGTCGCTCTCCAACGACTATTTCGCAAGGACGTAACTGATCGTACCTACCCGAATTCGTTGTTGGAATAATATCAATTTCGTAAGATGTTAAACATAGATAGCATGATGCCCAAACAATTTTTGAAATAAAAATATATTCTAAAAATATACAATTACATAATCTATACGATATTACCTGTACTAACACATTACCGATCATATACCGATAATACAATATAACATATTACACTTTTTTCATTTCAGTAAGGATAAAATTTAAAAGAAATTGTGTGAAACTAAAACAGTTTTTATAACGATACTTATACGAGTGAAACTTAAAAACTAAAATAATATTATTCGAAATTCTACTTCAACCCATTCGGTAATATTAAGTAGACCTCTCGCAACTTTCGCAAAACTGTACCGACTCTGTCATAATCCGGATTTGTATGAATAATGCATAAGCTGAAACTTCGACGGATTCGAAATTAATTCGCAACAATTGTTATTATACGACCCACAGAGACAGCCACGACACAGACTGCGGGTGTGAACGTCAAACTTGTTACATATAAATCAGAGAATCCAAACATATGTATCATCTTACAGTATCATAATAATAATAATAATAAAGCCTTTTATTCGGATAACAGATATACAATTAAGTTTCTTATACTACTGCACTTATATTGATAGATTATGTATATATATGTATTTTAGAAAATTAAAATTGTTCACGTATTTGGTGCTTCTTTACTCTCTGTAAGTCCGTTTGCCAGTTGGAAAAGGCCTCCTCTAACCTACTCCATTCACCTTCCATTCATTCTCCAGTCAATTAAAGTTAGGTATACTGTAAGATGACGTACATCTTACGTCACCTTACAGTATACCTAACTTTAATTGACTCCAATCTTTTTTATTACTAAGAGAACCAAGTTATCTTTTCGTAACTTGAAATATACCTACTATCGCCGTTCGATAAAAACAAATTCAACAGTACGAATTTTTAGCGGATCATTTTTATCAACGTCGTAAAGTAATAAAATAATTTAAGACACCGTGACTGTCTTCTGGATCGGTGCCAAATGGGATGCAATGTTATCCCCGCCTCTCGACCGAAAAACTTTAAAGAAGCATACCCTTGTCTAAGTCGAGTGTTATTACAGAACGTATAAGGCGACACGTTTAACATTAAATTGGATTTTCGTAAGACGTTTCGAGTGGTGATTATTATAGCGTCTGCGTGTACGGAAAAAGCTCACAAATTTTTACAACCGCCATTTTACGAACATAGAAACGCTATCGATAATCACGTAGACCCGTTAGCTCTATTACTATACGTGCCTCAGTTGGCAGATATTGCAGTGTATTAAATTAGAGATATGTTGGTGATTGCATGATATTGGCACGACTATCGTACGTAGCTGCGAACAGATGTGTGTCAGCGATGCGGAATCATGCATCATTCAGTCGAAACCTGCAACCGATCGCTTCAGAATTCGAGAAATAGTCGGTGTGATAAATCGCCGTTCTCAAGAAAACTTGTAGTATCATCGCGACTCAGCGTGCCTGTGTTATATTGCGGGCTTTTATCAGATTTTTCTGTCGGTGAGCGAATGTGCTCATGTAAAATGCATGCTGTACTAGTAAATTGGCAATGGTAATTGAAGGAAAAATATCATTTGTCTATAAGTAATAAGTACAATAATATGTAAATAACAACCTAAATGGCTATATAAAAGGTTTTTGTTTCTCTTGAAACAAATTTAAGCAATTGATGTATTATTTTCTTATTAGATATTTCCTAGAAAATACGAGAAATCCTATGTATTCACTAACAATTTGTTTTGACTTATTTCCTCTGTACAAGAAACAAAATACACCACAGATAATGGACCTCAATATAAGTGACATTGGTTGATGGTTTCGAAATTGAACTGATTGGGATTCTTGGCATGTGTGAAATTGGCGTTTCCATTGGACGAGCGCAGACGGGGACCGATGTACTCATGCAATATGTAACAGCGTGCTGAATATGAGACCTATTTGTCTGTCTTCCTTCTTATTAATGCTCTGTTTATTATTTATGAGAAATGGGGTAATGGAGGAAATGGTATTCAGATGAAAGAATGTAATAGGCATTTGTACTTGAAACTTGTTGAATTTTTTTTTATTGCTTAGATGGGTGGACGAGCTCACAGCCCACTTGATGTTAAGTGGCTACCGGAGCCCATAGACATCTACAACGTAAATGCGCCACCCAACTTGAGATATAAGTTCTAAGGTCTCAAGGGAATATTTAGATTATCGTCAAATTCTTTTTTTTAATTCTCTAGAATATTCTACTCATTTATATCAATGACGGTGACAGCTCAGACATTCCTTCGAGTTTATTTGTGAAAAAATAATTATGTCTGATGTTTGTTAGCCGCTTATTCCCATTTAATTAATGTTCGACTTTTTTACGATTTGCCAAATAAAAACATCGTTTGGATGCCTTTTACTGAAGATTTACAAAACGAAGATTTGCCTTTTTCCGGCTTATGACAACCATATTTTCTCTTTGATCACTCAAAGAATTCACGGAATGAAATATTTGTTTGTGTGTGTTATTTATATTTTTACATAGCATTTTTTTATTTTTTGCTTAGATAGGTGGACCAGCTCACAGCCCACCAGGTGTTAAGTGGTTACTGGAGCCCATAGACATCTACGACGTAAATGCGCCACCACCTTGAGATAGTTCTAAGGTTTCAAGTATAGTTACAACGGCTGCCCCACCATTCAAACCGAAACGCATTACTGCTTCACGGCAGAAATAGGCAGGGCGGTGGTACCTACCCGCGCGGACTCACAAGAGGTCCTACCACCAGTAAGAATTAAGCATTGAAGTAATTTGTTATCAGTATGTCATAATAATACGTAGATATAACTATATATTTTAACAATTTTTATTAAGAACATCCTCAGAAGCCTACAAAATAATTACCCGTTCTTGATAAATTTACCTCAGAAGTATGAGTTGAGAATGATCATTGTCTAATGGAGAAGATATCATTTCTAAAATCTCGTTTAAAATAAAAGATTCAACAAAGACATCAACTTAATGTAGAAAATTAAAACATTTCAAGGTTTCCGAAATATAATGACTCTTTTACTTCGAGCCTAGAAAGAAAGTTTTTAGAAATTAAATCGAATCACCCTTTGTCATCGGGTTTGCGAACCCTCCGGTGCCAGCCCGCGACTGACACTAAATCCATATTTAACCTTTCCGATTCAGTCATAAATAAAATTAATATGATTTGTATATCGGTTTGTTGTTTGAAAAGTTTAGAGTAGGTAAAAAGAAATATAAGGAGAATCCGTCGTCACTTCTTCGCTCAATAAATAAACCAGTACAATTTGCTGGCCACCTACTCTTGTACGGTTACCAAATCCCATTGTAAAGTGTACACTGTCATCCGCCTAGAGATAATAATACGATTTTAAGACTCAACTTCGTTGTATAAAAACTGCCACTTCCTTTCAAACCGAACGCAATAGTACTGTAGGGCAAAAATAGTTATGTAAATAATGCTTGCCAAAACATTTTTTTTATTGCTTAGATGGGTGGACGAGCTCACAGCCCACCTGGTGTTAAGTGGTTACTGGAGCCCATAGACATCTATAACTTAAATGCGCCACCCACCTTGAGATATAAGTTCTAAGGTCTCAAGTATATTTACAACGGCTACCCCACCCTTCAAACCGAAACGCATTATTGCTTCACGGCAGAAATAAGCGGGGTGGTGGTGCTTACCGGACTCACAAGAGGTCCTACCACCAGTAAAAACATACGGGAATAAAAATTATAATCTTAAATACACATACATCGACCCGATTTCATTACACGAATTATTTACACGGAACAAGCTAATCTCATATCACAATCAAATGAATCTCGAAATTGGAATCTTCAGACCCTATACAATCACATTAACATCTTCGATACGCTTTGGCAGAATTAACGATCCTATCGTAGTCCTCGACCGCAACGCCTTTGTTTGTTACAAAACAATAGGAACAGTTACCTCAGACGGTACAACTTCAGAGAATAAACACGTATAGATCAGATAATGGTATCAAGAATCTCAAATCCAATTTTATGTGGAAACAAGTGAAGCGTTGTTCGAATATGAAGAACAGAGAAAATGCTTTTAGAAAAATGTCGGATGGATATTATGGTAAGATGAGATTCTTGTTATTGTAACGAGCAATATGAGACTTTAATGCAAAAAGGCGTACATATTATTTCAATTCAGTTTTTCATTTTCCGTTCATTATTATCGCCGATGATATAACTTATTGACATTGAGACGTGAGGTCGCTACCTACCTTAAAAGATGAGGTCGAAATCTCATTTGAATTGTATAAGGGTTGTTCCACCCTTCAAACCATACAGCTTGATGGGTTTGCATTTAGAATTTGATAGGACGATGGTTATAATGGTGTGTGTAAAATGGTATAATCAGAACTATAGGACCACAGCCCTCATTTTAACGGCATGACAAAAAATGTCATACGCTTTACTGGTGGGGTAGCCGTTGTGACTACACTGAGACCTTAGAGTTTATATCTCAAGGTGGGTGGCGCATTTATGTTGTAACACCAGGTGGGCTGTGAGTTCGTCCGACCACTAAAGCAATAAAAATGCACTCCGCAAAACACCATCTCATCATCACCGTAGGCAGAGACTTGGCTGTGTCCCTGGTATTGCTGACATGCATAAGCGACAATATCTATCCACCGTCGGTTTGGTCAAATTCTCCTCTGCTTACAAAGGCCTTTGTATATACCAGATATATCGCTATCTGAGAGCAATTGTTTCCAAAGAAATCTATTTTTACATTCACTTTTGAAGCTTCGCAATCATCAATGGAATCATTTTGCAGCCTTCCATTAGCGATAATGCGTTCACGCAAGTATAATTTTAATATTCCACAAATCGTACTGGGCTCAGGTGCTAAACGGAATTGTCCCCCGTTACTTTTCCCTTTGCATGCCCGTTTTATGGCAACTGATGGGAAATTGTCTGGAACGTGGGACGAAGCGAAAGGGAATTTTAATATTCATGTCTCGAGTGAACCTTATGACCCGAAATCTTTTCTCGGCGACATTATTACCTATATGGATTGCGTTTGTTTGTATGAATCTGCGTGTAGCGGGTTTTATGGGCAGAATTGGTCGCCCTATTTGTACTAAGCAAATACGACAACCTGACACAAGTAGCCGTATACGAGTTTTATATCTACTTTCAAAAACATATTATGTTATTTTGATAAATTATCAGAAAAAGTTCATTTTTATTTTAATATGCTGCTTGAGATACAGGTTTTATCACCTAGTTCAAGCACAGATGCACATTATGCTTGTGTTTCTACTTCTATGTTAATAATAAATAAATAAAATAAAAAGTATTTTTTTTTTTAATATATCGATGGGAACTCTATTTTTATCTCACGATATCTTAAGCCCAAACCAAAGATTTTATTTTATTTTTATGTAGCTTAATTAATACATATGATCTAATCACTGTTTAATTTTAGAAGTGGCCATTCGTAGTATTTTCATTGAAACATATATGTAAAACACACATTTCAATTAAATTACATAAATTACAAATATCTTCGGCCCTGATTACTTCATGAAAAAAATGTTATCGACTATAATAATAATATGTTATCACACGACTACTTCAAAGCATCATAGTGACACTTCTATCACTGAAGCCATTATATTAGCTCATACATAACTCCTTAACGCAAGCTATAACTCAGATGTAGCAGAAAGTGTTGTATATTTGAAATAGAAAAACGAGGCGTTATGTTCATTAGCGTCCGTAATAATCTGACCTATTTAAACACTACTGAATAATCAATCTAAATGAGGCATCAAAATAGTCTTAGTGCTGTTAAAGCTTGATATATGATATTTCGGAAGTATTCCGAAAAAAATATACACAAATAAAATGCAGCATATGAAATGGAATATGACACTAAAATAGAGGCATTTATTTCTCATGGGACCAATATAATATCGTTACAATATCCCAAATCGGGTTTTCCAAGTGTTTCGAACTGAGGCAAGTCGTGCCATAAACTAAGATTAGGAGTGGTACTGTAAGGGCGAAGCAATCGTGCGTTTCGTTTTGAAGAGTATGGGAGACGTCGTGCCAATATTTAATAAGTACTTTTATAAGTATTTTTAGAATGACTGAAACTTACATTAAGTCTGCCGTAATTTGCATTCATTGCCAGACTACAATAATATGTAAAACCAAATCTTTTAGAAATGTTAACCACGGCGGTGCGGTGATTCTATATTTTTGAACGTTCCTGGGGGGCAAGTAGGTATCGCCAAAAGGTGAATAAAAAGAAGGGTTAGATCGAGATAAAGTATTTTAAAAAGAGTAGTAGACGCACCTGTCAACCCGTCGCTGGCTTCTTGCAAGCTGTAGAATCTAAGGAACGTGACTTATTGACGACGCGTAATGGCGGCTGTCGGCCTGACAACTTGACAGCACTCCTCTAAATTATTTGTGTTCACAAAACGCGTCTAACACTCGCACAACGACGAGGATGATCATCCGTAAGAGTTCGTAAAAGAAAAGTAACAAAAGTCTAAAAAAATATTGAGATGAAAAATAAGCGACGGGTGCATGTACAATGCGCGCGGTGCGGTCACCGATAGTCTTCTTTTTTCTTTCTTTTTCCTTTTTTTTTATAACTGGCCATGCAATAGGTTTTATGTCAACTCTCATCAAAAAAAGAACCAATATGCATCAAATGCTATCATAGTATTTGAACACTCATCAAATAACTAATTATAGTCTATCAAATACAATCCACGGTGATGCACGCTCTTACTAAATTTAATTAACATTCTCTAAACATCGAAGCGACGTATGAATTTCGTCAGGACTGATTACTAATCCAAGAGGTTACGCTTGAATTGAAATATATTTATCTCACTAACTAACGTATCAAATTAGTAATATGTTATCTATTTTGTAAATGAATTAAAAAAGGTTTAACTGTCACGACTCAAACTGCATCCCATGATTCTGGTGGTAGATGCATTAGTAAAGCGTTCTATCTTTAAGCTTCTTTGGGGACGCTTGAATAGCTCTGTTAGCATAACTTCCCCATCTTGCTGAGTCTTTGAGTTTACCCGTCCTTGCGAACCTGGAAAAGTCTTCAGGTCATTAACCATAGTTCCATCGCTAAAATACCTGTAATGAATTGTTTACGCTGAAAAAAACTTAATTCATTTTAATACCATTATGATATGGTGCCAGATTATCGAGGGATATGGATATATTATGGAGGAGGCCATAATTCTCGATACAAAACATTCATGTCGTGTCGTTATGTGAAGATATCAAAATACAACAAATACTTCGTTCAAACGAAAGAAGCGTGCGCATCTAAAAACCTCATCTTTCATCAAATGGAAATTAAAATTATCTCAATCTTTTTTTTACATATTGATAGACATATTTGACACATGAGACTGAAATTTTTTGACATTTTTCTATTACGACGATTTATTTATTTATTTGAGCCCTTTTTAGTATATCGCGATTTACATAAACTCGTTCGTAGGCTTAACTCGTTCTTGCGATAACTTATGCCGGCAGAAGTGAGATCGTTTTAAGCCGTGTTAACATGACCAGAGTAGGCCCGGACACCGTGCGATTTATGGTCACTCGGCGTGTACACGGTCTATTGTCAAGAGCTAGTCCAATAGCAATAGTAAAACAAGATGGTGTGTTATAATTTATTTCGATATATTCCGGCTTCTACGCAATAAAGGAATCAGAGAGCACCAAGAGTTTTAATAGTGTGGTTTTGGAAGTCGTCGTGGCCTAAAGGATAAGACATCCGGTGCATTCGTGTTGAGCGATGCACCCGTGTTCAAATCTCAGGCGGGTACCAATTTTTCTAATGAAATACGTACTGAACAAATGTTTACGATTGACTTCCACGGTGAAGGAATAACATCGTGTAATAAAAAAACAAACCCACAAAATTATAATTTGCGTAATTACTGGTGGTAGGACCTCTTGTGAGTCCGCGCAGTTGGATATCGCCACCCTACCTATTTCTGCCGGTGGCGCATTTACGTTGTAGATGTCTATGGGCTCCAGTAACCACTAAACACCAGGTGGGCTGTGAGCGCGTCCACCCACCTAAGCAATAAAAAAAAAGTAATAATAATAAAACCGCGAACTGTTTGTTTACACCTATTGTAATCTTACATAATATTTTTTTTTATTATGTGCGATGGCTAGTCTATCTCACAGCATTTGCGTCTGGTCAATATCAGAATTGATTGATACAACCTCGTGAGCGCTAACTCGAGACCTACGAATAAGTATGTCAATAATATCGGTACCTATAACAAAAAATAAAATGCTAGCTGGAAAAAGTTTATAGTTGTTGTTGCTTTTGGTCAAAATCGTAAGGGCACCCCTGAGCCAAAAGGCAGCTCAGCGGGTAGTATAAAACTAATTGCCCACCTTCCAACGCTTTTAACCTTGACTTTCGTAATTTTACCTTAGGTATGAATGGAGAAGCAGTTAAGAAATTAGATAGAAAAATACGAGGCGTGAAGTAGCCAACTGCGAGGTAGGCATCGAGGTAGGCGGCTTAACTCTGCCCTTGACATTGCTGACGTCCAAGGGCGACCGTAACCACTCACCGCCAGGTGGACCATTTGCTCGTCTACTTAGGAGAGTAATAAAAAAAACCACTCCCCTTGAAGAGACCGGAGTCGTTTACACGTATTTTATGTTTTATGACCAGATAAACTATTTCCGTTAATACAGATTACTCGACGCACTAGATTAAATCTTTGATTCAATGATCATTTTTATGAGTTTACGACACAGGCGAGTGAGTGAGTATGAGTGAATTCAGTCAAACCATTCCTTGTGCGTTTAACAACGTAAATACTGACCTTCTCTGTGTCGCGATGTAGAAAATAATATTTTTAATGAGGATATTGAAAATGACGTTGACAAGCGTCAAAAGGGTCTCTCTCTCTCTCTCTCTCTCTCTCTCCCTCTCTCTTTCTCTCTCTCTTTCTCTCTCTCTCTCTTTCTCTCTCCCTCTCTCTCTTTCTCTCTCCTCCCCCCCTCTCTCTCTCTCTCTCTCTTTCTCTCTCCCTCTCTCTCTACCTCTCTCTCTCTCTCTCTCTCTCTCTACAAAATGATGAAGGACTTACATTATAATCTGCCAAAAGACAGTATTGACTGACATTAGACCAGTCAACCAAAGGTAATGGGTAATGGTAGGTGCGTTTTAATATAAATTAAACACAAAAATAAATACACACTATACGTAATTTCAACTTAGCAATGGTGTGTAAATAAGTTTATTACATTCAAAAATTTCGATAACAATAAGTTCTGTTCTCTCTCAAATTTACTAACTAAACTGCCTTTGAACCGAACAATTATGTGTAAACCTTAGGTTAAACACTAATATGTGTAAACTGGACGCACAGACCAACAATGGCGTCGAAGGATATTGTTATGATGTGTGTATTCAATTTCACGGCATCAAATTATTATTGACAGCTGTCTAGCTCGTATATAAACTGATTGTTTGATAGGCAGATAGTTATAGATGAGCGATGTGGTCCTTAATTATGTTTATAGATTGTTACACCGATGATTCCGAACGCACTGTTTTCAAAATGTAATTAAAAAAAACTGTTTTCTTGGATTTTTCTCGAGCATAAAAGGAAATGCGGTGGCATCAGGACATTATACTACGCTATATGGTTTGAATTCCATATCAAAGCTCAGTATTTTATAATTCGAAAGTTTGACCTTCGGTCGAAGTTTTTATAGTTCTTGTCCAATCTATATATATAAAAATGAATTGCTGTTCGTTAGTCTCCGAGAACGGCTGGACCGATTTGACTAATTTTGGTCTTGAATTACTTGTGAAAGTCCAGAGAAGGTTTAAAAGGTAGATAAATATGAAAATGCTCGGAATTAAAATTAATTTATTAATTTATTTTGTTTTTCTTTTGATGTGTCCCCCCGTCGGACGGACTCCTTTTGTTTATTTTATACAAAGGTTTTAGATCTTTTATTTATCGATTGAGGCACTACGAAGTCTGCCGGGTCAGCTAGTTTATAATAAAATCCATAACGGTAGTTGATAATAATGCAAGCTTACTAATAATATTTCGACAATTTTATTTACCTAGGCTCCAACATTAGCAATACTGGATTCAGCGACCCTAAGTTATGACGGCGTAGCGGAATGACAAAGACCCAGCTCGGTAAAATCTAGAGAGACCGTAACATTACACAGAAAACAAAGATAAAACTGGTGCTTACTCTGGTCTTTTCCATTTTTCTATACGGAGCGGAGATCTAGACCCTTAAAGCGGCTGATCGGTAACGCATGGATGCTTTTGAGATGTGGTGCTGGAGAAAAATGCTCCGGATACCTTTGACAGTGAAAAGAACCAAGGTGTCTATCTTAGACCAACTGCAGATTAATACAAGACTGTCCACACTCTGCCTTCGCCGCGCACTCGAGTATTTCGGTCATAATGCTCGGAAAACACCCGATGGCCTAGAGAGACTATTCGTGACAGGGAAAATGGACGGAAAGAGACCGCGCGGGCGCAGTCCGACAAGGTGGTTCGATCAAATCTGCACCTCACTATAGATCCCATCCCATGAAGCCCTTCATACGGTCAATGGTCGGAGGCGCTGGAGGAACATTACAAGAAAAATTATAATTTGCGTAATGACCGGTGGTATGACGTCTTGTGAGTCCGCACGGGTGAGTCCCTATCCACCCTGCCTATTTCTGCCATGAGGTAGTAATGCGTTTCGGTTTGAAGGGTGAGGCAGCCGTTGTAACTGTTCTATACTCGAGACCTTAGAACTTATATCTCAAGGTGGGTGGCGCATTTACATTGTGGATGTCTATGGACTCCAGTAACCACTTAACACCAGGTGGGCTGTGAGCTCGTCCACCTATCTAAACAACAACAAAAAAAAATAAAAAAAAAACCTGTCGAAATATGATGATCACGACCCTCAGCAGTGGGGAAAAGACCTGAGGAGAATATATTATTATGTTTTTATTCCAAAATGCTATTTTCCTTTACCACAGAAGTCATTCACAAACGATTTTATAGACGAAATTATTTAGAAAAATCAGTTACAACAAGATTTAACTTACTTTAGAACAATTTTTGCCTTGTTCATTATCAATGTGTTAACATCACAGAATCTCGCCGGAAGCTACTGACGATATTTTCACAAGCTGCAGCACCACTTCTACGAGTTCTATAACTTTTAATATTTTTATTTCTATCAAAAACAAAGATCTGAAGAGAGCATAAAGTCTACCGCGATGAATTATTTTCAAATCCTTCTTGCAGACCAACAATACTGTTCTGTGGTAGGATTGAAAATTCCAGAGCAAGACGGTATACGATTAAAATCATCTCTAGAAGCACATTATAGGTTAAATTTTCATTCCAGATAATACGAAACAACTATATTCTTTTTGCGATATCGTTAAGGAGATGACAGGATCAATTCGAATAATTACTGTGAATATGTAAAGCTGTCATAATATTGCATTTAATACAAACGTAAATTCTTTAAGCCAAATGAATGTATTTCTTACGTTTCGTGTTCAACAGGACTAGCAATTTAGTATGCATTTGTTCAGTCGCATAAAAGCCACTATGCCGGTTGCACAAAAAGTAGAAATAGAGGTAGGTTCACATAATTGCAGCCACCATCAGCGGCGGGCGAATGAATGCCGCCGTGACGAGCCGTGATGGCTGGAGTGCACCAGTGTGTACCGCGCTTTTGATGAAACCATGATTACACCATACATACGCATATGTGGCCTTCGACATAGAGATTCTGGAATTGCAATATCAGTTGCAGTTTAAATCGAGAGCTCCTTCAATTCTTTTGGAAAAACTGTCGGATGATAACGTCACTTGTTATTAGTTAGTTGATTGATCCAATTTTGAAATTTATTATTCCAAAGAATTGTCCGGCTATTCGTTAATACATCTGTTTACTGACTCGATGGTGCAGTAGTTAGCGGCCCTAACTGTTGCACCGAGGGTCAGGGGTTTGATTTTCACATCAGGCAAACACAGGGAATCCTAAATAGGGGCCGGATAACCGTGCGCGATTTTTTCCCAGTTATAATTATTATTACATGGATATACCGCGCAGTAGTAACGGTACTGTTTCCAAAACATCCACCCGTAGAGGCAGTAATTTTTCCCTATATAACTTTCTTCGCAATATCACCAGCATCATACGATCATTTAACCTCAACCACGAAAAATCATCACATGCTTCAGAAGGGGGTTTACAGCGTTTTTTTACGTAGTATATAGGATCAATTTAAGATAAGGTTGGGCGCAAGTTCATCTATCTATTTATATTATTCTAGATTTCATATTTCTTAAAATTACTCATTGTATTTTTATTTTTCTAATTTCAAAATGTTGTCTACTATTGCACTGTCGATTGCACCTATAATTGAGTGACATCTATTATTTACTTATTGTCAATTTGTCAATGTTTTGTATTATTTATCACTTTGTTGGTGCAATGAAATAAATAAATAAATTAACACTTCAACTGTTTTATGATTAATCTTCAAAAGAAATGTAACCAAGAATAAATGGGTCGTTTTCAATTTTGCGGCCAAAAGGCTAACGATTTCATGAATTTAAACTTTCTCTAATTTTTCATTTTTTTGAATATAAGCATGTTCAGAATAAAAACAGCTTCCTCACAGTCAAGTCAATCACTTATTTATTGATAATATTATATTACAATATTCGTTTATATTTTTCATTTTACGCATTTGATAACGCCAACACGGATGACAATTTAAATAGGAACTTTTTTATAAAGCTTAGAAATCGTACTTCCTTAGTTTTTAATAATGTTCTAATATCCAGTTATTTTTCCTTTATTATTGTATTATATACTGATTAAATAAAATTGCCGAATTTCAACACGCGCTACTGGAAAAATAACAAACAAGTTAGAATTTGAATTTTAAGCTAGTGATACGAATGATATTTGGGGTAGTTTTTAATGTATAACTCCTAATTTAACAGTTTTTACGATTATACAGTTATAGGACAGCGTGCCTGTTGTCATGACAACAAATTTACTGTACTTATAATTACGATAGCGTTAATATTATGAGAATTAAATCAAACTAGTGGTCCCGCAGTAGTCGAAATTCGACTATAATTAATTGGAATTGTAAGTTTGTACACTATTATGATTGTATTTTATACTTCTATAATCACAAATTTTGCCAAGACTACACTATAAAAAATATTAACAAAGACAAACAATATTTGAATTCAATTTGACAACAGACGTCAAATATAAAAGTTTGACAATAAATAGTATGTATGCGTGTATGCGTCAAATACATGGTATGTAGTGTGTGTAATGTTTTTTTAATTTATTTAATGTATCTTTTATACATTATTTAAAAAAAAAATTAGCATTGTGCACTTCTTCTCTATATTCTCTATAAGTGTGGAAAATTTCATACTCCTCCGTCCGCGCAATTTTCGTAAAAAGGGATACAAAGTTTTTGCTTCACTTATTAATATATAGATTTTTTTTTTTTTTTTCCACAGGAGAAAATCGCCGGATCCCCACCCGCGCCGCAGGTGGGGTATGTGGGAGTTGAACCACTAAAAACTCCTGCCGCTCACAACCGGCGCCCTACCTCGGACCGGGCCGGAGCCCAGTCGGGGCTATTGAAACGGCGGGACAGGGTTGACGCAGAGCACATTACATCCATCCCACCGTCCCACGGACGCCGGACCGGTGGCCGCCAGCGACACGACCACCGGTTCCCTCGTTCAGCGGGCCGAGAGCCCGCTTTGATGGCGCCGCGTTACACCTTCCCCCAGAGCGGTCGGGGGAACGCGGTCTACCATCACCCGGCTTCCTATTGCGGGTGAGCGTGCCAAGCACGCCACCCCACGTCTGGGTCTCTCCCCGCACAAAACGGGTGGGACCCCTAGCTCTTAGGGGGCCAGGTCACGGATACGACCCCGGTCCCGACCCCCTGCTCGGCGGCGGCGGGTTTCTGCGTAGTGAGGAGAGCTTTCCCTCACTCGCCCCGCCGCCTCCTTCTGCGAGATGGTGCACTCGCAGAAGTCGAGCATAGCCTTCCATGACTCATCGCTGCCAAGCATCGACGCCACGACGCCAGGCAGCGACAAGTCAGGTCCTATCTTTGCGACCAGGACACGGCGCTGCACCTCCCACGCGGGGCAGACAGCGAGCGTATGCTCCGCCGTGTCCAGGTCGTGTCCACAATGGTGACACCTCGTCGTCGGCTCAGCCCCTATCCGGCGCAGGTACTTCCCGAAGCATCCGTGCCCGGTCAGCACCTGCACCAGACGAAAGGTGAGACGTCCTTCGCCACGATTCACCCAGTCATCAAAGACCGGGTAAACCGCCTCGACGGTCCGTAGCCCCCACGTGGGGTTGGCCAATCGCCTCGACATTAATATATAGATAACTCGCTTTTGGCCCCAAATTTGAAAACGACCCAAATCTATGCGTGTCAGTTCTAGTGCTTCTCTCTGCCAACATACTATCGGGTTGACACGCCTTTGTATTACGCGCATTCAGCTGTTGGTTAAATAAAAACCGGGCTTTGCGGAATGTGAAAAAAATACACTGCGCGCAACCATCCTTTTAGGCATTTTCTTTTAGAAATATTTAAACATTTGAACAACATTTTCTGTAAGATTTTAAAACATCGTGTTCCCTTTTTATTTTTAGAACTAGCTGAGTCCCACGATGTTACCCGCGGTTATTGTCGTACCGCGGGTGACGCAGCGGGGCGAAGCTAGTCTAGAAAAAGTAGCCTAAGTTACTCCTTATATCATCAGCTACCTATCAGTCAAAGTCCGGTTAAAATCACTCCAGCCGTTCCAGAGATTAGCCGGGACAAACAGACAGGCAGACAAACAGACAGAGAAATAAAATAAAAAAGTTATTTTGGTATATTACGTACCGCGTATACATACTTACGCATTTAGTAAAAAGTGGTTATTTTATTATTACAAACAGATACTCCAATTTTATTTATTTGTATAGATAATGCTTTCAATTTGATTTTGTACATGTGAGTGATCCTGTAAAATTTTGAGAATATTTAAGATAAAATGAATATATAAGAGAATATTAAATGTTTTCGATATAATATGTCAGTGTTTGTTCCGATTCCACATCTTTAGCTCACAGCGAACGCTTAGAAATTCCACCGATATTAATATTAGTTTCAACATAGCATGATTAAATTTCTAGGAGTTCGCTTTGAGGATGTTTGCAGTTTCGAAAAGGAGAATACAGAAAAGATATTAAAATCCAATCTCCTACTTTTCTTATCTTAATAGTTATTATAGCTTATTACCTTCACGGTTTTAAAAATACTAATGATTTTATTGCTTATATAAGAGGACTAGCTCACGGCCCACCGTTACTGGAGCCCATAGAAATCTACAAGGTAAATGCCGCCACCCACTTTGAGACATGAGTTCTTTTTTTTATTGCTTAATTGGGTGGACCAACTCACAGCCCTCCTGGTGTTAAGTGGTTACCGGAGCTCATAGACATCTATAACGTAAATGCGCCACCCACCTTGAGATATAAGTTCTAAGGCGACCCCACCCTTCAAACCGAAGCGCATTACTGCTTCACGGCAGAACTAGGCGGGGTGGTGGCACCTACCCGTGCGGACTCACAAGAGGTCATACCAGTTCTAAGTCCTCCCAATCTTTATAGCAGAACGGCTGCTCCGAATTCTAACTTTTTAACAAAACAGCGGTCGATTAACATAGCCCTTCGTTTCTAAATCCTAGAACGCCCAAAATAGTTAAACAACGCTATGTAAATATCGCCTCAATAAGCCCCAGTTTAAACACAATGCGTTCGAAAGCGTAGTAATAACACGCACCTTATTAAGTGTGCCGAGAAACGACGTGTACGGCCTTAATTTAAAGCAAAGTTATTAAAATTTAATAACAAAGCCCACGAGTGTATAATAAAATAAATTACAATGGCAGTTTCCATAAAATCAACATTATGTCTCGCAGTTGTTCGGCGAGACGTTTAATTAGTATTAAAATTTAGATTGGGTTGCTTGATCCATGTTAATAATGGCGAGGTTTTGAAAAAAAAAAAGTATTTTTAATTTTATACATAGTTACATAATTGCTTTGACGCATTTTTAGATTGAGCTGTGAATTGTGTGTGTACCTATTGACACGTTCCGTTGTAATTTATTATTCTCATGTCTAAGTTACAATAAGGAAACTTAAATGGAAGTGGACGGGGCATACTATAAGAGGACAGGACAAATGGTGTAAAACTATAATGTACTGGTATCCTGTACAACTGAAAATAGAAGCTTATGGAGGCAGTTAGAGGAGGCCTATGTCTATAATAGACAAACAGACAAAAACAAAAAAAAAAAAAACTTCTATAAAAATTTAATTAATATTAATACCACTACTTTATTTTTTCTTTTTTTTTTTTCTTTTTATTGATGCACAAAACAAATTACAACCAAAGAAATTATAAGTTTAAATGTTTAACATAACAATCTGGATTGCAATTCAAAACAGGTGCATACAGAAAAATTTTTACTTACTTAAAACATAGTAAAAAAAAAGAAATAATAATTGTATATGTAAAAAAAAAAATGTATTTATCTGAAGACACAAAGTAAAAATGTAAATTATTCAATAACACATTGTAGTAGAAAAACAGAGAAATATGTATACCTACCCTATTCGTATAAAAATTGAGATTTTCATGTACGATATTTTCAATCATTCGTTTTAAAGTTATAGAATTCGGAACACAAAGTAACTTATAAACAAATTAACGTTGTAATTTGTTTGTGTTCATTAATTAACATCAATTAACAAGTTTCGTCATTAATCATGGCTCTGCTGGTGACAGAATGACGTATGACGTTGTGGTTCTACTCAATTCTTTGAGTAGCTGTAACTTACTTTCTTAGAAACTCATTATTTGTTGGGAAGTTACGAACAAATCGCCTGATTAAAGAAAAAAATAATTGTATTATATGTTTAATTTAATCAGTAGTATATATTAGATTCAATAATTTTAGAATATTATTGTATCACCGACTAACGATTATTTTAAATAATAATCAAATACAATAATATAAATTACTATGTGAGCAGAAAATCTTGAAGACATAGTTTGACTTGGACCACTAAGAAAATGAACCACAGCAGGTTCACGCCATAAGTGCAGAAAAACTTTTGACAGCTGAATGATATTTAATAAATTAAAGAAGACACGGAGGTGGTTATCGGAAACTACGATATGATCAAAGCGAATGCCACCTTCTACGTTGGTACATAAGGTCCAACTAACAATAAAATTTAAATGTATGATATGATAGTATATATTATTATAATTCCGCTGTATAACCATAATAATATACAAGGCTGCATAAAACAACTCGTATTTAAAAAAATTCAAGAAATTCATTCATTCCCACGATTACCAACACAATAACTTCACAACTAGATCAATCAGTACTTCCTATTTTTGCCACTAACTAGTTATCGGTTTGATAATCGAGACCACAGTCAAAGAATGTAATCGAAATTTCACTAGTATTTCAAACAACATCAAACTCCGCTGATTGTACTAAAATAAAGAAGATCGAAGCAATGATCACCTTGATTTCTATGGGCTATCGACGTCAACAGTGACGTCTTTATTCCGTAAGAAAGACGAAAATCCAATGTAAACAGTCTATGTATGCACACTTGACTGGAACATGAGAGAAAACGAGGTAGCATGTTTGAGGAAGGTTGTCAAGCCGTGTGAACACGCATAGCAAGGCAATTTTGTTTGGCTAGGGAGTTTATCTCACTTAACAGTTCTGTCTGGTCTCTTCGAGAAAATCTTGAAAATAATTTTGCATTCTAAGTGATAGTCATAGATAAAAGAATTGTAAATATTTTCTTTTAAACGAATTAATTACCATAATATGCTTTTCTAAAGCACCAAAAATTCGAGTGGCAATTACAATGTTTTTAATCAATGTTGAAGAAAATATTAAAGTTAGCAAACAAATGATGCTTATTATAGGACGTTTGTATTTTTATATTGTACTAGCTGACCCGGCAGACTTCGTAGTGCCTTAATCGATAAAGAAAAGAACCAAACAAAAGGAATCCGTCTGACGGGGGGACATCAAAGGAAAAACAAAATTGTTATTTTGTATTTAATTCCGAGCGTTTTCATATTTTTTTTTAAACCTTTTAAACCTTCTCTGGACTTCCACAAATAATTCAACACCAAAATTAGCCAAATCGGTTCAGCCGTTCTCGTGTTTTAGCGAGACTAACGAACAGCAATTCATTTTTATATATATAGACAGATAGATAGATATTAAAGTGTAAGATATTAAAATACAAAACTTAATAACATTAGAAACATTGAATTCAATCGCTTCGGAGGAAAATTACTTGTACTGCAAATACCATTAGCAAGGCTGCCTGCAATATCTCCGGCACAGTCAATAAACCCAGTATCGTATCTTGAAGACGTCTTTTTACGGTGTAAACCTACAGCGAACAAACGTTAGCTCGAACCGATGCGATATAAAAGAGAAGACGTGAGTGCTTTTGCTCCGGGCTTTTAACATGGAGCATGTGAGGTCTAGACGGAAATTCACACTCGTACGTCTTTCATCGTTTAAGTATTGGGTTAGTGAAATGTATATATTCTGTTAATCATAATCAGTCGAGTTTAATGGTAGACGCCAAGTGTATTCGTACCAAGTGAGGCGACGTTGGTGAAGCTCAAATGCATCGGTCGGCAATTTTTTCTTGCTTTAACCATGAATGTGATCCTTTACTGTGGGATATCCGTTTAAAACTAAGATTTAGACCTCAAGTGGGTAGCCAACAACTTGAGGTCTCGACTTGAGGTATTGAGGTCGATCAACACTATACCATGAATGCACTCCACTGCAACTCCGGTAACCGCTTACTGCCAGATGGACCGTGAGCTCGTTCACCGTCTAAGCAATAAAAGAAAGATATTCAAATGTAAACAAAAATAGTGTCATCATAACCCTCCAACAATCAACAGCCTCCACGCCACGAGCAGTAGAGCTTCACAACGAAGTTATACCTAAATGACGACTTTGATACTAAACATTTTCCTTATTTTGTAGCTGTTTGGACTTCATTCTTTTTATAAAAAAAAAACCTTCAGTTTTTTAAGTAATTAATTAGCTGCACTCAATATTCACTACTATTTTTCGCGATCGCACAATTTTGATGCGCTCGAATCAAACTCGACTTTATAATGACATTGATATAAGAGGGGAAGGGATGGGACTATATCTATGCGCTCCCAATTACATTAAAAAATATTAAGGCGATATATCCATTGCAGATAGCGTAAGCAATAACTAACCAAATTAAAACACTTTAACAGGTGCATCATTTACTAGAACAGATAAAGATTGCAATAAGAAGGACGTTTATTACGCTGAGGGGTAAACGACCTCAGGGTCCAACGGCTACCGGAAACGCATCACCAAGTGAATTTCGCCACCCGCCTTTTTGCCTGATATCGAAGTCTCAATTATACAATGGCTCTCTTAACCTTCAAACTGATGACTCGTGAATGCTTCGTAGCAAAAAAGTGCACAAAAAACACAGCTATCCATGAGGTCTTACAGCCTTAAAACACCACGAATACCAACAAAAATAAATCTTCTTGTAAAAGCAGAATAGAAATCGATTGTAGCAATTAATATTTCTAAGATTATGAAAGTCGAAGGATTAACTCAGGAAAAGTGAGTGCGCACCATCTCGCTTTCTCTCTCGCATATTCGTCATTATATATGTGCGTCCTTTTCTTTTCATCATACCAATATATTTTTATCTAATAACAAAAGCCTTCTGGAACAAAAGCTTCATATTGGAATTTTTTTCGGCTTTATCGAAAAGACAATAAAATCGTTATTTCCCATTTGGCAAAAGCCGCTGAAAACAGAAACTTCCGGATAATAGTTTCGATGAAATATCTTTATTTCAACGATCATTATCGGAGTGTGGAAACTTTTCCTATTATTCCTTTAATAATACTTTAAAAAGTGCTGTGTCCGTTTGATTACTTTTTTTTTTGTCATAAAAGAAAAATAATCTATACGAGTTCGACGTGAAACTTAACCCTACATCAGCCTGCTGAGTTTCTTGCTAGATCTTTTCAGCGGGTCGCGATTCCGATCCGGTAGTAGATGCATTCGTGAAGCAGCTGCCCTTGAGTTGTTCGGTCTCGGGCAGCTGTTCAAAGCAAATCCCACACCTCCTGGCTGAGCCCGTACTCACCGCACCAGTCCTAGTGAAACTGGACAAGCTTACGGGCGACCAGTAATCTTTAAAAAAAAAAAAAACTGGGTAGCATTAACATTGATGTCTATGGGCTCCGGTGACTAATTGACACCAGATGGGTCGTGAACTCGTCTATCCATTGAAGCAATAAAATAAATAGGTTATTAGAACCCTTAGACGTCACAACATGAATGTCGTCAGCAACGGCAGAAACATGCATTATTGTAGTATATACCCGTGCAATCCTATCAAACTAAAATTGAAATTGAAATAAAAGATTTTTATTTATATACTCCATCCAATACTATAAAACTAAACCCATTATTTTCCATTCACTAGACTGGTGAAGTTGTTGTGCTTAGTCTCTCAACGTTGTTTCCGATTTGTTGTTCCACTGCAAACTGTGTCGAGGCTCGCTCACAAATTGCAAAACATTTTGTAGCATTCACGAGAACCTTTTAGATAGCTCTGGTTATTGTGTTGCTCGGTCGTCGTAACCCTTGGCCTTACGGGGGTACAGGCTGGCCGTCAGAGGTCCCTACGTCACTGGATAGGGATGTTGCTTCGCAGGAAAACCTATGCTGCTGGGTTGGAGTATAAGTTTTAGTTGTAGAAGGTTAGTTTTGTTTAAATATCTAGCAGAACGGGGCTCATCTGATTATATTTCGATTTTTTATTTATTTTAAGAGTAAAGTCACGCTCTTCTCCTAGTATTCGACACGAGGCAAACTCTGTTCGATTAATGTTAGTAAATGTTCCGATAGCTTTTGTTAAGACATTGAGAGAATGTGCGAATCTTCGCGGAGTTTAGTGTTTAATGTTATTTGATGACACTTTTTCTTATCGGAAAACGTTTCAGTCGTTAAATCTTCTTCAAAAAATATGTGTGTCTTCCTTTTTGTTTGTCTGGTCATAAATATAATTGTATCTGTAACTGCTAAAATTAGTCATAACGTTTCTCAGTTCGGTTTCTTGGGCTTGCATATTTTTTTGATATACTAGCTGACCCGGCAGACTTCGTAGTGCCTCAGTCGATAAATAAAAGACCTAAACTTTTGTATAAAATAAATTTAAAACAAACAAAAGGAATCCGTCCGACGGGGGACACATCAAAGGAAAAATAAAATTATTATTTTTATTTAATTCCGAGCACTTTTATATTTAAATCTACCTTTTACACCTTCTCTGGACTTTCACAAATAATTCAAGACCAAAATTAGCCAAATCAGACCGGCCGTTCTCGAGTTTTAGCGAGACTAACGAAAAGCAATTCATTTTTATATATATAGATTACAGCATTTAAATACATGTCCCCGTTGTGAAACAGAAATACGCAATTCAAAAATGACCTAATTCGTACCTGTACTTGGTAATGTAATTATCAAATAATAAACTGTTAAGTCTGTGCTTATATATAGAGCGTGTGTTAAATTATGTAGGGTGATAATTATTAACAAGACACGACAGCTTGCAATCTGTTTATTGTATGAATACTCGACACAGACTGAACTAAGTTAAGCCCGCTACAAAATGTATAAATTGTGAATTAACAATACTATCAATTTTAGGCTGGACAATGGACGCACAATATTTTTTTTTTGTTTTTTATCATGAAATCAAATGAATGTGCCAAAATGCAACCCGAATCAAAGGCCTAATTGACAATGAAAGCTAATAAAATCATCTAATACTTGATAGTATTCGAAGGCGCTTTTAGCCAACTCGTGGTTATTTATTGCGAATCTCAAACGATTTACTTTGACAGCACGAAGCTAGCATTTTAGCGAACACCTTCATTTGAATGCAACACATAGCCCCGAGGAAAATCGCGAGCATTGACGATACATTTTATTTGGAACTGCAAATCAAAGTTTATTATGAGAAATCCCTCAAACCACCTAATATAATTTTTATAACACGATCTCACGGCAAAGGAATCTCTACGAAACATAATGTGTAAATCATTTGTGAATATTCGTTCATTGTGATATTATACACTTCATCTTATCAACATCATCATCCTCAGCCTTTAGTCCTTCTGCTAGGCATAGGTCTCCCCTTTTTATGCCATAATATCGTCCGACATTCCCATCCACGTCGCTCATAGACGTCAGCAATTCCAGACGCACAGCTAAGTCGCTGCGTCCCATTGATTACTCTCCGCAAGCCTCATTTGAATTACTACATTTTTTCCACATTCTTTTTTCCTTAAAATTGTATTCTTCATTTACTTTATGAAAGCGAGCCGAGCGAGCGATCTGGTATACTCCTATATTTACTACATTTTTTCCACATTCTTTTTTCTTTTTTAAATTTTATTCTACATTTACTTTGTGAAAGCGCAAATGGGATTAGTTTCCTAAATAAGACTTTAAAAAAAGTAAAACAACCACTGATTACATTACATACAAATCTAGTCAAGCTGAGGAAAATATATACAGACGAAACTTTATAACGTCCATGAAATTGGGCTTCTAATATAGTGATACCATCTGAGTGGCTGTCACGTCGTCGGTATACTTCGATTTACTAGAGACTTACCTTCTGCAATGCCTTCAGCCAGCTTATTACGGTACCATTTGTTATCTTTGACACAGACGAGAGCTTAGTATCTTATTAACCCTTCAAATGACGAAAAACTTGTTTATCTGTTGGAGAAATTTAGCATCGTTATATCATCTCATTGGTAAACTGGTTAGTAACGTAAACTATAGAACACAAGTTTGACTACCAGTCGAAGTACGTACCTCTGTTAAGAAATTTGATGTTTGGCAAACACCAAATTTTGTCACAGTTTGAACATTGTACCGATATGTATTTCGGGTATGCAAACAACTATGATATTTCTATCTACGGTATTCATATTTGAATAAAAACTTTTACGTATCATTGCTATCTAATGAAAATTACTCAAAAATTATTTATCATTGATTTTCGTAAACCCTGCCCCGCCGTCTCAATAGCTCCGACTGGGTTCCGACCCGGTCCGTGGTAGGGCGCCGGCTGTGAGCGGCAGGAGTTTTTAGTGAGGTTCAACTCTCACATACCGGGATCCGGCGATTGTCTCCAGTCGAAAAAAAATAATCATTGATTTTTAAAGTTTTTTTGTGCAGAAATATAATAAATAACAAAGAATGTAGTTGAAAAACACGCTCATTCTCGCTCACGACTCGGTCGTGCGCGGACGTGCTTTCCGATCCGTGGCCCGCTTGCGAGCTGCGTCTCTGAACTCACAGTTGTGCTCGACAGTGTAGTTACCGTGAATACATCGTGCGTACAATTCGGTAGTGCGGACGTGCCGATCCGTTGGTCGCTTGCGATTTGCGTCTCGGAGTCCATTTTTGTGCGCTAAAGTTTTGTAACCGCGAACCCACCCTTACCAACTGCCTTTTTCAAGGCAAAACCAATCGCTACGTTCAGGCTTCCTGTGGCACTCACAGGCTAGCGATTTCCTAACCCTTCCCAAAACAACAGTCTTTTTCAAGACTAGACCCCCGCTCGCGATTCTGCCTGCTGTAGCACTATACAGCCCGAGCGGGTTCCTTTCCTTTTCCCCGCCGATTGCCGTTTTCACGGCATTCCCCCCCCCCCTGCTCCTTGCTGTCCTGCAGCACAGGGGGTTACAAATCCTATCCGGGGCCTCGCCTTTCGGCGAGTTCAACAAAAGTCCCGGGGCCGCCCCCCCCGGGCAAGAAGACCGAAGAAATGGAGCAAGAAGATGTTAGGGATATTGTCGGGTTCCTCCGGGATAGGTACCCGTCAATTAGGGCCGAGTACTTAGAGTATAGGGCCGCCCGTGGCAATCCCTCCCCCCCGCGTCCGTCGCCGCGTATTTCAAACGTGCCTCGGAGGCACGCCGCGCGCCCCCCGCCGCCGCGTTAAGTTCGAGCGCACGTTCCGACGATGCGACTCATGAAGCGCCTAGCGCTACCCCCACCCCCGCGCCCGCGTCGACTACGTCATCGCGCTTCTCGTCCGTCGCGACCTCGATCGTTTCGAGTTCAGGCTCCGATACCGAATCGGAGATGGATTTCGAATCCGCGTCAAGCCCTCAGCCTGGAACTTCGGATGGGTTCCAAACCGTAACGCGCGGTAAAAAGCGTACTCGCGCCGTGGAGTCCCGGAGCTCCACGACGAAGCAGACAAAATCCGCGACCGCCTCCCGCCCGCAGGTAGTCGTGACACCGGAGTCGGACTCCGCTCGCCGCGTAACCCCGCCGCCGCGTCCCAAGCCCGCGCCCGCTCCTAAAGCAGCTGCCCCGCCCCCGCTGATTCTCCAGGAAAAAACTGCGTGGAACCGCGTTTCCCAGGCCCTTCAGGCAAATAAAATCAACTACACCCATGCGCGTAACGTCGCGCATGGGATTCAGATCAAGGTCGCAACGCCGGGCGACCATAGGGCCCTCTCAGCATACCTCCGAAAGGAGAACATAGGTTTCCACACCTATGCTCTTCAGGAGGACCGCGAGCCCCGTGTAGTAATACGCGGAGTACCGAAAGAGCTAGACATAGACTACGTTAAGGAGGACCTGATCGCTCAGGCACTCCCTATAGTTAGTGTGCATCGGATGCACAGCGGGCGGGGCAAGCAGCCCTACAACATGATACTCGTCGCGTTGGAGCCAACCCCGGAGGCCAAGAAAAAGATCTCATGCCTCTCGACAGTCTGCGGCCTATCCGGGGTCTCCATCGAAGCCCCCCATAAACGTGGCACTCCCGGGCAGTGCTACAGATGTCAGCTTTACGGCCACTCGGCTCGTAATTGCCACGCGCGCCCCCGCTGCGTAAAGTGCCTCGGCGACCACGCCACACTAGATTGCTCGCGTGTTAGGGAAACCGCGACCGAACCTCCAAGCTGTGTCCTATGCCTTAAGCAAGGGCACCCCGCGAACTACCGTGGATGTCCTAGGGCTCCGCGAAAACGTCCGACCCACCCAGCCCCCCGAACCGTCGGCCCAAAGACTTCGGCGCCTTCAGTGCCGAAACCCGCCTTCGTGCTGGCTGCAGTTCCCACGGTGTCGGCGTGGAAAAAACCGCTGCCGTATACGAAGGCGGGAACGGAAACCGCACCCCCGCCCCCGCTCGTGACACGCCCCGCGCCCCAGCCCCTGCTCGCACCTCGCCCCGCGCCCGCGTTCCGTCCCCCGCAACCCTCTGCCGTCAACGACTTCGCGCTCGTGCGTGACTTCGTCACCGCAGTCAACTTCGACCGTCTGCGATCGTTCGCAGACGCGATACGTAGGTCGGTAACCCCCGAACAGCGGCTCGCGGCCGCTTTCGATCACATGGACGTCTACGAGTCCGTGTCGCGTACGTTATAAAATCTTTGCCGATAATCAATGGCGCAAAAAGGTAGAGAAAAACCGTATTCCCTTACGTTAGCATTCTATAATGCTAACGGACTCGCGCGGCAACGCGATCAAATTTTTGAATTCCTCCGCGATAATCTTGTAGATATTCTATTAGTGCAGGAAACCTGTCTGAAGCCCTCGCGTCGCGACCCGAAAGTCGCGAACTACGTCATGGTTAGGAATGACAGACTCACCGCCTCCAAAGGCGGGACTGCCATTTACTATAGACGGGCCCTGCACGTTGTCCCTCTCGATACTCCCTCGCTCTTACATATCGAGGCGTCAGTGTGCCGTATCTCGCTGACGGGACACCAGCCGATCGTCATCGCATCCGTTTATCTCCCCCCGGACAAGCCCCTTCTGAGCAGTGACATCGAGTCACTGTTCGGCATGGGAGACTCTGTCATCCTGGCAGGCGATCTATATTGCCACCACACTAGGTGGAACTGCCATCGTACAAACGTCAACGGTAGGCGTCTCGACGCGTTTATAGACGACCTCACCTTTGAAATAGTCGGTCCCCCAACTCCAACATGTTATCCGTATAACATCGCGCTCCGTCCGAGCACTATAGACCTGGCATTGCTTAGGAACGTAACTCTGCGCTTACGTTCCATCGAAGCAATGTCAGAGCTCGACTCAGACCACCGACCTGTCGTTATGCAGCTCGGTCGCCCTCACAACCCAGTCACTGTTACGAGGACCATGGTGGATTGGAATAAGCTGGGCACGTGCCTAGCCGACGCCGCTCCGCCAATCCTCCCTTGCGGCCCGGATTCGAATCCATCCCCCGAGGACACCGTCGAATCCATAAACATCATTACCGATCACATCTCTTCCGCGATCATTAGATCTTCAAAAGAAGTCGATGTGGAGGACAGCTTCCACCGCATCAGACTGTCCCCCGATCTTAGGAATCTCTTAAGAGTTAGGAACGCGGCAATCCGGGCCTACGATCGTCTTCCCACGCATTCAAACCGGATTCGGATGCGTCGTCTACAACGCGAAGTCCACTCCCGCTTAAGCGACGCGCGTAACGATAATTGGCATAGTTATTTAGAACAACTCGCGCCCTCCCACCAAGCATACTGGCGACTAGCTAGGACTCTCAAATCCGAAACTACCGCTACTATGCCTCCCCTCGTACGCCCTTCAGGCCAACCACCGGCATTCGATGACGATGACAAGGCTGGCCGATGCACTGCAAGAGCAGTGCACCACCAGCACTCAACACGCGGACCCCGAACACACCGAGTTAGTCGACAGGGAGGTCGATCGCAGAGCTTCCCTGCCGCCCTCGGTCGCGTTACCCCCCATTACCACTGACGAAGTTAGAGACGCGATCCACAACCTACAACCTAGGAAGGCACCCGGCTCCGACGGCATCCACAACCGCGCGCTAAAACTCTTGCCAGTCCAACTGATAGCAATGTTGGCTACAATTTTAAATACCGCTATGACGCACTGCATCTTTCCCGCGGTGTGGAAAGAAGCGGACGTTATCGGTATACATAAGCCGGGCAAACCGACAAACGAAACTTCCAGTTACCGTCCGATTAGTCTCCTCTCGACGATAGGAAAAATTTACGAACGGCTCCTTAGGAAACGCCTCTGGGATTTTGTTACCGCGAACAAAATTCTCATAGACGAACAGTTCGGATTCCGCTCTAAACACTCGTGCGTACAACAAGTGCACCGCCTCACGGAGCACATTCTGATAGGACTAAATAGGCGTAAACAAATCCCGACCGGCGCCCTCTTCTTCGACATCGCGAAGGCGTTCGACAAAGTCTGGCACAACGGTTTAATTTATAAACTGTACAACATGGGAGTGCCAGACAGACTCGTGCTCATCATACGAGACTTCTTGTCGAACCGTTCGTTTCGATATCGAGTAGAGGGAACTTGTTCTCGTCCCCGTCAACTGACCGCCGGAGTCCCGCAAGGCTCCGCGCTCTCCCCGTTATTATTTAGTTTGTATATCAATGATATACCCCGGTCTCCGGAGACCCATCTAGCGCTCTTCGCCGATGACACGGCTATCTACTACTCGTGTTGGAAGATGTCGCTGCTTCATCGGCGACTCCAGATCGCAGTAGCCACCATGGGACAGTGGTTCCGGAAGTGGCGAATAGACATTAACCCCACGAAAAGCGCAGCGGTGCTCTTCAAAAGGGGTCGCCCTCCGAACATCACTTCGAGCATCCCACTCCGTAGTAGGCGCGCAAACACCTCCGCCGTTAGTCCCATCACTCTCTTTGGCCAGCCCATTCCGTGGGTCTCGAAGGTCAAATATCTAGGCGTCACCCTCGACAGAGGGATGACATTCCGTCCCCATATAAAAACGGTACGCGACCGCGCCGCGTTTATTCTAGGACGACTCTATCCAATGCTTTGTAGTCGAAGCAAACTGTCCCTCCGTAATAAGATAACTCTCTACAAAACTTGTATACGCCCCGTCATGACGTATGCAAGCGTAGTGTTCGCTCACGCAGCCCGCACCCACTTGAAATCCCTTCAGGTTATTCAATCACGATTCTGCAGGATAGCCGTTCGAGCGCCTTGGTTCCTTAGGAATGTGGATCTCCACGACGACCTGGAGCTCGACTCTTTTAGTAAGTATCTACAGTCGGCATCGCTGCGCCATTTTGAGAAGGCGGCACGACATGAGAACCCTCTCATCGTAGCCGCTGGAAATTACATACCCGACCCAGTAGACCGAATGGTAAACCGTCGACGTCGCCCAAAGCACGTCATTACGGATCCTCCTGATCCATTAACGGTGCTTTTAGGCACCACAAGCACCGGTCACCGTCCTCGTCGAACCCGTCGCTTGCGACGAAGGGCTCGACGAGCGAACTAACCCATAGACACAGCCCACTGAGTTTCTCGCCGGATCTTCTCAGTGGGTCGCGTTTCCGATCCGGTGGTAGATTCTGCGAAGCACTGCTCTTGCTAGGGTCAGTGTTAGCAACTCTCCGGTTGAGCCCCGCGAGCTCACCTACTAACGTTAGGGTGAAGCTGAAATAGCCTCTCAAGGCTATCAGCATAGGTAGGAGAAAAAAAAAAAAATATTGAAAAACACGCTGTAGTAGTAAACCGCACTTTGACTATGAGTGACGTTGCCCTAGAATGGCACTACTGTTTCTTCCCGTTGGTGCCATAAAAGACGACTTAGGGATTCACCGGAGAATGTGCAGTAGTGTTTGTTTAGGTATTACACCAGGGCACTATGTTTTACTAGTGGTAATGCGTATTGTAAGACGCTCGGATAGGTATAAACCGTATATTTCCGCCTTTCCTTGCGTTCCTCTTTGAACTATTTGATCTAATTAACTTTGCTATATCATTCTGTACATTAGACATAGTGATAAACATCATTAAAACCTTTAATTGAAATCAACATCCAAAAGGTGTCTAGTAGACTTAGAAACAGGAATATCTCGCTATCTCACTCGCACGATTACTTTCCTACCCATATTTTGGTAAAATCTTTTTAAAATATTTTAAATAGCTTTTTAATAAAATTGTCGTTATTAGTTAAAATTTCTTCCCAACCCATATTTTGGAAACAACATTAAAAAATTGTCGTTAATAGTTAGAATTTAAAGAGAGGCAACATCACTATTACCGGCATGTAGCTTTCATGTTAGCCTTCAAAGTTAAACCATTAAACAAGCACCGAAATGCTTTTACAGTACAAACTAGCCGAAGAGTGCTGACTTATCAATAAATCGAACGAAGCGAGTCGAACTGACTGTTAAAAACTCAGCTGAATTCAGTTCGATTCAGTGTGGAATTTTGCTTCAGGTATTGGCATTACGCTGGCGGAACGTTAAGATAGAAATAAAAATCTTTCCGAATATTATAAATCTAGAATAATATTAAAACCTATACACTAAAAGAAAAAAAATTACTATATAATATAAAAACGTATTAATTGTTTTGCAATAGTATCTTTATCAGCTTTTTCTTTTAACTAGTGGTCCCGCAGTAGTCGAAATTCGACTATTGAATTTATAGAATTGAAAGTATAGATTTGAACATTATTAAGGTTCTATTGTCAGAGACTATTATACTACTATAATCACAGATTTCGCCAAGACTAGGTACGCTACAGACAAATAATATTAACCTATTCTCAATTTGAGCTCACTCTCACTTTAAGCAGTAACAAAAGTTTCACAATAAACAAAGAGTATAATATAATAATATATGACGTGTATGTGTCAAATACAGGTAGTGTGTGTAATGTTTTCTTTTTGGTTTTAATGTATTATTAAAGCATAATTTAAAAAATTAATAAATTAAAAAAAATATCATTTTGCACTCCTTTTCTATATTCTCTATCAACGTGGGAAATTTCATACTTCCGCGTCCGCGCAATGTTCGTAAAAAGGGGTACAAAGTTCACGTATTAATATATAGATTAAACATAACGTATTGAAAATTCGTTTATTTTACAATTAAATTAAATATGATAAAACTGTGCAATGTACTCCAATAATATAAAACGTATTCGTTTTCAACCAAGCTTAATTACATTAGTCCCCGTCTACTCCAATAATCATACTTAATTTAAACACACCCACATCAAATTCCGAACACGTCAATGAGTTCTTGGAACGTACACAAGGTTTCCATTACTACATATACACAAAAACACGGCCTGGGTATCTGAGGGTACTTTAAACACTTATTTTCAAAAAATCTATTTATTTACAAAATAATTTTCGCTTTTTACGATTCGAGGTGCACTGCGTCTAATAATTTGCGTTAAACTGTATTGTATGTATAGATTTAAAGGAAGTTTGTTATTAAAATTACAAATAATTAAATCGCCTTGTCGTTACCATCGTCATTATGGTAGGCAGCGGCTTGGCTCTGCCCCTGGCATTGCTGACGTCCGCGAGTGACGGTAACCACTCACCATCGGGTGGACACGATAGTCGTGGCTCATGGGGATGTTTAATGAATCTGCCCGTCTAGCCACATCGGGAGTGGCCCTAGTCGTAGGGAGGATAAAGAGGCTGGGCCTCGACGTGGCGCTCAGTACATCTGTCGACGCTCATGTCGTGGTTGGAGGCCACCGGATAGGTTTCGGGGTGCCGTTGAGGTACCTCGGCCTCGTGTTGGACAGCCGGTGGGCTTTACGCGCTCACTTTACGGGGCTGATCCGCCAATTGATGAGGACAGCCGGCTGCTCCCGAATATTGGGGAGCCGAATCAGGTTGTGCGCCGCCTCTACGCGGAGATGGTGCGATCGATGATTCTGTACGATGCGCTTGTATGGACTAAGCCACGCAATCGGACCACTCGGCTCAGCTCAGATCCTGCGGCGGCCGCAGTGCACCGTTACTATCAGGGTCCTCCGTGAATATCGCACCGTCTCCTTCGAGACGGCGTGTGTGTTGGCAGGGACGCCGCCATGGTAGCTGGAAGAGGAGTCGCTCGCTGCCGATTATCAGTGGCGCAGCGAGATTCGTGCTCTGGGCGTGACGTGTCTCCCCAAAAGTGAACTGCTGTCGGTCTCCCAGCCCGCCGACCGAGGGAACCGGTGGTCGTGTCGCTGGCGGCCGGCAGTCCGGCGTCTGGGGGACAGCAAGATGGATGCAATGTGCTCTGCGTCAACCCTGTCCCGCAATTCGAATTCTCTCTGGTTTTAAAGTCCTTTAAATTAATTACCTGGTAAATTCACCGGTACATCCTCTCGCAGCACCGCTGTCTATTCATGAGATTCGATTACAACTCAACATCAGGTAGGTCGCAGCTTTTTTTTTTTTTCAAAATCCTTTTTTCATTTCGTGTTTGCTAATTTCAAGGACATTAAGAAGTGCTTGATTTATGGACAATGAATTTAGTAAATGCTGTTTTCAAAATCCAAGACTTACAATGCTTATTCACCCCGTAATTTTTTCGTTAATTAATTATAATTAAAGGGCTTTTTATTTGAGCGTCCACTAATGAAAAGTTTTCCTTGGTATTTATCGCGCAAGTTAACAATTGTAGATCCGGTCTCACCCGGTTTTCCGGTACATTCTCAAAGAAACAAAACGGCTCCAAGGCCGGATGTTACTTGATAAGGAAGCCGGATGCTTATTCCTGACTAACGAACAACTAGTTACCGACGTCCAGAGACAATTGGCCTCTTTTATGGCAAGCGCGCGTAACTGTAACGCCCATATTTTAAGGCAAGAAGGAGGAGGAGTAGATCAAGAAGCACTGGACGCCCTTGCTCCATGCTAATATAGTGTAGTCATGTCAAAGTGACATGAATGCAAACTTCCTTTGATACTTGAGTTGTGAAGAGCTCTTCTTACGTTATAATGGAAAAGTTATTTGTCTAGAGAATGTTGCGAGGAGCGGGTGAAATGACTTTGTCACGCGTTTGAAACGGAAAGAGACACGCAAGGGCGCCTACAAATATACAAGTTCTTATCACTCAGGATGTTGACGTTTGTCTGACATGAGTTATACTTCAACGAAACATTAACATGTAAGGCTTCTAATTAATTGGGTTGATAACCTTGACTTGTATTTTTAGAGCAATTATGATTAAGATAAATCGTTTTCAATCAACTTTTAAAGTAGATTTTATCGATATAAATCACTGAATCGAAATTCTTGACATACAATTGCTTTTACGAAATATTTTTTATTGCTTAGATGGGTAGACAAGCTCACAGCTCTCCTAGTATTGAGTGGTTACTGGAGCCCATAGACATCTGCGGCGTAAATGTGTCACCCACCTTGAGATATAAGTTCTAAGGTTTCAACGGCTGCCCCACCCTTCAAACCGAAACGCATTGTTGCTTCACGGCAGAAATAAGTAGGGTGGTGGTACCTACCCGCGCGGTCTCACAAGAGGCCCTATCACCAATAATCACACGAGGTCCTATCACCAGGAAAATTGTTGTTCTATTATTGTTATTGCATATATGCAAACATTTTGGCAACACACATATCCATACAAATCGATTTTTCAATTAGTAAAGATACCGACCAATACAGCATTTTGCGTAAGCCTAAAAATACAGCACATGATATTTTTAAATTACTGAAAAATGTTTACTGCACTGTTATCCGATATTACGGATTATTTAATTTTGAGTCTATGGCCGAGCCGCAAACCGCTTTGTTCTGGCAAAAAATCTCTACAGCATTATACATGTTAGATATACAAATACCGTGTGTAGATCGAATTCGTCCAACAAAAACGTATTGATTTGTATTTAATATGCCCGAACTTCTTCTTGACAGGCCCAAATAAATCGGTCAGGTTTTTTTATGACGTCTGACGTTTTTATGTGTGATTGTAGGGCTATTTTGATTTTTTTCTCTATCTATTCGCTGGTGACCTAGGGGACTATTCTAGGTAGATTTTGATTATGTGCTAAAGGTGACTAAAAATCACCAAAGATCTTTTGTAGGGTAAACCAAGGGCTTATTGTATATAATGTATTATTTTATTCACATAAAAATAAAGTTTACTAGGGTAAACCTATAGCACAAATTGAGTTGCAATATAAAGAGAAACAACATTTAAAGCTATTGCTTCACCACTTTCTTATGTTTTTTATATTTTACAATTCAAAAATGTTTTTATATTTCTTATGTTCTTTCTAATCTTTCAATATTCAAATTTTCATTTATGTCATCTTTATAACAAATTTACCTCTTTTAAGATAATTCGTATAGAGATTACATGTATATTATCATATAATTATGTATGTGCTCTCGGAGTATGAGAATGCGGAGGATGAATATACGAGTATAATGCCAGTCAGCATTTATTAGCGGTAAACTATATTGTAAACCGGCACGAGTGGATCCTACCAATTTCTGACCTAAAGTAATGATGCGCTCTAGATGAAGGCTGGAAAAGCCTTTGCGCAATAAAGTTGAGACTTGAACTTAAAGTGTCATGGTGAATTATTTATTTATTTATTTATTTATTTATTACACTTCATGTAAAATTTACATTGGCGGACTTTATGCCTAAGGTATTCTCTACCAGTCAACCAAAGGTAGTGCAGAGTGGATAGTGGTAGGTGCAATGAAATTTATATTAAGTTACAAAAAGTATATACATACATACATACATACATATAATAGTTTATATAGTATTAAAAGGAATATATTAATAAATTTCCTTAACAAATAACTTCATCTTAATAAGTTAATGATGATTCCGCTAACTTTTCCAACAACATTCGCCGAACCCTTAACTTGAACGTGCAACGGTTAGTAATAGTCCTGATCTCGAGAGGAAGTGCATTCCATAGCAGAACAGATTGCACGACGAAAGAGTTACGAACATAACTAGAACTATGTGTGGGACAACGAATTAATAGGCTATGGAGAGAACGTAGAGAAAATTATGGTGCTCACGATGGTTTAATATAGTCTCTAATCACCACCTAATAGCAGGTAGGTCTTTATCTCGTGTGGTGCAGATATGACCAATAGAAAACAAACTCTTTAGTTTCCAAGAAATGAAAAATGATGAATGAAGAATGCAATGTACGCCGAAATGTTTCCTTTGTCAAATATTTTGTAGATCATAAGAATAAACAAAAACATTTATTATTATGATCAAGTTATTTCATATCATACAATTACCGTACTAAAAATAAAAATAATACTCATTATCTCTCTACTTAGATCTCACTCGCATAACAATTCCAGTATTGGTAAACATTTAAATATATAAGTATATGACGGCGTTAACGATATTTATGTTATATAGCACGTGCAATAGGAGTGACTCACACAAGCCAGGTCCCATGATCTGTAAGCGGAGTAAAATGTCCCTTAGGAACAAGGTGACACTTTACAAAACTTGCATAAGGCCCGTCATGACTTACGCGAGTGTGGTGTTCGCTCACGCGGCCCGCACACACATAGACACCCTCCAATCCCTACAATCCCGCTTTTGCAGGTTAGCTGTCGGGGCTCCGTGGTTCGTGAGGAACGTTGACCTACACGACGGCCTGGGCCTCGAATCAATTCGGAAATACATGAAGTCAGCGTCGGAACGATACTTCGATAAGGCTATGCGTCATGATAATCGCCTTATCGTTGCCGCCGCTGACTACTCCCCGAATCCTGATCATGCAGGAGCCAGTCACCGTCGACGCCCTAGACACGTCCTTACGGATCCATCAGATCCAATAACCTTTGCATTAGATGCCTTCAGCTCTAATACTAGGGGCAGGCTTAGGGACCCCGGTAACCGTACTCGTCGAACTCGACAAAGAGGTCGACGTGCAACCTAACCCATGCATCAGCCCGCTGAGTTTCTCGCCGGATCTTCTCAGCGGGTCGCGATTCCGATCCGGTAGTAGATTCATTCGCGAAGCAGCTACTCTTGAGCTGTTAGGTCTCCTTCGGAGGCGCTCGGGTAGCTGTTAGCAAATCCCACCTCTCCTGGCTGAGCCTTTGCTCGCCCACGTGTCCTGGTGAAACTGGAAAGGCCTTCGGGCCACCAGTAAACTTTCAATCATAAAAAAATAAAAAAAATAAAAAAACAAGCCAGGTGCGCCGGCCGTGTCGTTCCACTCGTAAACAACAGCTGCAACAGAAGTGACTCATAAGCCAGCTGCGCCGGCTAGTATAAAAAGGCGGAACGTGCCTTGAAATGAACATTCGTTGGACTGCGCTTGCCTGGTGCACTTACTATACCCTTGTTACGTTGTGTGATTCAGTGACTGTTGTACGTACTGGTTAAAGTTGGACAAGTGTTAAAGTGAATTGTTAAGATAACATATTGTTGATTAAATCAGGAATCAAAAAGTGACATCGTTTTACTTGGTGTTCAACAAGATAATATCTACCCTCAAACCAACATCAGAAGTGAGATCAGGACTCTACTCTCACTGGCGTGACGTGTTTGAACATGTTCGAAGTACAGCAAAAAAAACATGATGCAGATCAGAATACTAGTAGTGGTACGCCACAAGAGCGTGAATGCAGCATACGTAAGTCGTGTAATAACGTCTCTGTTACCTCGATGGAAGATCTGAGCCACGAAGAAATCGTCACATCTTACGTTCTGGCTCATGTTGCCCAGTTTGACTGTCGACTTCATCACATGGCATTTACTAACGGAAATACAACACGTAACAAGCTATTGCAAGAAATTAAAGCAAGTGCAAATCTCAAGTGAAACTTCGATCGCAATAATGGATCTGTCATGACGAGTGGGTAGTTCCGACACGAATCGTTTTTAAGCCAATGACTACTGCTAGAGTTACATGGCACTAGTACAGTAAACCAGGACATGAGACTGTGAATTGTCGCTGAAATTTTAGAATCTACTCGATTCAATACCAATAACACTACACGTTCGATGACTTCGGGCTCCAGCAAGCAAGCAAACAAGAAAGCAAGCAAGTTTCCGTGGGGAAGAAAAATTGACACATCTGAAGTCGTCGTGACCTGTAAGATAAGACGTCCGGTGCGTTCGTGTCTGGCGATGCGGCGGTGTTCGGGTTCCGCTGGCGGATGCAGGTTTTTCCGGTGAAGTGCGTGCTTGTGCGTGCTTGACATGTGTTCGCGGTTGGCTTCCTCAGTGTGGGAGTAACATCGTGTAAGAGAGGTGGAACCCGTAAAATTGTAGTTTGCGTGGTGGCTGGTAAGATTTGTTGCGGTAAGAAGTTTGCATGGTGGTAAAATGTCTTGTGAGTCTGCACAGGTAGCCGGAGGTGAGACTTCCGCGGTCGCGGCCCACCCAGTCCGCGAGAACTGGGCAGATCGCCTCGACGGTACGGAGGCCGGCCGACGGGTCCGCCAAACGACGAGACCACGCCTCCAGCACGGACTGCCGATATTGGAGCCCCCGCGCTCCGGTTGCACTTGCGCTAGGGCGCGCCGCCTCGTAGGAGACTGTGAGGTATCATTGAATAACTCTGACTGCGATCGCGCGCTGCCGGCGTCGCAGCGCGGCGACGTTCTCGTGGGAAAGGACGTGGCACCAGACGGGTGCTCCGTATAGTGCCATCGACCGCACGGGTACCATCACCCTGCCTATTTCTGCCGTGAAGCAGTGGTGTATTTCGGTTTGAAGGGTGGGGCAGCGGTTGTAACTATACTGAGACCTTAGAACTTCTATCTCAAGGTGTGTGGTGCGTTTACGCTGTGGATGTCTATGGTAACCACTTAACACAAGGTGGGCTGTGAGCTCGTCCACACATTAATACGAAGAGCATAATCAAACGAAATTAGATACGAAGTTTAAAGGGCCGTTTAAAGTAGTTGAAGTATTGGATGGTGTCGATTTAATTTTGACTCTCACACATTCGCTTAAGGCTCGAGCTGCTACTTGCCTCGCAAAAATACAGCCTGGTAAGATATCCTGGCCTACTATTAAAGAGATGCTGACAAAATTATCTAATGATGCAAGACCACTTCGACCTGGTTATTAAATTTGAAATGGAAAGCAAAAAGGGACCAGCTGAAGCCGGTATCCGGCTATGGCAACTTATAAAGAAGATTCCCGACGCTAATGTGCCAGAACAAATAGCCACCGGATTTGTTATATCAATACTGTCGCAGTGTGATGAAAGAATCCGTCGGGAATTGAACTCTGTCGTTATTACCACAAAAAATCGTCTATTTCACACATTACGTGGCTTTACCCTCAAAAGAAAAAACGAAGATCCTGATAAAGAACCAAAACGCTCTCGAAGTTTTTTTTCGTGGAAGCTGCCATTTCTGCGGAAAACCTGGGCATCGTGCCGAAGGGTGTTGCGACAGATACTGCTCTCAAACTTTTTTCGATATTCCAGCAAAACCTGAACAACCTCCTCATCCGTGGGCGCCCGGCTCTCGCCTGCAAGTCAGCTGTTACGTGTGCGGTGATGCGAGTCATGTAGCTTCTGGGTGTTCCATGCGCTACAAGAAGAAAAACGGACACTGCTCCAGGTGCTGTGGCAGGTGCAACCAGAGACGTCAACGTGTGTTCCAGAGCTTCAGTGTGTTACAGATAAGTGGTTTTGGCTTCCCCTTTATGTTCCATTCAGGGTCAGAATGTAGTCTTATAAAACAAAGTCATAGTAATTTATTCAATGGTAAGCGGTTTCATGAACAAGTCACTCTTTGATCTGAAAGTAACTTAGACCCAATCATGATGGTAAGAGCACTTAGGGGATATTCAACTCGCCCTTAATAGTGCACGTTGTCGAGTAACAGGGTTTACTCCAATAGAATAGACGTTTGCCGTTCAGGGTAGTTCACTTGAAATATCTTAAAGTTTCAACAGAGTGATAATCCCTCTAGATTAGATCTTGATTTAGCACGGTCGAAGACCGGCGAAAACATAAAAAAAAAGGGCACAAACAGAAGCTTGGTTTAGTCGAGGCAAAGCTAAAGTCAACCTCTTTTCCACTGGGGATTTTGTTTTCGTAAGTTGACCGAAAATGTAAAGGTCCCTTCAAAATTACTGCAGTTTTGGAAAACGATAGGTATAAATTGAGACATGTAAATAGTTCTAATAGAGTGTACAAATTTCCCCATGAAAACTTACGTGAAATACCTCGAGGCCCGTCAGGCCTACTAGAAATTTCTGAAAATTATAGTGACGATGACGTGACGGCGTACACAGATGGGTTAATTAATCTTGTTCATGAAACTGATCTTAATGATGACGACTCTATCACTGACAATAGAAGCGACATTTTTGTCCGCAAATAGCGATACAGCAAACATAGTCTGTGGGTAGTGATACAATGTCTGTAAGCTCAGGCACCTCAGGTGCAGGTGTTGGAAATGTAGAAAACGATGGTCGGTCTCGTACTATTTCTGAAGAAATCCCGTATAAATGTTCTGGTTTAAGAAATGTTTTAACAAACGCTACCGTACACGCAGATTAAAAAAAAAAAAAAAAAGAAAGAGAATTGTATGTGGCTAGAGAGATGTTAATCCGGACTAGCAAAAAAAAACAAAAAAAAAAAAGTGTGAAGTCATTGAAGGGTCTGTCCGGTCCAATGGCTTGGCTATAGGGATTTTCATCCAGATTAGCCACAACAATTAGCTACAGGGATTGCGATTCGGTCTAGCATTATCCGGTCCAGTTCGAAAAACTGAAGGGATAACAATTCCGGTCTAAGTTAAAAGGGACATACTTACATACCTGAAGAGTTTTAAATGAACTGGCCCAGGTATGTAAGCAGTCTGAAGGCTATTTATAGCCAGTATAGGATTTTCTGAAGAATTATGCGAACCGAACCGTACTAGATTGTTAATATCATAGACCAGTTTTAAGTTGCATCCGTTAATGTCAGGATGAACGAACACGTTTGTTGTTCACAGACATACCATAAGAATGCGCGCACGAGGACGAGCGCACGTCAGTATGGCCGTGACGGCGTTAACGATATTTATGTTATATAGCACGTGCAATAGGAGTGACTCACACAAGCCAGGTGCGCCGGCCGTGTCGTTCCACTCGTAAACAACAGCTGCAACAGAAGTGACTCATAAGCCAGCTGCGCCGGCTAGTATAAAAAGGCGGAACGTGCCTTGAAATGAACATTCGTTGGACTGCGCTTGCCTGGTGCACTTACTATACCCTTGTTACGTTGTGTGATTCAGTGACTGTTGTACGTACTGGTTAAAGTTGGACAAGTGTTAAAGTGAATTGTTAAGATAACATATTGTTGATTAAATCAGGAATCAAAAAGTGACATCGTTTTACTTGGTGTTCAACAAGATAATATCTACCCTCAAGCTTACATATATATTGAATTCTTCTAAAACATACCTGGTATTTCCTTCCTTTCTATTTTATTTAACAAAAATAAACAGTCTAAAGATTCCATCCTTATACTATCTAACCCCTTGAAAGCAGAATTAATTTTACAGAAAACTCATCCTTAAACTCGTTCGGTTAAGTGCTAGATTTTCTCGAAAGAAGTTTCTTAAGTCCCAGCATACGAATGCAGTTCATTAAACTTAAGCTTTAAGTAATGAAAATGGAATCTCCGGCCTGAAGTATCTGAAAAGCATCGTGATGAATTTTCCAACAATATTTTTTAAATGGAATAGAAAAAAATAAACCGTTTTTTATGGGATATGTTTTGTTACGAAAAAAGGAAATTTACATTTTATCTTAAAAAAACAATCGGCGCAGTATTTTTAGTTTTTTCCCCTTACCCTCCCCGGGGTCTGACCTCGTCATTTAGTGGGGAGGGTCCTCAATTCCATTCCTTAGGCCCGGGGTCCGCTCTGAACATGTGCGAACTGTTCAAGTATTTTGTAGTTTGAACAGTCCTACGGGTTCTGTTTGTAAGAATAAGTTATTTGGAATCTTTGAGTCACGAGGTCGAAGTCACGGTCGTATTGTATACCAACTGTTCCAGAACTGAAGCCAAAAAAATCAATGCTTCACAGTGGAAATTGATTAGTTTGTAGTAATTATCATGAAGGCTCATATATCATACCGCTAGTAATCACTCATCATCATCATCCGTCCATCAGGCTTCTACCAGTGGACAGAGTCCTCGTACAAGGTTCGCCATAGTGATCTGTCTTGTGTAGTCTGCATTGAGCAGATTCTGGTAATGACTGGGTGAAATATTCATCGTAGGTTTTTATCTTATCTCCTCCTTCTTATCTTCTCTCCTTTTTTGGATTTAAATTCCCTACACTTTATTTTCTGAGCGCTGTAACACATTCTTCCTTAAATGAGGCTTGTGCAGAGGAGAATCTAAGCTTCGCGAGAATCATAGCTAATAGTTTGATAGTGCCCCTGGCATTGCTAAGTCCACGATCGACGATAACCGCTTATATTATAACAATTATCCATGTTAAATAACCAAGTTTTAGTCGCTTCCTGTGGTCACGCTAGCAGCTGCAATTGCAGTAATCACGCGTCTAACTGGTCCAAGAGTTGAGCATTGGAAAATCACAGCCAATCACGATTCCTATCCAATGCCAGATGCACTCGTGAAGCACCTGCCTTTGAGCTCTCATGACCTTCAATTGTTAGCAACCACCACCTATACTGAGCAATTGAGTTCACCCACGAGTTCGAGCGCAGTTGAAAAGGCCGCCGGGCCATAATCTTTTCATACATCCCACAAAAACAACTCACTTCACTACACTTTATAACTTTGGTTGGTTGGTTTGGCTATAGGGATTCGTAGGATCGTATTTCATTTTCCTTGTATTCGGTGTATTTGAGTTTAGTTGAAATGGAAATTATAAAGTAAGATCTTTGTAAACAAATATTGATGTTTCTCAACAAACACGTTTCGAATAAGCACCCCCGTTCTGGAGACAGCTCCATTTATATCTTTAATTGATATTTGATGTGTGATCTAACTGCATTACATTTAGAAAGCTAGCATTATAAAACTAAGCGTTGTCGGTAAAGTTATCAACTTTTTATATCATACTTGCTGTTCTAGAGGCAAATAACATAGCTTACTCTATACAAGTCTAGCTTGACTGCAACAGTGTAGTCAAGCCAGAATACAGATACAGATTCGGTGGTATCCAGCTTTAATACCACTACTGCTCGAGGATCGATAGAAGTTGATAGCTCTCATGTTCCTACTATACATTTTCTACAGAAATTCCCAATTTGATACAGATGCTTAAATAGTTCAACATAATTGATTTGTACTGCTTTGTGTCTGAGTATAAGAGATTAAATACGTAAATAAATATTTTGTTTGTTGGCACAGTTAAATAAATTGTGAATAAATAAAGCTGTAACAATGTACTGATCATTTCATAGATCAAGTCAATGCTGATCTTGTAAATTTACGATTTAACTGCAATAGTTTCAAATAGCTCGAAAAACAAACAATTAATTTTAAAATTCAATATTCGAATATGTACTTCGACAAAGGATTTAGTCAAATTTTGAATGAATGAAACAAAACATTATATCTGTTGAGAAGGAAATAATCATCGGTCGGGTTGGGCCTAACCCGTGGGAAATTACACATGAAAGGCAAACCGAAATGTCTTGCGATTAAATCCATCCGTACAAGCGATTCTGTCCCATTGCGATATTTAATTGAGTGGAAATTCTGAGCTTAGGGGTTGTGGTCGAATTTATCCGATTTTCCCAATACGAGTTAACGTTCAATACATTTTCGACTAATAACGTTTAGAAAAATTCTAAAAAAAGCATACTTAATGTGTACAATTATTATTACCTACACGCTATACTAACAAGCTACATGAAACACCGCTTAAATTCAAGATCAAACACGCCAAATACTCTAAATTACGTGTTATCTTTCTTCTGTAAAGAAGCCAGGAGATAATTTCCGTATGTTTTGGCACCCGGCGACGGCTAAGTAAAAGCTTTCCGAGTCTTATTGACACACCACTCTAAGTGAGAGTTTATTCGGCGGTAAGATGCCAGGTAACACGGTATCAACAAAACACGCTCTCAATGTGCCTTTGGAGACTTTTCCGACAATTTTCATCGTGTTTTCTATACAAAGAGCCCCTTAAATTGAAAGAAAAATACAAGTAAACTTTACCCCGAGGCAATGTTTTCAACAATTTATGTTTCCTATTGAAACAGCTGCCACTTCGCTCCGACGTTTCGCTATATCTGTAATTTTACGTGAAGGGGGATATTAAAAAGCAATCTACTTTAATTTCTCTGAAACCGGTAAGCCGAAAAATGAATTAATATCATTTGAGGTCCTTAATTTCTTCCGAGCAAAAGGACAGTGGCGTCTTCACTGCGAATGTAAACTTAGCAATTTCAATATTTACGAGAGCTAGCGTGAAAAACGGTTTCGTCCCGAGGGATGCTGCAATATTACTTTTTAATAAAATTTTATTAATTCTTGTTAGAGCTCTGCAAATGTTGCGTCAGTTTGGGTACCCAGGGAATTTATTTTATAGAAGAATTGATTTAAATTTTTATTCGCTTCACGTAAACCAAATTGATTTTCATCTAGGTCGTAAAAAGTTGGGACAGAAAATATTGACGAATACGATTTTTACAAAACTTTCCTATTAATATTTTTAAGCCTAATCTCATATGCTGGACGCTTAGCAAGTCGAAATGATAACAGGTGGAGCTAGACAGCGAGGGAATGGTAAGTGGGATTAAGTCGTAGAAGTGTCGGAAGACCTATGACATAGTCAAGACGGCCGAGCGGTCCTGAATGAGAATAGCAGTCATCCGAACATTATGGCATAAAAAAGGAAGACCTATGCCCAGCAGTGGGTATCAAAGGACTGAAGATCTCTCAAAAATATCTCGTAAAATAAATATTTTCAATTCTATTGTATTATTGCTGATAATTCTAAATATTTGAGTTATAATTATTTTAAATTACGATATTCACTTAACCAATAATAATTATTATCACAAATAAAGTAGGTAATAACTGCAATATTGCTAATTATGTATTTATAAACCACGTTTAAATGAACTATTTGTTATGTTATATCTACTCTTTTATTAAACATTTACATAATTCGTTTTTATATATTAAATTTAAAGTTAGTTTAAGGGTATATTTTCCGTAATACAATTGATATAGTCCTTCGAATCCTGGAGCTAAGGTGAGCTGCCAAATTTTCGTCGTGATGTCTATGGGTAGAAATAACCACTTTACATCAGAAGCACTATGAACTCGTCTGCCCATCTTCAGCAATTTCATTTACAATAACTGAATCAAGGTTTTAAGCTATTTAATAGTTGTTCAGGGGTCACAAATTTTCCATAAATTAGACTAAATCAAATCGATTAAGCGATGCGATGTGAGACATTGATATATTAGGGGCTAGAGTATGAAATTGCCGATTTATAGGTAAAAATTGAAATTCGTTTTTTTTTTCATTTAACATATTTATTTAATCAAAATATCTACCATTATTATCTATACATTGCTGCCATCTAATAGCAAGGTCATTTGTGCCTTTGCGATAGAACTCTGGTGATCTAGATTCTACAAACTGTGTGAAAGTATTTTGTACTGCCTCCGGGGATGAAAACTTTTTATCACGTAGAAAATTGTCCAAATCACGAAAAAAATGGTAGTCCGTTGGAGCAAGGTCTGGCGAATACGAATGGTGGTGACAAATGGTACCATTTGAAAAAAGTTTCTCTCAAAAATCTCAAACCATGAAGGTTCTATGTCAATTCGAAGTACCTATTACAATAAAACGGCAATTTCATACTGTAACCCCTATTACTAAAATATTGTACAATTTGTTTTGTACGATTTATAAAATCAAAACATAGATGCGACGTTTCAAGTAGTTTTTGACGGAGTTTTTAAAAAGCAATCAAAAATGGCAGATTTAACAAGAAACAAAACAAAAACGACTAAAGAAAAGTTGAACAATAACTATTTAAAGTATTTATCGGGGTCGCCTATAATGGTATGGCTGTTCGGAACTATCGCTATTCGCAAAATTAGATAGGCATGTTCCCCTATGAGGGCTGTCATGTTTTCTAAATGAAGATAAAACGAAGCGAAGCTAAATGCATTTTCCAACAAAAATCTTTATAATTTTTAGGATTTCCTGAGATATATTATGATGAGTTCATAAACAGCTAATAATATTGTGTATCGTTCATCCATTTTTTTTTATTGCTTAGGTGGGTGGACGAGCTCACGGTCGACCTGGTGTTAAGTGGTTACCGGATCCCATAGACATCTACAACGTAAATGCCGCCACCTAAGGTGGATATGAGTTCTAAGATATATTTTTTTGCAGTACAACGGCTGCCCTTCCCTTCATACCGAAATGCATTACTGCTTCACGGCAGAAATAGGCGGGGTGGTGGTACCTATCCATGCAGACTCACAAGAGGTCCTGCCTGCTTAAAGTTTTTGAATTTTCAGATTTTTTTCATTACCGCTAAAAATTTCACAAATTTAACTTAGACGATATTGTTAATTAAGCGACTTTAAGCTCTAACATTAAAACAACATGAATATAGCGTGTATTAGTGTTTTGTTAAAATAAATCTAAAGAAAGCAGCTACCTAATGTGATTAGCATTTGTCCATATAGCATGCTTGTTTCATTAAAATCCATTGCTGAATAACAAAAATCACTAAGGCAGTTTTAATGTACATGTGTTATTCCAAATTAACACTGTTCTAATAAAAATAATTTACAAGTTTTTACGCCTTTGAAGTTTCTCACTATAAAACGCCTATAATTTTTTTATATGCGTTTTATGCTGAGGAATTTATTTTGCTTGCTTATATGGAAAAGATATTCAATAAAATCATATATTTAATACAAACGAGTGACAACCCTTTCACCTGGTTTATATTTCGACCTTTATATTCTATTCCGGTCAGGGTATTATGAGCCTTCTTAAGACCTCGAATTCGCTTGTTCGAAATGGCCTGAGGTCATACAGATTACATAGCTACAACATGAGAGTAGTATTGTAAGGCAACAGAGCGTATGTGAAATTCTAACTGAAATCTGAAGAATAGGGTACATACAACCTAATAATTGTATATATACTTTAACAAAAACCGACTTTAAATAGAAAAAAAGAGTTATTCCAAAACAAATGAATATACACTAAAAACAATAATCATTCGAAATCGGTTGGCGTGATATTGAGTTATTGAGTTGTTCATCTATTTGTCGCGCACATACTTAATGCAAATTTAAGACTTATATGGTTTTCTCATGGTTACCATTATCAGAACTGGACTAAATTGAAATGGGACCAAACGGGAAGCGTCACCTTTCTAATAAAAAAAGAATCATCAAAATCGATTCACCCAGTCAAAAGTTATGAAGTAACAAACATTAAATAAAACATACAGTCGAATTGAGAACCTCCTCCGTTTTTGAAGTCGATTAAAAATAAATTTATCGGTAATTACTCTTCAATTATTACCAGATTGTTATTGTTCTTCTTAACATTTTCATCGTGTAGGATTTAGTTAATCTTGTACTATAGAAACATGTAAATCAGGGCTTATTTTGATCTTAAGATCATGCTTATATCTTATTACTTACGCTGTGGAGCTTTGTGCGTTTTGAATGTATGATATCTCGTTTATTTTCTGATATCGATTTCGTGTCGAAATTAATATCTTTTTTAAAATAATCGACATTTAAGTTCTAATTGTATCCTGTATGTGTGATTCCATTAACTAATAAGAAACGAGGAAATTCTAGTTTGGAGATATTGAATGTGAAAACATTTGATTTATATTACATGTCACTTAGAAAGAAAGATGATTAGGAAAAATGAATACTGGCAATGTTTAAGGTATGGACCTAGAGACCGGAGCCTCATCTCTTGATCCTACCACATCGGGTCAACCTCGAAATTCCAATTAACATTTAACAGTTACTGTTAGGCTGGTTGGCGGACTGTAGTCAACAGAAGACTGTTTTTTTTTATTGCTAAGATGGGTGGACGAGCTCACAGTCCACCTGGTGTTAAGTGGTTACTGGAGCCCATAGACATCCACAACGTAAATGCGCCACCCACCTTGAGATATAAGTTCTAAGGTCTCAAGTATAGTTACAACGGCTGCCCCAGCCTTCAAACCGAAACGCATTACTGCTTCACGACAGAAATAGGCAGGGTGGAGGTACCCACCCGCGCGGACTCACAAGAGGTCCTCCCACCAGTAATTTATAATTATAATTTTGCGGGTTTCATTTTTATTACGCGATGTTGTTCCTTCACCGTGGAAGTCAATCGTGAAAATTTGTTGAGTACATATTTCATTAGAAAAATTGGTACCCGCCTGAGATTCGAATACCGGTGCATCACTCAACACGAATGCACCGGACGTCTTATCCGTTAGGCCACGACGACTTCATTAGAAATAACTACGTTCAGCATTGACGCAATGAGTACGGAACATGAGAATCATATCCGTAGGAAAATTGTTGTTGGATATTTTATCAATATTAGTTAAATAATACTAGATACAACAAAGTTATTGATGTAAACAAAATAAGTAATAAACAACACGTCGAAAATGGAATAAACGATTTTCAAGAAATCCAGCTATTCGTGCACGAACACGAAACATTCCGAATAAATAAACGATACAACGAATCATGCGACGGTTGTAGATTGCAATTCCAAACAAGAAACTCGAAAGCAGAATCGATAGAATTATCTGGAACATTGATCAAAAGTGTAAACAGATACTGATTTCAGCTCAACGTTCAACGTGAACGCGATGCAATGCAGTGGAATCGTACAGGGTTGATGGTCATATAGAGCATAATTATAGATTATTTAAAATCAAATTATTTCACTGACACTACAATTCGGACTAACTCCAATTTTGTTGGCAAAATTATACCGCTTTTGTCTACAAATATTACATTACATACATATTACATACGAGCTTCGATATTATTTTTATTTCTTCTTTGTAATTCAAATGTACCTGAACTTTAATTACCACGATCGTTTATTCTACATCAAATGTAGACTGAAATTTAAAGAAAAAACATAAAATAGGATTATTGTAAGTGTAGTTTTTATTCAATTATTTTTGTTGGAATGTGTAGTAACATTAAATACATATTTTACTACGAAATATTGTATTTTTTGTAATGTTTTTATTATTCATTTCAGAAGATATATCAATTCCTGGCAATCCTGTTATAACGGGACTATATGGCAGCAATAACTGATTAAAAATAAGACTGCTAATCTAAAGCTTACTGAAAGCTAGGTATATAATGTATTTAATAATGTTGGAACGGTATTAACAAAAAGGTTAATGTGCCTGTATGCACTATTTATTTTATTTATTTATTGTTAACATAAATAAGTAGAAACACCATGATTATTTGCATCCGTGCTAGAACTAGGTGATAAAACCTGTATCTCAAGTAGTACTAGTACTATAGAAGGGTGTATCATGTTCTGAGACGATTTCTATTATACCTGGTCGATTTTGCGATAGTGTCTTCGAATAACCAACAAGAATTAGAGTAATTATTTTCTCAAATATTTAGAATGACAATACAATAAATTTTCAATTAACAATCTTGTGTTTCTTTATTGATGATTTTATACGAATTCTTTATTAGTGTACTGGCAGCCCTGCAGAAGTAATACGATAAGCTGGTTCCCAGCAAGCAGGATCCCCGTACATCCCAAAGCAATTCCTCGTACATATAGATTATATTTAGCCAAAGCAACTAATGATCAACTCAATGTAGTTTCCAATTACGTTGTAAATGATACTCTATGACTGTGTGACTATTTTTGGTGATGTAGATACAAATATAACAATTAGCGATATGCCCCGCGTTCATTTACTTATTTTTTCTTAATTAAAATACGTACATAACACGTATCAATTACCAAGAACTTAATATGTTTCATTGCTATTAATGTTTTTTTTGTGTGTTTTTTTTTTCTTCATGGCTTTTGTTTTTTCTTGTTTTTCGTTTACATTACTATGTTTTACTTTTGAAAAACAAAAAAGAACTATTGTTATACTGAAAAGAATGGTTGATCGTCGTCGCTCCGCAGGTGCCGGCGGAAGATCAGCGCCGCAGTACCGATGGACTCGTTACTGTTAGGCATTGCTGAGCCGGTAACCGGTTAATACTGAAGGTAGGACCTCTTGTGAATCCACGCGGGTAGGTACCACCACCCTGCCTATTTCTGCCGTGAATCCGTAATGCGTTTCGGTTTGAAGGGTGCACTCATCTAAGCAATAAAAAAAACCTTTTGCTATCCTCAATTTTTTTTTATTTTTTATTTTATTGCCATTATAATTTGGTTGTCAACCACCTGGCAGGAGTAGACCTGGTCGCACTTGGCGACGCACCGTGGATAGCGAGATGAGGACAGCCGGCCTGACCTGAAGTGATGTTAAGGAGGCTTGCTCCTTGTAAGAAAGGATGAAGTGGTGACAACTTGTGAGGGCCATACCAGCGGTGTACCCTAGGATAGGACCCTTATATTATTATAATTGTAAACGTAATAAAATTACCAATTATGATTTTTTTTTTATCTAGTCACTGATGTTAGGACATATTGTTCCACAATCCTGAGATTTCTGCCACCAAGCAGTAATAAACGTTCCAGTTTGAACGTTAGGTAGGTATCTGTTATAGAATACAATTCTGGAGACGTCGTGGCCTCACAGACAAGACGCTTAGTGCAGTCATATCGAGCAAAGTGTATGCGTCGGTGTTCGAACCCGCAGGCAGGTACTAATTTTTCTAATGAAATACGTACTTAACAAATGCTCACGAACGACTTCCACGATGAAGGAATAACATCGTGTAATATAAATCAAACCCTACAAAAATTATAACTTGCGTAATTACTGGTGGTGGTGGCGTGTTTTGAGGCCGTACGAGTAGGTACCGCCACCCCATCTAATTCTACTGTGAAGCAGTAATGCGTTTCGCTTTGAAGGGCGAGGCAGCCATTGTACTGTAAAAGCTGAGACTTAGAACTCATAATCAAGGTGGGTATGGGGAGCCCATCTCAGCAATAAAGTAAAACACATATGTATCTCTTAAACAAGAGATAGCAGGACCAAGAACATGCCGCCATTTCTAGTTTTTGTGCTGAGACTTATACCTGCCTAACGTTCTGAGTGTTGATGAGGGTTCACGTTTGGCAGTCAGGAATGACTACAAAGGTTAATGTACGCATCAGTTCCCTTTAAAAGCGATTTTCATTTTTGCAAAACATAAACATCTGGCACATTTTCAGATTCTATTCTCGGATTTCCTGCCTCCAAAATTTTGGGTATCGCCTGTATCCGCGACATGTCCTGCATGCCGACATGGCGGCATTATGTCGTTGATGCCTATGGGCTCAGGTAAACACTAAACACCAGGTTAATAAGCTCGACCATTTAAGAAATAAAAAAATATATCTATCTACCTCGTATCCGAAATTTATAATTAGTACCTATTACAGATCATTCCCTAATGCGGTCGAGATGCGAAACGTCCACTTTTTTGCTGTTGCTGAAACAAAAGAACGACTAATCACCTGCTGTAAGTATAAGCCGTATTTAAATTCTTAGGGCACGCTATAAATTAACATCAGCCTTTCCCAAAGTGGGCGCTGCAGGCCTAACGTGGGTGGTAACAGGTCCAGAAAAAAATGAGAGCGTTGTGTAGAAGCTTAGGAGGCGATTTGTAATTTCATCTAAAAGGACTCTTAGACAACGACTAAGCTCTCACTATAGTGAGTTTTAGGTATTTGAAAAAATGGGGGTGCTAAAAAATAATTTATTCTCAAAGTGGGCAGTAGACAAAATAAGTTTGGGAACCCCTGATTTACATGGAATGAATCGGATAGTTGGCCATAATGTAAAACATAAGTTTGTGCTTTACCTTATTTATTTTGCTTGTCAGAAGGACTATTTTTTAAAGATTGTATAAAAACAACATTACTGTCTGTTATAAATATAGTTCACCTAATACCTCTATGAATCTTTACCCGTCCATTACAAACCTTCTTTGGAGCCTATTTCAAATAGTTTATTCTACATCAGTTTGTGTAAATTAATAAAAATATTCAAAGTTTGGTTTGAAATATGACAAAACCTTCAATAATAAGGCTAACCCGACACGCAACTTCCGCTTATCAGTCTCTTTGGATGAGCACAAATTCTTAATAAGCAATGTAATAGCCTTCAAAAGACGTAGCCTTGAATAACAGACATCTACAGAAATCAAATGGCCATTTACAAAATCAAAAGCTTGAATTTACTTAAATCTCTCGTCAGCCCTAAAGGTAAAGTTGAAAAGCGTATTTCGTATTTTATGGTAAATCGGATGATGCTATTATATAAAATTGAAGTGTTGTTAATTTTGAAGATCTTTGTTGCATTAATCTAATTCACAAATCAGATTTAGAGCACTATAGCCAGTCCTTCTTCAAACGAGGCTCGCAGATAGTACTTAGTGGCAAGCAGCGTCTTGTCTATGACCCTGCTATTTCTAACGTCTATGAGGAACGGTAGCTACTCACCATAAAGTTGGTCATATGGTCCTCTGTCTACAAGACCAAGAAAAAAAATTAGGAAAAAAATGTTTTTTCATCTCTATTCACAGTGCTATGTTTCTATTATCGATAACAGTCAACTGACTATTTAAATGACTCGTCAGTGTAGCTACTTTTTATGTTATAATTCGTGGATTTTGAAAATAACCCTCTAATTATTAAAAACTCTTTCGAAATCTTTCCTACCCACCTTTTTTCTTGATTTCGTCACGTAGTCCAATAAACAAAACCCACTGAGTTTGTAGCCGGATCTTCTCAGCAGGTCGCGATTCCGATCCGGTGGTAGATTCTGCGAAGTACTAGTGCTTCACTAGTTCTTGCTAGGACCAGTGTTAACAACTCCCTCAGGTTGAACCTAAGGGCTACCAGCCAGTATTTAACTTGAATAGCCTCTTAGACTATCGGCAAGTAAGTAGGAGAAAAATAAATCGATTAAAAATACTAGCTATTTTCTTAATAAGATAAGGCCATGTTTTAATGAACTATTAATTTCTCTTTAACTTAACTTTTTAATTTTCATATCGAGTATTTTTCCCTGTAAGTTATATTATCTAATCTGGAGTTTTTGTTTATGAAATACACGTTTTTTAAATATTTATAGTTGGTAGAAGTATTTATAATAACATGTGGTCCCTCGGTAATCGAAATTCGACTATAATTAATTGAAATTATAAGTTTGTACACTATTATAATTCTATTGTCAAAGAATTATATATTATATATTATAAAGCGAAAATACTTTTTCCCCAACCTATTAACTATATACTTCTATAATCACACATTTCGCCAAGACTACACTTTAGACAAACATGAATATAGACACAATATTTGATTTATTCTCAATTTGACAACAGACTTTATGCAATAGGAAAAGTTTGACAAGAAACAAATAGTATGCATGCGTATATGCCAAATACATAGTATTGTGTGTAATTTTTTTTTAACTGATTTAATGTGTTTTTTATGCATAATAAAAAAAATTGCAATCTGCATTCCCCCTCTATATTCTCTCTCCGTCCGCGCAATTTTCGTAGAAAGGGGTACAAAGTTTTTGCTTCACGTATTAATATATAGGTAAATGAAGTAAGAACTTCACACTGAAATACTAGAGTTCATGAAATGACTAATTTATCATGCGTGTTATGAAAACTTGCTGAATAGTTCGGCGCTAAAATACAACTATGTGCTCTATTAATATAACTTAACAACTGACATTACTGTGGGAAGTTTCCAAAATTACGGTTACAAGAACAAGTAATACAGTGTTATTAATGATGACATAATGTCATTGTATAATATATATATTTTTTTAAGTGCCATATTTCGTCCTCAGCCTTTTTCTACAAAACACTTAAAAGAATTGTTTATTAAGCTAATTCACTGGTTTTAATAGATTACGTGTAATTTAATTAAAATTCAATAAACTAACAATTTTTTGATTCATTCTTGCATTTAAAATTAGAGGATTAGCTCTACTGTGAATTATTCGCATTGGGTTTTTCAATTGACAATTAGAATTTCTAATATTTCCACCACATTACGTTTTATTGAGAAAACGTGTTTCACAACTTCAATTACACGATCCAAGCTTTTGTAGTAAATGAGTTTGTAATGCGGACTGCACCGATATTATCACGTTAGGGGCACGCTACACTTTACCAACGAAAAGTAAAGGTGAGTTCACAAAAAATAGCTCTTAACAGTGTTTTAATAAAGACTGTTTCTACATAACTTAAGTTTCCGTGCCCAAGGAACGTTAAGTAAATAACAACATCGTAACACAATAGCGACTATTGAAAACGACAAATTTATTTTCGTACTAAGTACATATTAGGAGTATATTAGTTGATCAAAGCTAATATTCAATGGTGACCTTTAAATATTACACTTTAAATATCATGCAAATACAGGATGCTCCGGATAATTGAAGTATTCTAGAAGCCTATGGTAGCTATTATCGATTCCTTATATTTCATTTTTGCAGTCCAGTTCAAGTATATGTACATAATATCTTTAGTGATAGTCGATTTAAGATTTTTCGAAGCCAGACTTCGTAGTAAAGCATTTAAAGTCACAACTGCCATTGATAGGGGCAATGGAATGATCTTCGACACTGCTTCTATAAAAAAATCCTCGAAACTTACCCACAATTCGTTTCAAGACATGATTTCCTTACTGTTTAATTTACTTCCTATTTACTTACTCACTATAGTGTTTCGTGAGTGCCATGAAATGTTCTTCTTCAAAAGGTTCGAAATGAGCCCACGACTTTAATGTGGTCCTGACATTTTTGATGTCGATGAGCTATTATGACTACTCATAATCGTTACGTTAAGATGAGTTGCTTATAAAAGTAAATAAAAGCAATTTTGAATTACAGATGACTACTGACTCGTCGCGTAGGTATTAAACTCCGCTCCGCATTACTTTCTTGCTCCGCTCCGGTGGACAGACACAGTACGCAGCTCCGCTCCGCCTTACTCCGTTGCTCCAAGGCGGGAAGCTTCTGCTCGAGCAGTGGGGTTCCGTGCCCCCGTAAGGGGGTACGACGACCCGTCTTGCAGATGACTACTCATATAATCAGATACGTTGCTATAAAAACACAATAAAAACAATTTTGGATTAGATACAATCTCCGAAATATGCTCGTGATCTCAAAAGGAATCAAATAGTCATTTACGCTTTTATAAATACTAAGACTAGATTCAGACCCAATAACTAAGATTTCGGTTTCCTTTCACAAACTTATAGTGAGAAACTCATTCATGAATCAAGTCATTAATGAATTAAAGTGACCAAAAGTCTTCTAGTTCACGCTGTGTCAGTGCCTTTAGATCAGCAACATTTGCGGTTTTAATATCGTAATGGGTTTGCCGTCGCACCACCCTCTATTTAGCTCGGAACACTCAATTACACTATAAGCAATTAGAATTTATATGAAAAATTGTTGCGAAAATTGCAAATTGCAAAAATTTATAAAATATACAAATTGAAGGTTGAATTCTGAAGCCAAAAAACGAAACAAAAATTTACGATTTATTGAAAGTTTCTATTAACATTGTTGTTATTGTTAAAATTATTGTTGATGTGAACATTGATAATATTGATTTGCAATGAAGGAGATGAGCCTCGTTCGAACAGAGATAGAATTAGTTTGAAAGAATCGAAAGAATAAATTAACCCGTGAATTAGATTAAGTTCCTGATCTTTTTTTATTTATTGCTTATGTGGGTGGATGAGCACACGGCCCACCTGGTGCTAAGCGGCTACCGGAGCTCATAGACATCTACAACGTAAGGGCCACCACCTACCTTGATATATAAGTTCGAAGGTATCAGTATAGTTACAACGGCTGTCCCGCCCTTCAAGTCGAAACGCATTACTGCTTCACGGCAGAAATAGGCAGGGTGGTGGTACCTGGTCGTGCGGACTCACAAGTCGTACTTCCACCAGTGATTACGCAAATTTTAATTTTGCGAGTTTGATTTTTACTACACGGTGCTATTCCTTCACCGTGGAAGTCAATCGTGAACATTTGTTCGTATTTCATTAGAAAAATTGGCACTTGCCAGTGGGATTCGTACACCGGTGCATCGCTGGATACGAATGTATCGAACGTCTAATCCTTCAGGCCACGACGACTTCCCTTCTTCTTATGAGGAAATTTCGAGAAATTGCGTTTGAATACAGATGTTTGCGTATTAAATGCAAATATTGTCTTTCGCATAATCTGTTAAGGGTTGCCTAAAATGAAGTAAGGTAATTTTTTTTCTTTTTCAATGGATGGACGATTGAATATATGGGCCACTTGAGCTTAAATTGGTTATCGCCCACCACCATGCCCATAAACTTCACAACGTAAATGCCATCATCTTGTAATATGAAGTCTAATACATAGCATATATAGCATACCGCACAATATATAACGAAATATAATATAACGGAAAACCCACCCTTCAAACTGGAAAGTATTACTGCATCACAAAACGTCCTATCAGAATTGTTTTCGAAATTCATACATTGTATGAGTCCTCAAATTATCTGTATAAGTTTATTATATGCCTACTATGTGTTTTATTAATATTGCCTTCTCTTTATATATTATGAAGCGCTTCCTACAATTCTTCTCGTACACCTATTATTTTCACAATAACACTAACTCTACCAATATTACGATCCGCTAAGATTCCTCTCGCAAATAACAAATGCTATGAAACTATCTACCAACAATGATGAAACTGTTATTAAAGCAATAATACTCGTGAAAATCTCATTATCACGGTATAAGGAGATACTGCTCTTTTTTTTTGCTAGCACTTTTGTTATATCCATAAGTAATGTGAGCTGTCGTAAAAATGTCACGGCACTGTGTCTACACATGACAGATAATCCTTTAAATTTATACATTATTTTATTTGTACATTTCTTTAAATCTCGTTTTTATTCATTGAATCAATAATCCACTCAAACAGATATGGTGTGTCCATATTCGTGTATCTCTAAACGTTGTAATGGATAATTACTTTTTTCTTTAATTAAAAAACCATTTCGAGGTATATGTTAGCTGACTAAAGAAAATCATTTTTTTAATGAAAACTAATCTTTAAGTACCGATATTTTTAATAAAAGTGTTAGTGTCTTTGTTAGTTCTCAAATGATGTCATAGTGATCCACATGGCCCAGTCATTCCCCACAGCAGAAGGTCAAGGACAAATCCCTGTGGAAAACCGCACACGACCGTTATAAAACTCCACCGTGTCCGGCGCATAAGACCAATCTGATCTCCAGATAGGACCCGATCAGTTAGTTGAGGCAGGCAGGTACTCTTTCCACCACCTCCTAAACACAACATGTCCAAACACGACTCAACGGATGATAATTTGAAGCATTGAGTATCTCATTCCCGCAATAAACAATTCAATGAGCAAGTTTCAGGCTTCATAAATACCAATTTGAATTCCTAATGGATCGATAACTATTCCAGCTTTGCCCCTACACAAAGCGACAAAGGAATTCCCTTATTTACGATCATTTCTCTTTAAGGAAAATGAACAGAATGCCTTCGGTATTCACAAATGAAAATGACGTACAGCTAAATGCTTCGGTTAATTGCGATTAATTCGCAACGTCTGAGAAATAGTGCCTAGGAAGGCAATTAGCGCTCCAAATTATCTATTATTTAACTTGTCTTGAGTTGTAAATAATTTTATACAACCAAATGATGTGAATAAATTCCGTTCAAAGTTCCTTTTTAATTGACTTATTTAGTTAATCTATTTGCTTAATTGATTTCCTACCAATACGATAGACAATTATTGTTAACTGCTATTAAGTAGTTGCTTCGAGAAATATGGTCGAATATTCAATTGTATGTGTACAAAGGTTTTGAAATTCTGATTTTGAAAAGCTTTTGGCCTGAGACGATCATTAACAAAGAGCTGTGGAGGATCACCAAGTAGACACAAATAGAGAAGGAGATTCTTAGGCGGAAGTGACATTAGATTGGTCACATATTAAGAAAACCCGATACCCACGTTTCCTGAGATCCCTGACCTGGAAAGTGTCTGGCAAAAGAAAGAGAGGCCATCCCAGAACAACTTGGCTTCACTCTGGAGCTGGGTTTCTTGGGCGTGACGTGGGAAGAGTTAAAACAGACTGTCCAAGACCGATGTAAATGGAAGTATTTGATTCGAGCCCTACACCTCAGCAGAGGGTAATAGAAAAGAAATAAGAAGAAGAAGAAGATGTACAAAGGCTGTAATCTTTCAAGCTGAAATTCTTGACTGCTTCGAAGCAGAAATAAGGCTGTGGCACCGATTCTTGCACGCCCTCGATACGCCTCATCCACCAAAGCGGACTGTTGACGTCTGTAGAGCCCGAAAAATGTTACTCATTTTGCTCCGTTAAATCTTTAAGCTTTCACGACACTCACGGAGTGGTACAATTCTAGTTTGACTTCTGGGCAACTAGTATGATACGATCGTACACGATAATAGACTGCCAACTATTAATCAGAAAATGTGACCTTAGACCCTTTTGGTAAAGCCGTTCATTTAATAACCCTGTACCTAATACTTTTCCTTTGTCGTATCACTCTTGTCAGAGTGGTTGCGATCGTCATTCAGTATCATTGCTGTAGGCAGATGTTATGCGCCTCAGGAGCAATCGCCACTTCTCCCGGTTTGTGGTATACTTACAGTATACAAAATGGCACCTATATAAGTCCAGCAGTGGACCGCTATGGGCTGATGATAATGATACAATAAGATTCATTTGCGAAGCACTTGCCCTTGAGTTGTCAGGTCTCCTCCGAAGGCTTTTGAGTAGCTGTTAGCAAATCCTGTCCCTCCTGGCTGAGCCTTTGCTCACCCACCTATCCTGGTGAAACCGGAATGGCCTCCGGGCCACAAGTAATCTTTCAATCCAAAAAAAATAAATTAATATATTTAAATTATTGTGTGTATATACAGGTATGAAAATTTGTAGGGGGTTTTGTGAGCCCGCACTGGTAGGTACCATCACCCCGCTCATTTCTGCTGCGAAGCAGTTATGCTTTCCAGTTTAAAGGGTTGGGAATTTTTATTCTTAGCCTTATACTTAGCATTGACGTAGCAAGGTCAGTACCGGAATTTGCGATGTTGATTTTAAGGCCTCCAGTAACCACTTTACACCAAGTGTGCTGTAAACTCTTTCACATATTTAAGCAATAAAAAAATACACTCAAAAGACGTAGATTTTTGTTTATTATCTTGATATTATCTTTATTTGGCAGAGTTACTATAAATATCGCGATACGATAATGCATCACTTTGAAATTATTGAGAGCGGAGAATATCAAAACCATTACAGCTTATTACAAGTTCAAAGACGAAAGCAATTGCTGAAGCATAAAACACAGGAACGAACTGGTCTCTTTTTTACGGTAAATTGAACTAAAAGGCTTTCAGTAGCAGACAGAACCGGATGCGGCGGACGGCGAACTTCCGGCTTTAAGCCTCAGACTTTACATGTAGTTTTTCTCTCGTTCACGGTTATTTATGTAGCTTTTGCTGTGTCAAGTGAGGATTCTACTAGAGGCTTAGACCGAAACCTTTTTTCTTTTAGGAGTATGACGTAATTTGTGGTGAATTCTCCACGGAAACGTTTTCAACTATACGTCGAGTCAAATTTTTTTTTGTTATCCTTCTAGTAATTTGTTCGCCACTTTAGTCTTGTGGTTGTTGAACTGACTAGAATATCACGGGGTCCAGGTTCGATTATCGGTCGAACTCTATATTTTTGTTAACGGCATTTGGTGTTTCTAGTCTGGGTGTATTCGTTATTATCTCATCTGCAGGCAGGTTCCCCGGGTTGACGCGAGAACGTTTCAGTTTGGATGTCAAATTTTTTATTTTGAAGGTTGGATTTTAATTTGGGTAAAATTGTTAAAAAAAATTAACATCTATTAATCACAAATACACGATGTATCTAACACACGACGTTCAATTATTCATAAAATAACAGAAATTAGTTCAGTTTCAACAACCATTGCTATTGTTAAAGCAAATTAATTCGCAAATGTAATTCACAGAATCAACATTGTGATATTTCCGAAAATTCATGTAGAAATTTAAATAGACGTAACATTCCATAACATCACTCGATATACACAAAAGACTTGCCTATATAATTTTTGCTGTTAATTTGTGAACCAATTAGTTTGTAGTATTTTGATTGGAAATTTTAATTTGCAGCTTAAGGTATAAATTATATTAAGGTATAAATATCTTAACACTTAATCAACGTTGGTTGATCGTTTTAAAATTTAAGTAGCTATTATGTAAATTCAAAAGGAAACAAAACATTCAGACTACAGAACACACAAAGATAATAAAAGAGAACTACAAGATTACGCATACGATTGACTCGGAATAATCAAAAACTCTGGCATCCCCGAGGCTAATGCTAAGATGTTTCGTTATGAAAACCCAGGCAATTCAACTATAGTAACTAGCTGGAGTCATAATTGGGGCGCCGGCAATAACATTTCAAAGGGACCCTTTCAAATTAGGTGCCGCTCATTAATGTAGATTAGTTCAACTAACAAACTTGTTTGGAAGTTTCTGACGTTTTGTTCGTCTCATGAACAACTGATTCTGTGGTTTTGGAATGCTAAGAACATTTGATTTAGTAATAGACTATAGTTTATATTCAGCAATACACATTATATTCATTGCTTACTTCGATGGAGACCACTCATCGCTACTAACTGTGCCATTAACGGCTAAGGCACAAATAAACTTTTATCTATCAGTTTGGAACAAGTCACAGTAATAACCTCTGCTTCGGTCGCGAATGAAGCTATGGTAAAAGAACGAAGACGAAATCATCGTAAATAATTCCTAAGAGCACTATTCTTTTTCTTTACTACTAATTAAATATACGTTTCTTATAAAACATAAGGTGATCGAAAATATCAGGATTTTTTTTATTGCTTAGATGGGCGGACGAGCTCACAACGCCACTCACCTTGAGATATAAGTTCTAAGGTCTCAAATACTTGAGAGCCGCTGTAACTATACAGTTAACTATAAGTTAACTATACAGTTACAGCGGCTGCCCCACCTTTCAAACCGAAACGCATTACTGCTCCACGGCAGAAATAGGCAGGGTGGTGGGTACCTACCCGCGCGGACTCACAAGAGGTCCTACCACCAGTAAATGTTTGTTAATGAAATGATATATTTAGTAGAATTTTGAAAATAGCCGTTGAAACCCATCAAAATTTTTCCAATGTTTTTAAAAATACAGGCCACTGCGTAGTTTCGTTACCTAACAATTTATAGGCCAGACTGTTTTTTTTTTTTATCACCGAAACTGTCAGTCGAACAAATCGCTTCAAGCGCTTCCATTTTCAAACTGTCAAAATAATCAATTCAATTTTTTGTTTTCTCCGTTCACTCGCTGCGTTTATAGGTTTCGCATTCCCGGACATGAACAATTAGTATTCTGTTTCTGTGCCCGAAGCTAATTGGATTGTTAGTTAAATTGACGTGCAAACATTGAGTGCGGCGTCAGCGGTAGCGTCATTTAGCCGCTTGTGCGGATTACCCGCGGCCGTACAGTTCATTCCCTGTTTAATGTGCTATGTACGAGAGAAATAATTACCAGAGAAATTTTAAATGAATCGATTAGCTTACCCGAAAAATATTTTTTTTTTGACACAGTAACTATACCTGAGACCTTAGAACTTATATTTCAAGGTGGGTGGCGTATTTACGTTGTACATGTCTATGGGCTCCAGTAACCGCTTAACACCAGGTGGGCTGTGAGCTCGTCCATCCATTTAGACAATAAAAAATAAAACACAATATGTACTTACAAATAATTTTAATTTTAAATTTAGATTTTAGCTGGAAGAAAAACTTGGTTGTACTTTTAGAGGGCCCGTAAAAGCTTTTAGAGAGCAGCTTGTTCCTGCTCCGCGTCCATCTAGAAATCCATCAACTTTTTGTAGGTAGACGAGCATACGGCCCACTTGATGGAAAGTGGTTACCGTCGCCCATGGACTTCAGCAATGCCAGGAGCAGAGGAAAGCCGCTGCCTACCATTATTATCTTTAGAGCAGTTCTTGATTCCGTAATGACTGAGATGTTCAGTGACCTCGTAACGAATAGTGATACAGCTATACTGGGATTAAAAACTTTACAAGGAACATTTTTTTTATGTTAGTATATATATATATTTTTTTTTATATCTAATACATATTCACGAACTACTTCCACGATGAAAGAATAACATCGATTGCCTCCCTCTTCAAACCGAATAATGACGAAAAATATCACAACCATAAAACCGTGTATCTTCAAACTAATTTTGTACATGTATTTTTGTACTGTATGTTATATGTATACTTTTACTACTGGTAGGACTTCTTGTGAGTCCGCACGGGTAGGTACCACCACCCTTGCCTATTTTTACCGTGAAGCAGTAATGCGTTTCGGTTTGAAGGGTGGGGTAGCCGTTGTAACCACACTGGGACCTTAGAACTTATATCTCGAGGTGGGTGGCGCATTTACGTTGTAGATGTCTATGGGCTCCAGTAACCACTTTACACAAGATGGGCTTAGAGCTGGTTCACCCACCTAAGCAATACATAAATAAATAAAATATATAATAGACCACTGGATATTTATCTATCTTTAGAATTTGAAGTTAACAAGACCCGCCCGAATTTCAAATGAAATCGTAATAAAACGTTAATTGTGACCATAATTTTAATACAACGTAATAAATTTTCTTAACTGAACGATAGGTAGGTAGGCATTACTAAGATCAATAATAACGTATTTAATCTCAAAATATTTGGCAGAGATAAACATTAATAAGGAATTACGGATATTTCTCACGAACGAACTCATTCTCTCCTCTGTTCCGACTAGATCTAAATTATGTTTACGCTTATATGTAAACTGACTTGTGATCTGTAGCCGTGGCCCGAAGGCATTCGGTGATATCGCGATTCACGGTCCATAAACCGTACCTATTCGACACTCCGGAGAATATACTGCCGGAAGCTACAAGATATATTATGATGTTTTCATTGTAAATATTATGAGTTTCAGAAAAACAAATGTTAAGCCTTTTTTTTTGGAAACAACGCCTTCCAACATATAGATCACAAAATTCGTTTGTAAATTCGTTTGTTTATTGGTTTTTTATTCGTGTAGAATTTATATGTGTTTATTAGATATCTGATTGTCAAATACACAGCCAAACGAGCAATGTGTCTAAAAAACATTATCGGTTTGAAGAATTCGGTTTGACCATCAAAAATTGTCCACAATGGTTCACAATTGCCTGTCTACATAACTCTAAGTAGCTTAATGTAACTCATAGATATCAAGAATACCAAAACAATAGTTAATTCGCAGCCTACTATTTGAAAACTGTTTTCAGAACTCATTTGAAGAAAAACATAGCGATAAATAGAGTGTAGAGTAAGTTCAGCGTAAATTGAACTATTTACCATGGATAGATAATTAATTTTGTATTCTTTTTAACTTATTGTTATACTTACGGCTAGCTTAAAATCCAATATCAGTATAGAATTCAGTATTATTTATATGCAAGCGAAAGATTCTACAATCAATTTGGCGATTAAGCACAGAGAACGCCATAAAGTACGATAAAGGACCCAAAAAATTATCATAGTACAAAATAAGAAGCAACAACGAAGGGGTTACTGTTTCAAGAACATTACAGCCATACAAGACAAATGAGAGATTAGTTTAAACAAATAAATGTTATGGTCGCAGTAGTTAAAATAGCAAGTGTTCCTCTCCCTGATCATTGAAATGTTCTGGCCACGAATGTTCTCAACGAGCGCTACGTGCAAAATTTTGGGTTACCGCAGAAGATTGAAATTTAATTCAATTCATTTATGTATCATATAATAATAATCCATCAATTCACATACAAATTTAAAATAGATACAAAAAAAAAGGTTAATAAATAAAAAAATAATAATAATAAACACGTACAAACACGTATAACACTATTATATCTGAAATGTTAAAAAAGTCAAATATCAAAAATTTTGAATACAGTAAAAATGTGTAAGACAGTCCCGTTTGCACTAAAATCTCTGCGTAACCAACTGATCCATTTGCCAGCTGGTATATGAACTTTCGCAACCCACAATCTCACATTAGGCGATTTAATCTAACACAAGATTAACACAAACAAAGCAGTGCAACCAATCCATGTGAACTCTTATACATCCTACTTGTAGTAGTAGAAAATAGTAAAACAATAAAAATAACATGTAGATGGCTTTATTTTATAGTTTGTATTATAACATTTGTTACTCGCTGAAGAGCTGGATGTGACACTTACGACTGTAGCTGTAGCTGTTTCTTAACGAATATTGTAATCTAGATCTGCCCATGAGCTGTTGGGCCTCTTCTGCTTCTTCGAGAAAGCAGCGCGACAAGATAGCACTGTTATTGTGGCTGCCTCAAATTTTATATTTAACCCAGACGACGGGGCAACGTACAGTCGTGGTCGCCCTAAGCGTGTAATTGCGAATCCTGGCGAAACACTTGCCCTGCTTTTTTTGCGTTTTCATTTAGGCTTTCCAACCAATGCGGTCACGATTCTCGTTGAACTCGTCAAATGCGGCGAAGAATTCGACAAGTAATTTAACCCATAGCTACAACTCATTCAGTATCTCGCTGGATCTTCTCTATGGGTCGCGATTTGGATCCGGTGGTAGATTCACTGGTGGTAGGACCTCTTGTAAGTCCGCGCGGGTAGGTACCACCGCCGTGACTATTTTCTGCCATGAAGCAGTAATGCGTTTCGGTTTGAAGGGTGGAGCAGCCTTTGTAACTATACTGAGATCTTAGAGCTTATATCTCAAGGTGAGTGGCGCATTTACGTTGTAGATGTCCATGGGCTCCAGTAACCACTTAACAACAGGTGGGCTGTGAGCTCGTCCAACCATCTAAGCAATAAAAAAAAAAAAGAAAATAGATAGTGATTGAAATAGGATATAGACATATAGACTGCTTTTGCTAGGGCGGATTTCTTAAATCCTTTCAGACTGTGCCTCGCAATCGCCTAGTCATGGCGAAACAAAATAGGCCCTTGAGGCTAATGGTAGTTAGGTAGGCAAAAAAACCTCGTCTAGGATCGAGCAGTCGTTAGGAAACTAAAATTCGTTCTAGTTAAACGGCATATCTAGATCAACCGTGACCCTTTCATTCTACAAAAAAAACCCCGAAGATACCTTTTAATAGTTGTGGAAAAGCATTTGTGGTGTTTAACTAAATTCGAAAACCACTTTTGCTACCGAGTAAAAACCACTTTTGTTACCGAGTAACAACCACTTTTGTTACCGAGTACACACTAGCGCTTGTAGAAAGTTTGCTTAGTCATTTTCACAATCCTGACTCGATTTTATACAATGTAAATGTAAAATTTCAATTGGTTTAGAGTAAATTGAAAAGTCACATTCAATGCTGGGTTTGCGAAGCGTCCTACTTGTTTACTTTTCAATGTTCCAATTTGAAATACGTGTGTGTATGTATGTATATGTTCGCTCTGTTGTGATGAAACTATGTTGCTTTATTTAATTTAGTAATAAATTTAAGGCTGCTTTGTGTTTTCACGCGCGCTTCGAGACTCAAACACCACATATTAATTCTTTTTTTTTTTTATTTTTTTATTTATTGCTTAGATGGTTGGACGAGCTCACAGCCCACCTGTTGTGAAGTGGTTACTGGAGCCCATAGACATCTACAACGTAAATGCGCCACCCACCTTGAGATATAAGTTGTAAGGTCTCAGTATAGTTACAACGGCTGCCCCACCCTTCAAACCGAAATGCATTACTGCTTCACGGCAGAAATAGGCAGGGCGGTGGTACCTACCCGTGCGGACTCACAAGAGGTCCTACCACCAGTAATTACGCAAATTATAATTTTGCGGGTTTCAATTTTATTACACGATGTTATTCCTTCACCGTGGAAGTCAATCGTGAACATTTGCCGAGTACATATTTCATTAGAAAAATTGGTACCCGCCTGAGATTCGAACACCGGCGCATCGCTCAACACGAATGCACCGGACGTCTTATCCCTTAGGCCACGACGACTTCTATTGCACATATTAATTCAGTTTTCGTTTTGATTAATGAATAATTAAAACCTGTTATTAGTTTCAGCTTAACGTTCTAATGAAAATGGGCGTGTCGCAAAAAAAATTCTAAAACGGCCCATTCCAATTTCAATACTTTCAACATAATAATCAATAATTTTGTTTTGACAGGATCGTAAGTAAGCTCCTTTGAAACCGAATGTCTCCTCCTCCTTGCGTCGGTTTCCACATTACTGAGGGTCGTGGTCATGGCCTTGAAACAGTTTGTTTTTTATAATGCACCGCCATCTGTTCCTATCTGTAGCTGAGTGCAAAGCATCGTGCACTGTGGTATCCAGGGCTGCACGAATCTGGTCCGTCCAACGGTTCCTGCCTCTTGGTCGCTTGCTCTCGACCTTTTCAGTGACCACCAATTTCTCCAAGTACCGAATGTAGTAATCACCAAAAGAAATCAGTTTCACATTGTTACATACTTTCGGCGAACAAAGATTTCGGATATTAAATTGCACAGAACGAAGAGTCAAAGCTTAAAAGAATCGACGAAATATTTCCATAACTTCGCAAATTGGCATCGTAACAAGATAAATTTCGTGGAAAATGTTAAACGTTTAAAAAAGTTTTCGCTTTTACCAAAGCCGGGGCTTTAGTAACAATGGCGGTTAAATCGTCCGGGAGTACAATGCATTGTATTCGTATTAAGTGCGAATAGACGCCAGACTTCTGCACTACAAAAGCATCATTGTACGCGAGACTCTGATATAGAGAAAATATTACGAGACAATAGATACAAGGAAATCTTGGAAACAATTCGCTGGAACAAGGACTCTGAGTCTGCGTTAAATATAAGAAATAAAATAGTATGTTGCTTGTTTTGTTATTACGATACATGTAATTCAGTTTTTACTGGTGGTAGGACCTCTTGTGAGTCCGCACGGGTAGGTACCACCGCCCCGCCTATTTCTGCCGTGAAGCAGTAATGCGTTTCGGTTTGAAGGGTGAGGCAGCCGTTGTGACTATACTGAGACCTTAAAACTATATCTCAAGGTGTGTGGCGCATTTACGTTGTAGATGTCTATGGGTTCCAGTAACCACTTAACACCAGGTGGGCTGTGAGCTCGTCTACACATTTTTCAATAAATAAATAAAAAATACGGTAATTAAATTCACAGATAGTTAAACTTTTTGTTTTTCTTCTCCTACTTTATCGATTTATTTCAAAACTAGCGACCCGCCCTCGCTTCGCTTCGGAAACGTTAAAAAACACATGAAACAAAAAAAAATACTTTTTTTTTTTTTTAAAGTAGCCTATGTTCATCAGGGACAATGTCGGCTTCTAATGGAAAAAGAATTTTTCAAATCGGTCCAGTAGTTTCGGAGCCTATTCGAAACAAACAAACAAACAAATCTTTCCTCTTTATAATATTAGTATAGATATAGATATAGATTAAAACATATTATTATGCATGTTTACAAAAACCATCGAATTTTTTTCATGCTAATCCTAATAGATCTCACTTAAAGTCCACATATGCTAAGCACGTACCTCAAAGTACAGAGACCACTACGTACACACATACATTCCGTTGCTTCTTGATACATGATATCGAATAATCAAGAGTCTCACTAAAATAGTTATTTAACTTATCAATATCAAACTAAAACGGAGTTTGGTTCACAGCAGCAATAGACAACATTGTGATTCCTATTAATGTAGGCTTGAAACAAGTCTTATCACTAGTAATCCATATCATCCAACTACTGTAGGCTCGAAGCAAATCTTACCACTAGTAATCCATTGATTTTAATATAACCAAGATATTTTTATAAGCATTACTCTTAAAGATGCCGCTACTATGGACAGACGATGCACAATTACTGTACTGGTGATAGGACATCTTGTGAGGTACCGGGTAGGTACCGCCACCCTGCCTATTCCTGCCGAGAAGCAGTAATGCGTTTCGGTTTGAAGGGTGGGGCAGCCGCTGTAACTATACTGAGACCTTAGAACTTATATCTCAAGGTGGATGGCGCAGTTACGTTGTAGATGTCTATGGGCTCCAGTAACCACTTAACAATCAGGAGGGCTGTGAGCTCGTTCACACATCTAAGCAATAAAAAATATTTTGTTTTTTAAATAAATGACCGTGAAATTCAAAAATTGAATCTAAAGCTACACATGTTTGAAGTTTACATTGAAGTCTATAAAACGTTACAGGTAGTTTACTACTACGTGGTACAAAAGTACTGAAAAGTCTGGAAACAGAGCATTATCCAAATCGAATACGATTTCAATGGCATCGAACGATTCTATTGAGAAGAGTTCCAGTCAATGTAGCTTATAGGATTCGACACGTAGTTAAATATCCCCCGTACGATGGCTGAGGCGCTTTAAAGCACGATATGTTAAGCCGGGCAGTGCTTATTGAACGGCTGTTAGCAGATAACGCGCAATCCCTCTATAAAGTGTTTCTCTTCGGCTCTACAATACGTGCGGTTACTCTACATTCTAAATTTACTGTTATTGCATTTAAATGGTACTTCAAGATGTTCTTGGGCTTATCATTGTTATACCTTGATTCTATATTGGTATGTACTTAATCATTTTCATGATTACAAAGGGCAATCCCCACTTTCCTTTAATCTTAATAATAATAAACCAACTTCAATATAATCACTTCGGTATTCAGACTGACCCTTTGAGGACTCATGGACCTCTTGTTATGCCACTCGACTGATCGACAAAGCATCGGAAATCTGTTCGCCTTTCATTGTATTTGTAGGGCACTGGCTTGGTTTGAATTTGATTTTGGATTAAGTAAATTGGAAATATTTTTTAACGATCCGTCTCGGCTTTGTAAAGACCAGGATTCAATCTAATTAAATCTAGCACTTTGAAAATATTTATGTATGTCTTTTGTCTCTTAAACATAGAGTTACTTTTGAATTCCATCTTGTAGAATAAGAGCAGCCGTTATAACTGAGGCTGCCTCTACCTTACTACTGCTACTTTCATGTTACAATATGGCGGCAATGTGAATGCACCATAATGTTTCTTCTCCTAACCTCTTAACATGATATAGACTATGGACTTGGTCATCCATCTACGCCTTAAAATAAAATATAGGGCTGTAACTCAATTATTTGAAGAATTATAAGATAATATAATATTATAAGAACCATCATCTTTGGTGGCCATTATTTTATGTATACAATATGTGCATATTTCAACAAGGAATTATCTAAATTATTGTGAAAACTGTATGAAAATTTGTTGCGTAGCTTAGAGGAGTGAAATACGTACATACTTAAACTTCTCATTGAAAAGGATTTCTTTTAATAGGTACAGACGCCAAAATTATTATTTCTCAATAAAAATATTCTCAAACTAAAGTAAGTAAAGATTCAAAGAAAAGTAGAAAAAAAGAAGTTTCAAGACTTTTTTTTTATTTTAAACTTATTCTATGATACTTTTCGCTTTTTCAATTCAACTAGTCTGTACATTTAAAATATTTCAAGGATATAAATTTATTAATTTAAAAATGCAAAACCAACGAAATAATGAATTAACTAACGATTAATATTTGGCAAGAAACCAGCTTGCAAACTCGAGACCACTTAGGTTCGGTACTCTTTGAAATCTATGAACATCATAACTTAACTATCTGTCTCGCTTCCACGTCACGTAGGTGTGAGCAGGATAGTAGTTTCCTGAGATATACGTACCACTTACAGATTTCACAGCCAAGAGACGAGTTGGCTTTGGTTAGGAAATGGCTAAACTTTGTAGGATCGTTTAGATGAGCTTAGATTATAATTAGTCTGTCGATACAATGTTGCTTGGGTGCAGTAGACGAACTTCAATCTAAAACATATTTTATAATATATGTATTTTTTTCTATAACAATTAAACTTCTTTTATAGGTATTTTATAGGTTAATGAATCCACGAACGAGGGAACAGTAATCTGTTTCAGAATTGATAAACGTTGCAGCGTGAATGTCGCTATCCACCCTAAGATACAGGATCGAATTCTCAATCGCATTATAGAAAGGGTATCATTATCTTCTAGGAAAATAGATTGGGAGATTTTATGTAGTACCTACCAGTGTGGACTCAAGACATGGTCTATAATCATTTAAAAATAATTTTGAAAGTCATGAAAGTAATACGTTGTAAATGATTAGACTGAACATTCATTTAGAAACATTAGTACTTGCCCCAAATCTGAACCAGAAGAGAATGAATAGGACAAATACACCGGGCGTCTTAATTACTAGGCCGTGGACCGTAAATTGGATGGAAATCTGCGAGTAGCCACACTTGTGCGGGGAAACAATATTACAAAATCACCTCGCAACTTTGTGGGTTTCCTTTTTAATTTTCCAAGTATTTAAGGGATCCTTGCCTCATGTTTTAGTTTTGGTGAGTTCCCGATACTCTGGAAGAGCTGTTGGAAAAATCATTATCACAGGTTAACTAAGGACAGTAGGTTTATTTTTATTTTTTATTGCTTAAATGGGTGAACGAGCTTACAGCCCGTCTGGTTTTAAGTGGTTACTGGAGCCCATAGACATCTACAACGCAAATGCCGCTTTGAGATATAAATTCTAAGGTCTCAGTATAGTTACAACGGCTGGCCCACCCTTCAAACCGAAACGCATTACTGCTTCACACTAGAAATAGTCAAGGCGGTGGTGCACCTGTGCGGACTCACAAAACCACCAGTAAAAAAGTCCAGTAGGTACGATGTTACAAGTAAAAAACAAATACGTCCACCCTCTTTCTAGTCTCTTTTTGGTGTTACTACTGAAACTCGAAAAGTCGCCAGGATAATACATAGCTATCAAGAATTTTTTAAGGACACTCAGACCGCGTTGTTTCTTATTAAATTTAATAGTGATTATCACTCGATTCATAATCTGAATCTTCTTTGACCATTCTAGGTGTAAAATAGCATTCAGCTGACAATCCGTGTGGATTATTTTGTACATTCGAAGTATTAAATTTGGTTATCTGAGTGAATTTTCTGATGCTTAATTGTTTTGTAGGAAAAGGCACATGTTATGAGTAAAATGCAAATGAAATTCATGTCAATAGCGATAAAATTTTAAACTTCAATATCAATCTTTCTCTTTCCCTTATTTGAGATGTAAGTTAACATTATATTTTTTTTATTGCTTACATGAATGGACGAGCTCACAGCCCACCTGGTTTTAAGTGGTTACTGGATCCCATAAACATCTACAACGTAAATGCGCCACCCACCTTGAGATATAAGTTCTAAAGTCTCAGTATAGTTACAACGGCTGCCCCACCCTTCAAACCGAAACGCATTACTGCTTCACGGCAGAAATAGGCAGGATGGTGGTACCTACCCGCGCGGACTCACAAGAGGTCCTACCACCAGTAATTACGCAAATTATAATTTTGCGGGTTTCATTTTTATTACACGATGTTATTCCTTCACCGTGGAAGTCAATCTATACTAATATTATAAAGAGGAAAGATTTGTTTGTTTGTTTGTTTCGAATAGGCTCCGAAACTACTGGACCGATTTGAAAAATTATTTTTCCATTAGAAGCCGACATTGTCCCTGATAGCTACTTTTTTTAATTTTTATTTTATTTTATTTTTTTGGTTTCATGTGTGTTTTAATGTTTCCGAAGCGAAGCGAGGGCGGGTCGCTAGTCGTGAATATTTGTTGAGTACGTATTTCATTAGAAAAATTGGTACCCGCCTGGGATTCGAACATCGGTGCATCGCTCAACACGAATGCACAGGACGTCTTATCCCTTAAGCCACGACGACTTCAAATTTATATGATGATGAGGTATTTTTATGATACCTCTCCACAACAGCGATTCAGTAAATACGCAAAAGAATCACTGTGTTATTTAGTGCTATGTGATCAATTCAAAAAACATTCAATACTGAATGAGCTTAAAATTAGACTCACCCCGTCTCAAATTAATGCACTAGCAAAACGCGACAAAGTTAATTTACGCTCACGAATACGTTTACCGAGTTTTATAAACTAAATAAATTTTCACTGAACTCATAAACTAGTTGCGATTAACATGTTTCTTTTTTTTGTCGTTCGCGTTCCATATTTAATTTCAGCAACAGCTAAAATATTTATTAAACGCAACAGAGTAATCTCATCGGATATTCAATATGCGAGTTTTTTTAATTCGTAGATAAACTTCATACAGTCAATTCTAAATAATGGGACAACATAAATTCCAAACATGGGCAAAACGTTTAATAATGGGGCTAGTTTAGGATGCTAGATGATTTCCAATATATTTTTCGGTGATTCGGTTGCTGGACAATAGCGAGCACATTAACATATCCTTCTTCAATAAAGATTTAAAAAGAATGCTAAGTGATAAACAATAAACAATTAGAAGAACTTTAAAGACGACTCTCTATCAAATGGGTCTAGTTGTGAAGTGTAAGACGAACTGTCTTATCGTTCAAACTGGATTTCAATACTGGCCAACGAATGAAATAAGCAGGGTGGTGCTTACCCGTGTGGCACTTATTACCTTCCACCCCCAGTAAAAATAATATAAAAGATCATTTACAGCCGTCATTTCGATGAAATGCGACCTTTTACCTCATAACCGTTAATTACCACTTTGTCAAACTTTCAGGACATACGAGGGCAAATAAAACTTTAGAGAACTATCTCTACTATCATATAACACTCAAAGTTGATGTCACTTAATGTGTTCGGCTTAACTTAGAAAATAGGTCAGTGGTCTGTACTGTTATAATCCTGTTTCACTACATTAATTATCTATTGAAATTTTCTACAATTTGACATGAATTTTGGGTGCGTCGCCAGTGGCAGCCTCTTAGTACTACGCACGCGCGTACGCAGCACACCGCTAACTCTCCGACGCATCGTGTTGTCTCGCTACTCAATGGCTTGCTAGCCTATGCTCCGGAAATGGATATATTCCATGATGGTTTGCAGCGATTTATTGTTGTTGTTAGGAATTACTTAAGCTAATTATTAATACCTTACAAATGTTTTGGTTTATACTGTTAATTTGTAAGTAGACTAAATAAATAAATGAAACGAAGGGAGGATGCGTTAGTGCAATTGCGAAGTTCGGTAGCAGATTACGAATTCTCGGAATAGCCGATTCGTGGATGATGATTGTCGGGTCCCGTCGTCTATTACGGTCCTCTTCGGATTACCCGTCAGATGTCCTGAACAATCAGCTTTAAATATCATAGAGATATTCAAACAAAGCATCCAGTAGCTCCACCATTAGAACAGAAATCAAAAGTTTGACCGAATCGATCAATTAAAAATGTCATATTAAAAATTGCGCTGACCTCGTCGCATGCGGTTCGTTGATTCGCCAAAGTTTGAACACGTTTTGATTATTTTTTTTCGTGCATGTGCCGAACCTCCTACGAGGAACACGTTTTTATTCTTGACTTGGACTTTTTTTAAGGGAAACAAACACAATCATGTCATTTACTAATAAATGTCATTATTTTTTTACGAACATAGCAATGGGACATAGTAATACGTAGATTTAGGTCAAATAGATAGGATAAGATGATTTACGGATATTGAAGATAATGCATTCAGTTGAATTATCATCATTCGGATTTTCGAAGAGTAAAAACAATCTTAACTCTGATCAAAGTGTTTAGGTATTTTTCTTTACGCCATTTTGACTGATTCGATGGTGCAATAATTAGAGCCCCTGATTGTTGCGCCGACGGTCGTGGGTTGGATACCAACATCGAGCAAGCAATGGTGTGATGAACAGGTTTGTTTGTTCTTTGGCTGGGTGTTCATTATGTATTATGTATAAGTATATATTTAAAAGTATATAAGTATTTATGTCAGTCGCTGGTACCCATAGCATAGGGAATGCTAATTTGGGGCCGAATGACCGTACATTATTTCTTCCCAGTTATTTTTTTTTTAAGTTATACTTCTTTAGGCGCGTTATGAAAAATTTATGAGAGTGAAATTTTACGATGCGCGCGCACCGTGACACAAAATGAACAGAATGAAGTTGCCCACTAAATCGCTCATTACAATACGACCGACGTAACTTGGCGAGTCTGAATATAGCCGCAGGTGAACTTTCCGAACCGTACTGAGAATTACCGAATTTATACGAGGTCAAGAAAAGGGATGTCCAATATGCGTGTTTGAGCATGTTGCTTAATCGATTTTTTTTCAAATTGATTAAAATTTAAATTAAAAAAAAAGAAATAAATTTCATAAAAATAAAGTATAACTTCTTACGCGCGTACATAAGTACACACACCATTTTTTATATCATACAAATCAGTACTAGATGCAATAAATTCTTAATTTATTTAAAACACAACAGAGATTCATTCCTGTATTTTTTATTGGCTGTAAAATGCGAAGTAAAATACCATGATGTATTTAAAACATGGTGGTAGGCCTCTTGTGACTCTGCACGGGTAAGTACCACCACCCTGCCTATTTCTGCCGTGAAGCAGTAATGCGTTTCGGTCTGAAGGGTGGGCTAGCCGTTTTAACTATACTGAGACCTTAGAACTTATATCTCAAGGTGGGTAGCGCATTTACGTTGTAGATGTCTATGGCCTCCAGCAACCACTTGGCATCAGGTGACTTGTGAGCTCGTGCACCCATCTAAGCAATAAAAAAAAAGAATGATTACAAAAAGTGCTTTTCGTTTAGTGACGAAGTGTAAGTTCTGGGATGAAACCCCGTCCGGGGCAACCATTAGAAGATTAAAATGCAGGCACACCTATAACTTTAAATGCGCCACAATTCCACGAGGTGGAAACCCGACATAAACTATGAATAGGCAGAACTTAAACCGTCCCTTTTTAAATTTGGAATCGTGGATAGTTTCTAAGCGAGAATTGTATTTTAGCTGCTATACCTATATAATTGGGGCATAAGGTCGCTATTTCCAATTCATAGTTTCGAATGGTAATTTTTCTATTTCAACTATGAGCGATTATTGTTTATTTTTATTAGTTTAGGCTAAACGGTGGTGCTGTGTGGGTGATTTGAGACGCCAAATCCGGTAAGGAAATTTTGTTCATAACGCTGGACTTCAATAATATTTTTTTATAATCATGTCACACCCCCCGTTTTCAAGGTGGAAAAGCCGCTATACTACACAACTGAGACTTATGGGCTATTATAGTAACCGCTTAACATCAGGTGGACTATATATAAGCTTTTTCACTTGTCAACGCAATAAATAAACAAATAAAAAGTAAATTGTAGTACATTAAATTTCAGTAAGTGTTGCTGTTACTGTAGGAATTAATCTATACATTAATACGTGAAGCAAAAACTTTGTATCCATTTTTGCGAATATTGCGCGGACGGTGGAGTATGAAATTTCCCACACCTATAGAGAATATAGAGAAGGAGAGCAAAATGCCAATTTTTTTTTTATTATGCGTAAAAATTGTTTTAAATCAATAAAAAAAACATTACACACACTACCATGTATTTGAAACAATACATACATATGACGGCGTTAACGATATTTATGTTATATAGCACGTGCAATAGGAGTGACTCACACAAGCCAGGTGCGCCGGCCGTGTCGTTCCACTCGTAAACAACAGCCAACATCAGAAGTGAGATCAGGACTCTACTCTCACTGGCGTGACGTGTTTGAACATGTTCGAAGTACAGCAAAAAAAACATGATGCAGATCAGAATACTAGTAGTGGTACGCCACAAGAGCGTGAATGCAGCATACGTAAGTCGTGTAATAACGTCTCTGTTACCTCGATGGAAGATCTGAGCCACGAAGAAATCGTCACATCTTACGTTCTAAGAAGTTTGAGTAAGAAGTTTGCATGGTGGTAAAATGTCTTGTGAGTCTGCACAGGTAGCCGGAGGTGAGACTTCCGCGGTCGCGGCCCACCCAGTCCGCGAGAACCGGGCAGATCGCCTCGACGGTACGGAGGCCGGCCGACGGGTCCGCCAAACGACGAGACCACGCCTCCAGCACGGACTGCCGATATTGGAGCCCCCGCGCTCCGGCTGCACTTGCGCTAGGGCGCGCCGCCTCGTAGCAGACTGTGAGGTGCTGTGGCAGGTGCAACCAGAGACGTCAACGTGTGTTCCAGAGCTTCAGTGTGTTACAGATAAGTGGTTTTGGCTTCCCTTTTATGTTCCATTCAGGGTCAGAATGTAGTCTTATAAAACAAAGTCTTAGTAATTTATTCAATGGTAAGCGGTTTCATGAACAAGTCACTCTTTGATCTGAAAGTAACTTAGACCAATCATGATGGCAAGAGCACTTAGGGGATATTCAACTCGCCCTTAATAGTGCACGTTGTCGAGTAACAGGGTTTACTCCAATAGAATAGACGTTTGCCGTTCAGGGTAGTTCACTTGAAATATCTTAAAGTTTCAACAGAGTGATAATCCCTCTAGATTAGATCTTGATTTAGCACGGTCGAAGACCGGCGAAAACATAAAAAAAGGGCACAAACAGAAGCTTGGTTTAGTCGAGGCAAAGCTAAAGTCAAACTCTTTTCCGCTGGGGATTTTGTTTTCGTAAGTTGACCGAAAATGTAAAGGTCCCTTCAACATTACTGCAGTTTTGGAAAACGATAGGTATAAATTGAGACATGTAAATAGTTCTAATAGAGTGTACAAATTTCCCCATGGAAACTTAAGTGAAATACCTCGAGGCCCGTCAGGCCTACTAGAAATTTCTGAAAATTAGTGACGATGACGTGACGGCGTACACATATGGGTTAATAATAATTAATCTTGTATCACTGACAATAGAAGCGACATTTTCGTCCGCAAATAGCGATACAGCAAACATAGTCTGTGGGTAGTGATACAATGTCTGTAAGCTCAGGCACCTCAGGTGCAGGTGTTGGAAATGTAGAAAACGATGGTCGGTCTCGCACTATTTCTGAAGAAATTCCGTATAAAAGTTCTGGTTTAAGAAATGTTTTAACAAACGCTACCGTACGCGCAGATTAAAAAAAAAGAAAGAGAATTGTATGTGGCTAGAGAGATGTTAATCCGGACTAGCAAAAAAAAAAAAAGAGAAAAAAAAAAAAAAGTGTGAAGTCATTGAAGGGTCTGTCCGGTCCAATGGCTTGGCTATAGGGATTTTCATCCAGATTAGCCACAACAATTAGCTACAGGGATTGCGATTCGGTCTAGCATTATCCGGTCCAGTTCGAAAAACTGAAGGGATAACAATTCCGGTCTAAGTTAAAAGGGACATACTTACATACCTGAAGAGTTTTTGAACTAGCCCAGGTATGTAAGCAGTCTGAAGGTTATTTATAGCCAGTATAGGATTTTCTGAAGAATTATGCGAACCGAACCGTACTAGATTGTTAATATCATAGACCACGTTTTGAGTTGCATCCGTTAATGTCAGGATGAACGAACACGTTTGTTGTTCACAGACATACCATAAGAATGCGCGCACGAGGACGGGCGCACGTCAGTATGGCCGTGACGGCGTTAACGATATTTATGTTATATAGCACGTGCAATAGGAGTGACTCACACAAGCCAGGTGCGCCGGCCGTGTCGTTCCACTCGTAAACAACAGCTGCAACAGAAGTGACTCATAAGCCAGCTGCGCCGGCTAGTATAAAAAGGCGGAACGTGCCTTGAAATGAACATTCGTTGGACTGCGCTTGCCTGGTGCACTTACTATATCCTTGTTACGTTGTGTGATTCAGTGACTGTTGTACGTACTGGTTAAAGTTGGACAAGTGTTAAAGTGAATTGTTAAGATAACATATTGTTGATTAAATCAGGAATCAAAAAGTGACATCGTTTTACTTGGTGTTCAACAAGATAATATCTACCCTCAAGCCAACACATATAAAACTCTTTGTTTATTGTCAATTGTGAAACTTTTGTTATTGTTTATAGTCTGTGATCAAATTGAGAATAGATTAATATTGTTTGTCTTTAATATTATTTATTTATTATATTTATATTATTTACTAAGAGACCTACAAATCGATTGACAATTGAAAAACCAAAGAACTTAGACACACTCAGTCTCTCACACTGTTTATCCCGAAAAAAATCGACATGTTTCATTACTTCTGAAGTGCTTCTGAATTATAAATTTAACGCACCGGCAACCGAGATGTATTTCGAAAATGTGATACAAATTATTCATACTATTCTTTTTTTTTATTGTTTAAATGGGTGGACGAGCTCACAGCCCATCTGGTGTAAAGTGGTTACTGGAGTCCACAGACATCTATGACGTAAATGCGCCACTCACCTTGAGATATAAGTTCTAAGGCCTCAAGTATAGTTACAACCGATACGCATTATTGCTTCACGGCAGAAATAGGCAGGGTGGTGGTGCCTACCCGCGCGGACTCACAAGAGGTCCTACCACCAGTAAAAAATAGGCCAATATTTTATTTGTTAACGTAATACTATTTGGCTTTTAATATGCAATGCTTTTTTGTTATATTAAGAACGTATTTTACCACAGTAGAATAAAACCTCACTGTTCTCTTTGATAATTTATTTTATGTTTTATTAATCCACATCCGACTCGCCTTATATCGGTGGACGCGTTACATTTATTATGTGATGGTGCCTAAACTGGGAAAAGCTGAATAATGGCTCAATGAAGCACTTATTCATACATAAAATTTTGAACATCTGTTATAAAATGTTAATAAAAACGAAAGAGTCTATATGATTTTTATTATTTACAATAAAATCGTATTCTTCAATTTAATAAATCTGCAATCGAGTTAATAGGAATTTGAATTTTAAAAAATATTTTTAACTCCTTTCATCCGCTCTTTGTACACCTATAGGAATACTAGCTTTTGCCCGCGACTCCATCCGCGTGGAATAGTTATTTTAGCATAACGCTAAACCTTATCTCCCACTTCACTTACGTAGAAAGTGAAAATATCTTTGAATTATAGAACGTTAAGGAGCTATTTAAGCCCCTATTTTGAAACATTATTTATTGCTGCTCCACTTGTATTGGTCTTACCGTGATGTTATATAGCCTATAACTTTCCTCGATAAATGGCCTATCTAACACTGAAATAATTTTTCAAATCGAACCAGTAGTTCCTGAGATTAGCTCGTTGAAACCAATCAAACTCTTCTGCTTTATAATATTAGTATAGATTAACAACAAATGTATATATTAAGTAACTGATTCATACATTAAATAAAGTGCGATCATTTTACTATTACTACAATATGAATGAAAGATGGCTGGGTCAGAGATATTCGAGAAAATTATTTTGATTTTACAAAAATCTCAACGGTTCTCAAGTCGACTTGAAGTTGGAAGCTATCACGCAACATCGCAAGCTTAGGTTGCGAGTCAGTGATATTTGAACAGTCAAATGGAAAAGGTGTTAACACGAGTACACACGGCTCGATGTGAGTGAGCGAAGTATAGAATCGGTAGCATTTACCATCCATTTTATGTATCGACCAGAGAGATACACACGTGACTCTATCCCTGAAAAATGCACTGTTCCTTTAGAATAATAAGCATGTACTCTATATTTTCCTACTAAATCATCCGTTTGTGAGAAAACTTGGTATAGTTGTTGTTGACGCTCTAGGGAAGGTCTTCGTCATAGTATTGCTAACGTAAGACAGATGGCGCGCGAATTGTTTCAAGAAATCGACTTTTTTCATAGGATTATAACAAAATAGAAGTCTTCGTCGTAAGACGTCGCGACATTACATCAATTTAACATAATATCTATCAAGCGGGATCTTATCGCGGACCACTAGTGATAGCTAACTCCTTTCACTGATGGTAGGGCGTCTTGTGAGCACGTATAGATAAGTGCTGCTCTGACAATTTCTGCCGCGAAGCAGTTCTGCCTTAAAGCGTCAAACAGCCGTTTAATTATATACAATTGCGACTTAGGCCTCATGTCTTAGCACTCTTATATTGTAATGTGGCCCGAATAAATTCTTTGCGCCCAAGCACACATTCGAATAAATAATACACCCTATATTTCTATACCCTTTTACGTGAGTTAATGTTTTTCGTAAAAGTGAAATTAATTCGTCAAATGACGAAGACAAAGGTCGCAGTTTCTTTGTGAAAGTAAATTACATAAGTGAAGAACGGCCTGGGTTGGACACACCAATTTAGCTGAAAGTTTTTTGTGTCAAACGCGTTTTTGTGATCCTTTTGCGTTCCATTTTCGGAACTTCCAAGATTCTGGAGGAGATGAGAGAGAGAAAAAAAACGTTTTTAATGACATTAATGGACGTGATCCAAAATTGATGATCTAAGCTACTTACTTTAACATGAAAAAAACAACTAAATTTAATAATTATTTTTGTTATGATTCCTCATTTCGTTATAAGGATTTGACAGCCATTATAGACGTAGCCATTAACAACGTGAGAACAAGACGGGATGTGAAGTAGATATAGATGTTAAAACCATTGACATTGAGACACGAGGCTGAAGTCCGTCAATGTATCTGTCAGATTTGTCAGGCTATAATAATACATGATAGGCAAATAGACTCATGAACCGTGGGAGCTTGAAGTCATAATTTTTTCTTATTGCTTTTCTAGGCAGATCCGTGTAAATCACCTGATAATGTGTGGTTACCGAAGCTTATCGACATCTGCAATGCCACGGGCATAACTAAGGTTCTGCTTACCGCTTTGCAAACGACTTCCATGTCACACCAATAACAAATACAAACCCATCTTCTGAGAATGTTCTGGTGATTTACAACGGCCCAAAAATGGACGCTTAATTTTATTTGTAAATCGATTATTGGTAGTCGAAATCACTGCTATTAAGATTTTTCAGGCTATAATAATACATGATAGGCAAATAGACTCATGAACCGTGGGAGCTTGAAATTATATTTTTTTCTTATTGCTTTTCTAGGCAGATGAGTGTAAATTACCTGATAATGTGTGGCTACCGAAGCTTATCGACATCAACAATGCCAGGGGCATAACTAAAGTTCCGCTTACCGCTTTGCAAACGACTTCCATATCCTACCAATAACATATACAACCCCATCTTCTGAGAATGTTCTGGTGATTTACAACGGCCCAAAAATGGACGCTTAATCTTATTTGTAAATCGATTATTGGTAGTCGAAATTACTGCTATTAAGATTTTTCAGGCTATAATAATACATGATAGGCAAATAGACTCATGAACCGTGGGAGCTTGAAGTCATAATTTTTTCTTATTGCTTTTCTAGGCAGATGAGTGTAAATCACCTGATAATGTGTGGCTACCGAAGCTTATCGACGTCAGCAATGCCAAGGACATAACTAAGGTTCCGCTTACCGCTTTGCAAACGACTTCCATGTGACACTACTAACAAATACAGCTCTATCTTCTGAAAATGTTCCAGTGATTTACAACGGCCCAAAAATGCACGGTTAATCTCATCTATGAATCGATTATTGATAGTCGATATTACTGCTATTAAAAAAAAAAATCAACAAATGACACAGCGGCATTTTTTTTCTTAACTCGAATCAACATCTACACTTATACTTAATATTATAAAGAGGAAAGATTTGTTTGTTTGTTTGTTTCGAATAGGCTCCGAAACTACTGGACCGATTTGAAAAATTATTTTTCCATTAGAAGCCGACATTGTCCCTGATGAACATAGGCTACCTTTTTTTTTTTTTTTTATTTTTTTTTTTTGGTTTCATATGTGTTTTAATGTTTCCGAAGCGAAGCGAGGGCGGGTTGCTAGTAATAAAATAAACACAAACACGTATCACCACTTTAATATTGATTTTTACACTGGTTGCTTAAAGATAAAAATATATTTTACATACATATGACGCAAATAGCATAAACACTATTAAACATGATTCGTAACGCCATTCACATATTTATTAAAAGTGAGCGTAATAGCGTCTTAAACATTTTGCAACAATTTATCTGTAAATGCATAAACATATCTATCTATACGGGTATTTTAAGGGCTCATATGTGCAGACACGATTAGTAATTAGGCGCAAGACTACTTGCTAACAGCGAATACAAAGTGATGTTGTTTACGTGATCAAAGCCCGTGTCGGGTGCTACACATTGCTCTAATAAATGTATAACATATTATTTCCGTCGTCAATTTGATAACTTTCTTTGTCTTTGAAAGTTTAAATGCGGAATTGGAAACATTTTTTAGTGCGAATAGAGAGTATTATTATAATAACTCTAACATAATAATATATTTTCGTTGTTGTCATCATGGTTTTTTTATAAAATCTCTATAATTATTTTGTTACAGACTATATGTATTTGAAAAATTATATACATTCTATATTCGGCCCCAAAGTAGGCGATGTTGTGGGTACAAAAAATACAGATGTAAAATAAGAATAGCCAGTGTTCAAAAAACCTATTTAAAGAATGTACTGCGATTGAGAATCGAGCCTGGATCCGTTAGTACAATGACCACAAGGCCATTAAATAATATAAAGAAAACAAAAAATGCGAAATTAAGCCATAAAGGTAGTTTTCATTAAGTCCTTTTTCATTTATTTATTGCTTAGATGGCTGGACGAGCTCACAGCCCAGTCGTATTTAAATGGTTACCAGAGCCAACACACACACACACACACACACACACACATACACACACACACACACACACACACACACACACACACACACATACACACACACACACATACACACACACACACACACACACACACACACACACACACACACGTAAATGCCGCCGCGCACCTTGAGATACGATTTCTAAGCACAACAGCTAATCCACCCTTCAAACCAAAACAAAATACTTCATCACTACCGGTACGGACTCGCAAGACGCCCCACCACCAACAAGCCCATCAAATTATGGCGTAAAAAAGCTAAACATACATATGTATTCTATTTTATTATTTTAGCATTAAGAATTGAAAAATTACAAAACCAAATATAGTTTAAAAATTATCAGTAATACTCAAATACAGGTAAAATATGTTTGCTGTTCTACATATCAGTGTGTTTACGGAGTGCACGGGATTAGGTTCCAGTGTCAATCAGTGGCGGCTTTAATAATCTTGGCTCGTAATTGTACCAGAAATCCAATTATCTACGCGATACGAGATTAGGGGCACCGACTGACATTGATGTCCCTGTGAGCAATTTCAACCAGGATTTGCTTTGTAGCGGTATACCGTGGCACACAAGACGATGCAAATTGTTACTGGCAAAGCATAATGATCAAGCAATCATTTCAACGTGTAGAGCTACAATAGGTAGTTTATCGTATTTTTAATATTACGTTTACTAAAATTTCATTAATCCACCACCACACTGGCATTGCAATCCATGGATATCTAATGCGAATAAAGCCACCCACTTAGATGCCTGGGGTTACGGAAGTTTAGTTCTACGGAACTGCAATTCCATAAACAAAAACAAGAAATAAACTGAACAGATTCATTAAATTTTAGATTGTATGGCAAAAAACTTTGTAGAACATAGTTTAACAGACTGAATATTTTACACAAGTTCGTTAAGTTAAGAATTTTTTAAATCGAAATGGAATTTAAAAAAACGGATCTCGAATAAAATAGATTTTTTTTACCATAACGAAAGATAACCGCCGATGTTCCCCTGCTGTCTTTCTTCAGAGTTAAAATATGCAGGTAAATTTTACCTTCCTTCGAATTCACTAACGAAGAATTCCGTATTCAATGAATGTACATTCAAGCAAAACTTCTCAGAGATTTCTTATTTCATTCAGAATGGAAACTTGTTTCAATTCCATCGTTGGGCCCACGAGTCATCTTTTGTGAGTTTCAAATGAGTACGAATTCTACGTTGATGTCAAACAAGTCGCTTCAAAGCCCCGCTAATGAGTCCCGATTCAAGTATTTCAGTATTCCACCTCTCTGTCTGAGCTTCTGCGACTTTGGAAACCAATCAGTCTCCCGAGATCTTAGTCTAATTAGCAGACTCGTGCGATAATTATACAGAGTACGATACGAACGTGTCTGGAATTAGTCTCGTAATGTCGGGAAGACGAAATTCATTGTTATATTCTGTAATTGTAAAATCGTCATGGCGGCTTATATTTTTTTTTGTTTTTGTACAGTCACTTCACTATTCTCGATGTTCTAATTTTATGTTTGAAAATTCTTTAAAATTAAAATTTGTACGATGATAAACAACTACTAAAGTGCTATGGTACTGTCGAAAAGACGATAACAACAACTTGACTTTTAAGTTCTGTAAAGACGAACTTACAGCCGACCTATTGGACGATTACTGGAAACCAGATTCCAGTTCGGGCTCCGATCTACTCCTATACACTTAAAATCAGATGGGCCAGGCCGCTCAAATAAAAGCTCAAATAAACGCAATAAAAAGCGAAAAATGGAAGGAAACTGTTTCTTAAATTTTTTTTATCGAAAAACAAGATTGATATCATTAAATTTCGTCAAAAGTTAAACAGTTACTCTTCTTCTTTTTCCCACTTGGTGGGGTCTGTATGGCTCTTTTTTTCTTCCATTCTCTTTCATCAGCCGTCATTTCAACACTCACTCCTCTCTTTCTCATATTGACATTCATACACTCCATTGATGTCTTATTCGGTCGACCTCTTCCCCCTCTACCTTGGACTACAATTTCCATACACACATACATAGTCACATGCATCTTCTCTCTACGCATCACATGTCCATACCACTCTAACCGTCCGCTCTTTAATTTGTTAATTACCGGGACTACTTTCACACTTCCTCACAATCCACACATTCATCTCAACATTCGCGTCTCTGCCGCATGCACTCCTCTTTCATGCTTTTCTTTCAGTCAGAGAAGCCAAAAAAAGCTTTGTTTCTTTTTACAAATATTTTATACACAAATATAATGTATCTTAAGTATATGTAGAATTTAAATCTATCGTAATAATTATGTTAAATCCGTATTTAAGACTCATTAACACGCTTTTTAAACCCACAACTTAATCAATACAAGTAGACCGTGTACTTTAACTAAGATGAAAATGTAAAATTAGATCACTTAAATTCAGTTGTACTGTTTCGTAATTATCATTCTAACCTCTTTGAGGAACAATTTATATTTTATTATTGCAGATTTTCTCCTCCTCCTAACGTCGATAATCCATAAATGCTGAGTGTCGTGGCCTCCCTTAATAATTTTCTTCTGGATTATCCTGCGCCAACCTTGCCTATCCTCGACTGCGCGGAAAGCATCGTGGACTGAAGTGTTGAGAGTAGAGCGTATCTGGCGTATTGAATTTGCACCTCTGGGCCTTCAGTTTTTCTAAATTGTCACCTCTCTTTCTAGCAATGTGTCCACAGAACGCGAAACTTCTCCGCGCGCATATAGTGCTGAGCCGCATCGGAATTTTGAGCTCTCTAAGGATGGATTTGTTGGTTCTGTGTTTTGCCAAATGAGTCCCGAGCATTTTCCTCCAGCACCACATTCAAACGCGTTGATGCGTTGGCGATTGGCTTTCTTAAAGGTCCATGTCTGTGCGTCGTAAAGAAAAATGGAGAAGACGAGAGAAGTTTATTTTTTATTTTGAAGAGTTTTGTCTAATAATAAACAAATTGTATGCATTTGAATGTAATGTATCAACACCCTGCCTATTTTTTGCCGTGAAAAGTAATGCGTTTCGGTTTGAAGGGTGGGGTAGCCGTTGTAACCATACTGATACCTTAGAACTTCTATCTCAAGGTAGGTGGCGCATTTTAGTAATAGATGTCTATGGGCTCCAGTAACCACTTAACACCAAAAAATAAAATAAAAAAAATTACTCTTAAGATAACTATCCATTTATGACGTCTTATTGTGTATGGGTATAAATTTTTTAACTTCACCTTATTTTCAGTCTCTAGTCGAAATATTCTTGCCCCTCGGAAATCCCCAACACAATAATCGGATAACACAGCTCGAATAAAGCGGCTTAGCTTTAGATCCATTACTTGTATCAATAAAAGCAAGCTTAATGAAATTTCAGTAACAAAATCACTTTTAAAAATCACGTTTTTCTTTCACAAAAAAAACGAATTACCATACTCGTCCATTAAGCTTAATCGCCTTTGTGTTTCTAAACAAAACAATGTGATTTATGAATTTAAACGCCAGCTTAGCGCACCTTGGAAAACGATAGTCATTTTGTTTCAGTAAACATTTTTATTTATAACAGCCATCAATGCATTCATTGATATTAAAATCAGCTTGCGTCCTTTCAAATTGTAAATTTCTTTGTTCGTAAACGGATTTGAGGCCTAAAACTATGTATGCGTGCATATGTCATAAAAATTATTTCAATCTATATATTATATAAAAATGAATTGCTGTTCGTTAGTCTCGCTAAAACTCGTGAACGGCTGGACCGATTTGGCTAACTTTGGTCTTGAATTATTCGTGGAAGTCCAGAGAAGGTTTAAAAGGTAGATAAATATGAAAATGCTCGGAATGAAATAAAAATAACAATTTTGTTTTCCCTCTGATGTGTCCCCCGTCGGACGGATTCCTTTTGTTTGTTTTAAGTTTATATTATAAAAAAGATTAGGTCTTTTACTTATCGACTGAGGCAGTACGAAGTCTGCCGGGTCAGCTAGTCAGCAATATAAAGTAGCTATTTCATACATTTTCTTAATCTTTAGCAGTCATATAGTTAAAAAGTTTTACTCCCTGAAAGTCAATTCGGTTAAGCCCTTCACCGAAATAATTAACACTATACAAAATGAATGAGAAAACCGTTGAGAGATACCTACGTCCGGCGCCTAACAAGATGGCCTTTTCATTCAAACAAACTGAAAGTGTTTCATGAAACCCGACCTTTGACCCCACTAAAGCGGATTTGATGGAAAGATGAAAATAAACAAGACACAAGTGCAACCGGAAATTAAAGGGGCGGGAGTTTTCCGTCCAATGTTTTGGCAATGTTGCCAATAGAAAACAACAATGTATCCCCGAGTACCTAAATAAACATGGAATCGTTCTGTTTTCGGTGACAGAAAGTGAATTATAGTAATGTTGCTGTATTATTACCGTGTCAAAATTGAAAACTTATTTATTTAAGGCACATCTCGTGCACAAAATTTTCTTGCTTGACACTCAGAAGTCGTTAAAATTATTATTTATTTATTTATGTACACACAAAAAAGAAGACACAGTACAGGATAATAGGAAAATTATGTACAAAGGCACTGCTTATTTCTTTAAGAAATCTCTTCCAGCAGACCTGCGAAAGGATTATGAGAATAATAATTAAAAGTGATGAATGTGTGTAGAACAGCTAAAATAGCAAATACGACATGAGAATTATAGTAATGAACATACACATAGCAAATATTGTTAAACTTTAATACAATATATTATAAGTAACACAGTATATACGAAGAGTATAGAACAATGATCATTCGGTTGATGAGAGATAGAATTGTTTGACCTTGTATTTGTATTTTTTTAATATCATTACAGATTCTTTCGCATATGAAATAAAAAGATTCGTTGCATTATTAATGTAATATGGAATGCAGTGAAGAACGAATTCTATAACTGTTTGTCGTATTTTGGTAATGCAAAACTTCAAGCAGTATTACCTTGTATCGTACATGCCTTCGCGCACCCATGTCGATAAGCAATGACAATATCATTAAGATTTTAAAGAAAAAAATTTATTTTTCCACGGCAATATAGATCTGATAACTTACAACTTCTTAACTAGTTGTACGGACTTATTATAAGCACGTACGGGTGAGCAGTAAAAAGCACCACCATATTTATTTATTCATTTATTACACTTCATGTAATATTTACATTGGCCGACTTAATTCCTAAGGCATTTTCTTATAGTCAAAGAATAAATGATGGTAGGTGCATTAAAATTTCAATTAGATTACAAACACACACACATACACATACATATATAGTTATAAATGTATAGCTTATACAGTATTCAAACGATAGGATATTCAATATATTGCCTGTTACTGCGACGAAGCATTTATACCTTCATGCATCCAGAGTAGGAAGGCTACACCACTCAACCTCACCGACCTATAGAGTATTATTTGATTTTTACTCTTATCGAAAGCAGACGAACATATTATAAAGGTCTATTGATGATGAATGGTCACCTTGACGAGACAGCCGTTATTAAATACAATTGAGACGTCCATTTCAAGTTTGAGTGGTGGTATTCTAACGTCTCTGGTACTTATGGTCACCACTTAACACCAGACGGAGCGTGCCGTCGATCACCTATCTAAGCAATAAGGAAACGTCAGGAAAATCAAGCTGCCTAATCCGTAAATAGTATCATTAAGTATGTTCACGACCACAACCATAGCCTTCGAACTATAGTGCAGTCAGCTTTCATGTCAAAAGGATTGGACCATAAGCTAAGTTTATTTGTATGTAAATGAAGCTCTCCTGGCCCTTCATTACATTTAAATTTCCCGCGCATTAGCTTCAACTATCATAATAGTATTATCTGTGGTGGAAGCTATGTTCATTCTATAATTGGAATTGCTCTCTGGCTTTGGACATTCAAAAAGACAATGTGCTTTCTTAAAAAAATATAATACTTGAAGATTTAAAAAATATTGAAGCAATAGCTTTCAGTATTGTTTCTCTTTGCAGGTTCGAAAATAATTATAATAATTGTAAGGGTAGAAATAAGTTAATAAAATAATAATAATAAATAACTCTTTGCAGAGCAACAACTTGGTTTTTTGTTTCATTTACAACGCATTACATGTATTTAAAATAATTATAATAATAAAATTAGAAATTGAACCGTGAATTCCTATCCATAACAACGATTATACTAAATCATTGAATTTACAAATAATAGTGTTTACAGCAGACACACTTTGTTTATCAGATCAATGGCCTATAACCCAACGCCTGTCAATAATCATGAGCGGTCGTAAAATTGAATGATTTTATCTGGAGACAATTTTCTTGGCGAGGTCTGGTTCATCGTAGAGATATTGTGCCTTTTCTTTGAACGTTGGTCTGAAGATTCCATTTTTTTCGGTGTTTCCTTTAATAAAATTGATGAATCCATATTGGTTTTATGTACTTTTTATAGTTCGTTGTTAGGCGAAGGGTTAATGTTTTGATGTTTTGTTAGTGTCTTTTCTAATTCATTATAATAAATAGGAAAATGATCCTAAATTCCATGTTGTACTAAGAAAGTACTGAAACCCATATAGATAATATGCCGCCAGATTGACATAAGTCATTTCAATGGTATTGAAAATTGAAAAACGGCTACAGAACTTCGAACCACAGCTTTGTAAAAGAAATATGTAAGATGTAAGATGATGATACTAACTAGCCCTTCGAAGTTCATAATACACTATACTGCCAGTATACTTGGGTGAAAATTAGGAACGAGGTAAAGATAATTTTCAAAAGATCGGTTTAAGTTAGGAAAGATAAGCGTACGCGAAAGTTCGGCGAATTTGTCCTTCTTTTTTTTGGTCAGGACGAAATCGCCGGACTTCCGCCCTCCACTGGGGATGGAGGGCGGGCCATGTCAGAGTCGAACTAAAACCTCCTGTCGCTCAACAACCAACGTCCAAACCTCGCATGAAACAGAACTCATGAAAAGGCAAAGGGGGGAGGGCGAACCGTTTAGTGCGGAGCACATCTCTCCCATCACCCTCCCCCTGCGAATTTGTCCTGACAAAAAAAAACCCTGTGTACCCCACGATCTTCGTGAAGTTACAAGGTCGCCGTACCAGGAAACTTTACTAGACCTAACGTGAATATCGGTGCTCTCATATGTCGTTCTAGTTGGTACGATTAAGATAAGCTATTCTAATTTCATTGAAACTTCAATTACAAGAAGAAGTGTGGTCCAATATTCACATTACCACCACTAATAATCACCAATTTTATGTCTAGTGGAGGTGTGGACAATTTTAGGAGTGTAGACTCCTAGTTCAGTCCGGCTTCTAAGGGAAGCAAGCAAAGAGGAAAATTACTTGAGTAACGATCGCCCACCGGAAAACACATGTAGGCCTCTCACAAGGTACATTGACGCTGGTAAAGACCGCCGAAATCCGGTGGAGGGGCGAGGCAAGGCGATCATTTTAGCGAACCTTAAGCGAGACCTGTGTCCAGCAGTGGACGTTTGCAGACTGATGATGATGATAATAATGAAGAAGCAAGCAAAGAAAACCTAATAGCGTTCAAGTGGAAAAGGATACTGATAACAAAAATAAGCATTCGTGGAACTGTATTTCGGTACTATAACGAAAATGACCTTCTCGTACTTCGAATATAAGTCGCCTAAATTAGGGGTGCCCCAAAAGGTCATTTAATACTAAATTAAGCACAGCCTTCATTTTATAGCAGTTTGAAATTGAGAAATAAATATTTATGAACGAACGTTTTTTTTTTTTCGTTTCCACTTCGTTTAATTTAAATTACATTCACAAAATGTTTAATTGTTTCTGCATTAGTAACGGTGACATATAATCAATAGCAGCTTAATGTAATAACCATCTCAAATACAATAAATTATTTTAATTTTAATACTTGTGGTAGGACCTCTTGTGAGTCCGCGCGGGTGGGTACCACCACCCTGCCTATTTCTGCCGTGAAGCAGTAATGCGTTTCGATTTGAAGGGTGGGACAGGCGTTGTAACTAACTTGAGACCTTAGAACTTATATCTCAAGGTGGGTGGCGCATTTACGTTGTGGATGTCTATGGGCTACAGTAACCACATAACACCAGGTGGGCTGTAAGCTCGTCGACCACACATCTACGCAATAAAAAAAAACCTAAATTTCGATAGTAAATTATAATCATAACCATTCAGAAATTTCAATCATTAAACTAGTGTCTTTAAAATGTGGTCACAACATTAATTTTCGTTTTTGCTATCGTCCCCTACTGAACAAAGGTGTTTCCAAAGGATATGTTACTGAACACGAGATCTTGATCCTGATCACCTTTGGAATTGGACTTCTTGTAAACTGGCTGACATGAAAACACCATCATCTTGGCTTAGGCAGCAGCTTGGATGAGGCAGCGGCTTGGCTCTGCCCCTGGCATTGGTAAAGTCACTCACCATCAGGTGGGTCGTGTACTCGTCTGCCTACATGGGCAATAATATATATATTTTTTTAACATGGAACTGAAAATCGTTTCCAAATTTCAAACAAAATGAAAACAAGCAAAGCATTTTTGGATCACGAAACTAAAAATGATTTATAGGAAATTAAAATAAATACCTCACCATTCGTCAACCGAAACCATTAATTAAGTTATTAAAAATTATGGCCCGCATATTTTCAGTTGATTAAATTTCAAAGAGTCGCGTCATTAAGGACAACCGCACATTATTTTGTGGTCGAATTTCTGCGCGTGATAACATATTTCATCCGCAGTGTTCGTTGGGCGACCATTCGGAGCTCTAACCGACCCTGCAGGTGATATACCGGAGACAGTTGACTGACATTACGACCTAACTGGTTCGTGGAAATGTTAACGGTAGAACAGATTCTACGAGTTGTTTAGTCTGTACAAATAATACGCGATGACACATTCATGAAGCATTGCACAATAAGTGTAAGTAAAGAAAGAAAGAAAAATAGCTAAATATTACATTGATAAATACAGATGCGCAGTATAAAATATACGACAATAACAAAAGTCGAAGATCATCAAACAACAATATTATTTAATCTAGTAATCTATAATTGTAATTCTCCGAAGTGAACATCTAGAAAATTTAGATGCAAAAAAACAAATATTTTAAGTCAATAAATAACCTTTAAAACCTAAACAATATCTTTATAATCTTAATCAACAGAAATTAATAAAACAAATACAATACAGCAGGTAAAACTAATAACAAATAAAAAACTAAAAATATTGTCTATTGTGGTTTTCATTGAAAAATAGAAATGGAGAGTATGCGCTTAAAGTTACAAAATATATTTCACTCGCAACGTCTGTTGGAGTGATATTCACAGCTCACACCGCTTCTGCAGTTGATAGAGTGTAGGCAGGTGGCTGACATTACAGCCAGACCGAGTTAGGCACTTACTCGTTGCAGAGTTTGAACGGAAATAACTAAGGAAAATTATTGTTACTATCATATTGCATCATTACAAAGCCCGACGAAATAAATTATAGAATTTAATGTTAATTTTCTTTTAATTCTAACCCAATGCTTCCGTTCTATCTAACTTTCATCCAATTGCTTTATATGCAATTCATTTTGTAAAGAATTTAGATCGTTATTTAATATTAATAATTTATCATTAGTCATCAACCAAACGCACGATTCATATTCATTGGCCACAAGGACAGCTGCGTCTCATTAATCATTTCAAATAACACTTGGGTCTAATTTAAGGGATCCCCGCCCATACTGAGCCAAGCAGGTGTCTAAATGATATTGTACAATCATAGCCCATTTGCTAAATTACTTTCTCTCAATTTGTTTCCAAGTCCCAAGTCTCATTAAACGGAATGAGAATATTTTTTCTTTTTGTAAATGCCCACATTCCACAAGGATCCCTCTTTTATGGCCGTTTGCTTTTAGCTAATTCGAAAGTAATTAATATTTTAGCCAATAACACCATGGATATACAAGTTAAGAAGTAAATTGAGTTTCTTTGAAGCGTAATGTCTTTTTTTATTCCATTCTATTGCTGTTGTAGGAAGACGTGCTTACGGCCCACCTGATGGTAAGTGGTTAACGTCGCCCATAGACGTCAGCAATGCCAGAGGCAGAGCCATCTCCTACCTACCGTTAATATATTTATAATAATGATGTATTTAGTTAATTAAATTAAAATTAACGACTTAACGTCTTAATAATGTCTAGAATACGTGACTAATAAATAGTGATATATTAATCTAATTATTGTAATCTACAATTTTAGAATACGAATCTTTTATGTTATGTTATGTTATGATGTTTGATGAGTTCTCGGTTTTTATTACATTTTCACGAAATCAAGTTTTTTTAGATTTTTCTGATTTTCTGCCTCTTTCATTAATGATTGAATCTGGATGTTAATACATCCTACTTGATAAAGAAATTTTGAAATCGACAAAACACAAAACGAACTAGAATAATAATCTCGATACCTATAAAAACGAAGGCGAAAAGTCGTAAAATCAAATAGCAGTAAAAGTGAACAAGCGAGAAAGATAATGAAGGCACCTATTGTCAAATGAAACGGAAGAACGAGATTAGAATTTGCTTAAGAGAGCAATGAAAAAATAAATGACCCTGTCTGATGCGAAAATGGTGTCCCGTTTTATGTCCAACGTAAATTGCGCTAAAGATTTAGGATCGATTTTCTGTTGGAATAAGAGTATAATAACATCAACAAGGATGACGAGATCAGCGTATATGTTACAAGTTTACATTTGTAAAATTATACCTAATATGTTTATTTCTAGAAATTTAATTGGGTAGGGAAAAAAAAAAAAAATTGTTTTTGGTACCACTGTTTTTTTTTCATAGCTGGAACATTTAGTGTGAGATTTTGTTTGTTGTGGCGTGGACGCAAAACTTAGAAAAAACCAGACATATTACTTTTCAAACAAGAACGGAATGTTGTTTTACAATAGACAAAGACGAGGCTGATCCTTTTGAGAATTATGTAAAAAGAAAGTATGCCATCTTGCTACTATATTATTTTCAATGTTATAACAGAGTTTCACGTATGTTTCATTCAAATTTGCATTGTACGCTAAAGCCGCATAATCTCAATTCTAAGTTTGCAACTATTCCTGAACAACCCTTTGTGCGATACGAGAGCTCTTGTCCTCGTTCACCTCCGACTTTAGCTACATCTGCAAGTATCCAGTATGCATAGTTCACAACTTGTTCAAACTCCTGAAATTCGAAGTGCTAACTATCTCGCAACGAACAGTGCCGGTTTGATACCAATTCTATGAACCCATCTGTGTCTGCAGAGAAATCTAGTAACGCTGCTCATCAATAGTTTGCCAATTAGCCAATTTGCCTACGTGCATTTAAATGGCACAGCCGTTTTAAGGCCTATCGATTTTTCACACTAATCAGCATACCGTTTTACCGTAAGGTCGGAAGAAACAATTTTCATGGAAATGAGAATGAATCATAAATAAGCATAATAGTTCCCGATTGGGCTATCTCCCAATTAATTCCAACTGCTCTCATTGTAACCGAAAACACCACACAAAAATGACACTTTGTACGTCCAAAGAGGCAAAGGTCGTTATACCAGTTAGTCGTGTGAGAGTCCCCGCGGGAGTATAATTACAGTTCCACAATCGGAGAGGCAACGCAATTAGCCATTTCACGGGAAAACGTTGTCACTTGGCCTTAATGACACCGTCCACTGCGAAGGCCGTAAGTGTGAGGCGGTAAAAGCCTCGGAAAGGACTATTAAATTTTAACTACGAGATATAGCGAGGAGAAAAAGTTACTGAAATCCATCTGAGTCCGAAATTAATAAAATACATTTTCGTTGAGCGATCCATTTCATAAAAAGGCTCCATTTCATAAAAAGGCTCCATTTCTATTGTATTTGTATCTCAAGGTGGGTGGCGCATTTACGTTTTGGATGTCCATGGGCTCCAGTAACCACTTAACATCAGGTGGGCTGTGAGCTCGTCCACCCATATAAGCAATAAAAAAAAAAAAAATTATTGTTTTCCAAAAATGAAAATTCTAAAACAATAAACGCCAATTTATTATAATGATCTGCTGATGTGTTTTTAGTACTAAAATAACTACATAATACAGGTATAAGAGCCGTTACAGAATATAAAAGAAATTGTAACTTAATTGCACATTAGTCCAACTAAAATTACTTTGGAAATTGTACAAACGAGTTTCCAACTGCCCGTACAGTAAGCGAATTAAGCAACATTTCCAGTTTTTTTTTTTACAGAAACTACGGTTGGAGAACAGAAGTAATTCGAAGTAAAAAACAGTGCTACGTACAAAACTAAGGGAAAAGTTTGATTCTCGAATTACGTTATCTTTGGAAGACAGTTGTTTTATTTGCACTATACTGTGCGAATAAACTTGTTATCGATAAAAAACAGTCATTTCTTTGTAACATAAAGAAACTGTATTGAAATTCGTGAAAATTGGACCATTATTTTATGTGTATTTGAATATTTTGGCCCAGCTTAAGGTAGACTGCAGCAATAAAGGGACAGAGTCGGGTTACTGCCTATCACTGAAGCCTAGCCTTTTTTGAAGATAAAACTAATTATAGCCCTTGAAAACCCACACCGTAGATAGAAACTCATTCCAAAGGCGGATTACACGAGACAATAAAGATCTTTCAAAATGCACTATGGTTGAACACAGTGATTCTAAGTAGTATACCTAAAATCTGCTCTAGTACCAGTGCGATTTATTGTTATAGTTCCTTCATTCTCGTTTTGTTGTACAATGATAGCATTGTTCGTTCATCGCTCCTTCGCTCATCCCACGAAAAGACGTATCTTTCAACGTTAGAGACATTGGTCAATGGTGACCAATTTATTGACTTGCTTGATCAAGCCAATGACATAAAGACGAATCTCCGCCAATCTTTAATCCCAGATTATTGAGTATAGATGTTCGTAGTAACTGGCAGACAAGAAGATATATCGACGAACAGACTACACAGAACCCATTCAAGTATAAATAGACGAGATATCGTCCCTTTCGGGGTAAATTCAATTAGTTTTCTTTTTGTGTCTTTTTCTTAATATCGGTAATGTATCGTGCGTCTACGGTCGGCTATGAAACTTCAATTACGATAATGCTGGTTCGGGCATCATTCGAAAGTCTTATTTACGGGGTCAATGTACGAAGCACCTTACATTACACTTTGCTGTTTCGACGCTCCTCCTATCTAATTATGTAAATATCTTTTTGGTTAGGTAGCCTTTGTAGAGGTATACTAGCGTTACGTTCGATCGGTACATGTTTTATTCATGAGTTAAAAAGGATTGGTTGCGCGTAATCTAATGGCGAGACGTGTTGTTTATACTTAAATAATTGCTGTCCTTTTCAGAACTAGTAAGTCTTAATGAAATGGTCTTGAGAGAGAGAGAGGTAGTTAGGGTATACTTTTTGCACACCAAAACACGATTAACATTGATAAGCATTCATGGAGTATTATTGGACAGTAAGCGGTTTTATCACTAAAAGCGATCGCATCCAGACAATCGTTTTTATTTACAGAAATACCGAAAAGATACAGCAGATTTGTTGCGATGCACTATTATTAACAATATTCAGTACTACCTGAATAGACCAAACCTATACGCACTTGATTAAAGAATGAAGAAAAAACATATATATAGTTATACAATTAATATATACTTAATGTATTAGAATATAATACATATGTATGGGTATTGATTAGTTTTCACGACATTTTCACAGTGAGACCCTTGTGGCTGTAGCGAATCTACATTTATAGCCGACCTTTATTATGTTGAACGGAGCTGATGTTTGGCAAACATAAAATAAATCTAGTTTTACTCCAATAACATGAACTACTAAATATGCTTGACTGAAATGGAAAAGCCTTACATTTAGTGTATATTATAGGTAAGCTCACAACTCATTTGATTGAGTATGTCATGTGAAATATCCCTCGTTTTCAACGTTTTTAATTATTTATTGTATATTGTTGTATAATGGTCGCCTGAGCTTATAGACGTCAATCAGGACGTGTACGCCAATCACCTTAAGACATGAGACATGATTGACCAGCATTGACATGATTGTATTGTCTCGATTATATTGATTACTTCGCGATAGTAATAATATTAAGAGGTGAAAAGCTATTTAGTTTAAGTGACATTTCGCTTGATACGCAACATTTATATTTGTAATTAAAGGTGCATTTTAATTGGTCAATTGGCATCAATAGTTCGATGTATTTAATTGAACTTCCATTACTTTTGGCCATTTCAAACGGATCGTTTGGAACCTCTGGGTCTGCGGAGGGACTTCCATTCCCTCTGTATTTTGTACCGTATGTTTCATGGGGAGTGCTCTGAAGAATTGTTTGAGATGATACCATCATCTCGTTTTTACCATCACACCGCCCGCCATCGGAGTAGAGCTCATCCATACCACCTGGAGGCAATACGTTCATCCACAGTGCGTTTCCAGAGATCTTTTTTACCACGTACCATTCGGCTTTGGAATGAGCTCCCCTCCACGGTGTTTCCCGAGCGCTATGATATATCCTTCTTCAAACGAGGCTTGTGGAGAGTACTTAACGGTAGGCAGCGGCTTGGCTCAGCCGCTGGCATTGCTGAAGTCCATGGGCGACGGTAACCACTCACCATCAGGTGGGCCGTATGCTTGTCGGCCTAGAAGGGCAATAAAAAAAATTAAAAAAAAAACATTGACTCCATTCGCAGAGCTGAAGATGTTTTCTTTGTTATTATATTTTTTCTAAATTTTAAACTTTAAACGGTTCTCGTGTAAAATTGCAAAAATGTCGTTAAACCCAAATATCCTTTCACCTCTTCGATATGAATTATAACACGTACCAATGCGGGCTAATAATTATCGATTTAAAACACCATAAAAAAAAAACCGCAATACCCTTTTGCTGATCTGCGCGCAATGATATCGCGAGCCTCCGTCGAAAATAACTTAACAAAAAGAATTAATTAAAAACATCAGTAATTACGATTCGTTCGAAAACTCCTAAAGAGATTGTCAGTGCTTTAATTAACATTTGAGAATAAAATGAAACCCAAAACAGAATTATCAAACGCAAAAGCGAAATTATTAAAACGAATATATAAATAAATTGTGACTGTAATTATTTTAATTGTGGAAACATAATAAGCTGGATGTTTCATCACAATGATAACTAAGCACGCAGCAACGTTCATTAGTGGAACCTTAAGATCGCGTAGGAAATTAATGATGTAATAATGTTGTGTGATGAAATGTTTTGTTAATTATGAACATAATTTGTCAGCATATTATTTCATTTGTTACCTAACATCTTGTTATTATGGGATTTTTGTATTATTTGAGCCGTAGATGAACCAACGAGCTCATGGTATATCTGATGTTAAGGGAACTTTGGTTGATATCTCAAATGGAATGGTATAACAGTTGTCTCATCCTTCAAAACGGGAAAAATGAGATGGATAGCGACTGACTATAACTATACTGAGACCTTAGAACTCATATCTCAAGATGATAGCGCATTTACGTTGTAGATATCTGTGGGCTCCAGTAACCACTTAACACCAGGTGGGCTGTGAACTCGTCCAAATATCAAAGCAATAAAAAAATTTACGTCTATGAGCGACAGTAACCACTCACCATCAGGTTGGCTCTATGTTCATCTGCCTACAATGGCAATAAAAAAGTCAATGTAAGATCTTTTACAAAGCTGTTTTCCGAGAAAACTTCAATGCAGAGAAACTTATCCACGGTTACAAAGGAGCTGTAATTAAAAAAGTTTACTCTGCGAAATGTACATATTTGTCATGAAAAGTATTTTCTTTCAGAATTTCAAGTCTATTTATATGAAATGTACGTCATCGTTCTGGGTGAATTTGCGTAAGACTAATTCTCAAAACTCTAAGGTCAAACAATAAACAAACAAAACAATTAAACAACAAGCAAACATTTTTTCAACTTTTTTTTTTCTTGCTTACACGTGTGGACTACGTCACAGCCCACCTGGTGTTAAGTGGTTACTGGAGACCATAGACATCTACAACGTAAATGCGCCACCCACCTTGAGATATAAGTTCTAAGGTCTCAGTAGAGTTACAACGGCTGCCCCACCCTTCAAACCGAAACGCATTACTGCTTCACGGCAGAAATAGGCGGGTCGGTGGTTCCTACCCGTGCGGACTCGCAAGAGGTCCTGCCACCAGTAATTACGCAAATTATAATTTTGCGGGTTTGATTTTTATTACACGATTTTATTCCTTCACCGTGGCAGTCAATCGTGAACATTAGTTAAGTACGTATTTCATTGGAAAAATTGGTACCCGCCGGCGGGATTCGAACTCCGTTGCAAAACGAGCCGCATAAACTATGATCGCTCTACATTATGACGAATCGCATTTACAACTTCGATAGAACTTCGATTACGAATCTCGATAATCCAATATGCGTACATTCTGACGTGAGGCTCAAGCGTAAGATATATTAAAAGTTTTACTAATCGAACAAACTTCTATCCGCATTCAAGAGCAAACCAAAACATCTCCAAAAATACAATTTTATTCACGACACCTAATAGAAAAACATTAAACTAGATAAGATTTGATTGCGAAAAATAAAAAATTCGAATTATCCTGACCCAAGCCAACCTTTTCTTATAAGCTCTTAGATGAGAAAGCGTTTCGAGATACTACTTAAAAAGTTTGTAATGATAGTGAATCCGGCCACTTCAGGTACTATTGCTTCTTCCAACATCCATCCCTAGACGTAGAAACCTTATCTTCTTTTCTTCCCACCTTCGTCGATCCCCTAAAGGACTATTATTTGAAATGAGCTGTGATGTAAGCCAAATCGGAAAGACGCCCTCATATAAACTCTCCAGCAGAACATTTATTTCGAATAGTATTTCCCGCCTACATCTACCGCCTTGCAATAACGCATTGTGGTTTTAAAGATCAGATATATTTTGTACCTTCAAATTGCAGATGATAGCGATATGTTATTAGATAATAGGCGATAGGCAAGCCTTAGTTGTGTTTTCGGCATTGGCAATAAGAATCATTAATAACGCTCAAAAACAGGTGGATAGCAAAATGGCGGCATCTCTTCAGTCTCAGGTCCATTAGACGAGCATTCAAACGATGTCCTGTTTTTCTTCGATATGCTCGAAGCCCTAAGTCTTCATTTAACATCCTTTTCACCGTGGTTCTGCTTAACCCCATCTGAAGGGCCAACAGTTTCTGCTTACGTTTGGGATTTCTTTGAATTCGCGCCTTCACAGCTTTTATCACTGCTGGAGTCCTAACAGACCGAGGGCGACCACTTCTTGACCTGTCATCTACACTAGAGTCTTCATTGTATCGTTTGATGGTACGATAAACGAATCTTTTGGTTATATTCAAATTTTTCAGTATGTTAAAAATTTGAATTGGCGCGTAACCGCATCGATGCAACGCAATAACTGCAACATGGTCTTCTTTAAGCCTTTAAGAAAAAAAAAAAAAAAAAAAAATTAAAAATGAGTAAAATTATAAAAGTATACATTTTTATTTTCATAAACTTTTCGAAATTCGAATTCAATAAACTTTTTTGTGGCCAGCATTCTAAAAGAAAAGTTTTTACTGTGTGACAATACTTATGACCTGACTAGTTATAATCTGAGTCTCGGAAACGGCTCCAACGATTTTCATAAAATTTAGTATACAGGGGGTTTCGGGGGCGATAAATCGATCTAGCTACGATTTATTTTCAGAAAATGTTGTTTTATTCGTGTTTTCAATAATCAACTCTTCCCGACATCTATTGGCGAATAATAATAATTAACCGCTTTAAAGACACAACAAGATGGCGTTATTAAAAAACCGAGCAAAGCTCGGTCATCGTCTAGTTATTATTATAATAGAAGATTTTGGAACAGTGGAAGTTTTATTTTACGCGCTGCGATCCCTATTCTACATTTATATCGTAGAGTATATAATTTACTACTCTAAATACGATTTGGGGCTTGTGAAAGTTTTACATCGGATCGCTGACATAAATTACCATAAATATACCCCACTTCGCATGCGAATCTGTTAGTTTCGGGTCAAATCGTGGCTTGTTTTACTATCAATCTATATTCAGATTTCATTTGAATTATGTTTCTATTCTTTTTCCATGTTTGTTCTTGAAAAATAAAACCTGAAATTCAGCCTTTTCGTTATAAATCACAATTTTACAGTTGAACTACGATTTTCATTTATTACAATTAAATGCGACACTCTAGTTCAAAACATAGCTAATGTTTCATGATAGATCCAAAATAATAAGAATTCCAATTAAACTTTCAATTCACTCAGAAGGCATGTATTATTTTGCGTATATTTACAAACCCTTATACTTGAAATCGAAAAGGAACAGCGTGAATTCACACTAACAAATACATATTGATGTAGTTACAACATAATAAGATAATCAGATCTTTATCTATACTAATATTATAAAGAGGAAAGATTTGTTTGTTTGTTTGTTTCGAATAGGCTCCGAAACTACTGGACCGATTTGAAAAATTCTTTTTCCATTAGAAGCCGACATTGTCCCTGATGAACATAGGCTACTTTTTTTATTTTTTTTTTTATTTTATTTTTTTGATTTCATGTGTGTTTTAATGTTTCCGAAGCGAAGCGAGGGCGGGTCGCTAGTAATATATATAGGTAAGCTATCCTGTTGAACTGACACTTTTATTCATCTCTCTTATATTGTCATAATATTACTTAGCTATATTATTTTGAAGAACTCGTGACCTAAAGAATAAGACACCCATAACATTCGTATCGAGCAGTGTGACTGTTCCGGTGTTCGAATTCCACAGACAAGTACCCATTTCTGTAATGAAATACTCACCTTGGGAAACTTTCGGGATCCTGACATTTCGAAGGAAAGCGGAAATTTCACCCCACTTCTAGGTTCTATAAGAGGGCTATTGCCAAGGCGAAGTGGGAACACGTTGCTAGAATTGGCGAGCGACCGAAGCTATCCCACCGGGAGCCGTGATTTCAGGTCGCTGGCTAAGGCTGCAGAGAGTAACGTATGTAGGTCTAGTCTTCCAGCACTGCGGACTTCCAAACTTTGGATGACGGGGAAGCCACGCCGCCCAACATCTCCCGGTGTGACAGCTCCTTGCCTAAGATTCTCATCACACAGCGTCAGCACCAGTCAGGCAAGAGCTTCGGCTTCTCGATGTCCATGAGTCGAGTGGGCCGGATTGCATTCCCGCACTTGTTCTAAAAACATGCGCCCCTAAATTGACATCAGCGCTAACGCGTCTATTTCGCCTCTCGTATGTCCTGCACATATCCTTCTTCAAACAAGGCTTGCGGAGAGTATTAAACTCCAAGATCACTACTATTGGCTCTGCCCTGGGCATTGCTGACGTCTATGAGCGACGCTAACTACTAACCATTCGGTGGGTCATATGCTCGTCTGCCTACAAAAGCAATAAAAAAAACGAATGACTTCCACGATGAAGGGATAGCATCGTATAATAAATGTCAATTTCAACAAATTGGGTAAATACTGATCGTAGGGCCAATTTTCAGCGCAAGCGGGTAGGTACTTCCGCCTTGTCTGTTTCTGCCGTGAAGCAGAAATGCGTATAAAACAAAGACTTCGAACTCATGTTTCAAAATGGCTGACAACATTTGCGTGGTTGATGTCAGTGGATCGTAAGCTTATTCCTTCTAAGCATACATATATACAAATTAATAAATAATAATAAAAGTACACATGAAGATCAAAAGAAATACTATTACCTCCCGCTGTAGGCGGAATATGATATTAACAATTAGCTTCATTACCGCAGAATCGTATTACCATAAGGAGGAAATGATTTTGAATATTCCATCTATAAAAACAAGGAAAACATCTGCTAAGCCTGTTATTATTTAATCAAAAGATATAATCTTTATCGGGTACGGTAAAAGTGAAATTCGGCTAACGGCCGGTAATGAAGTTCCCCCCACAAACTTGATAATACACAAACCTTTCCCAACGAATCCAATTAAGCTGATAAAAGATAAAACACGATCTCCTTTTTAATACGACTTTTAAAGTATTATAATGGCCCAAACACAGGATAATCCTTAAGGAGTGGGCCTCTTTAATCTTCACGTTGTGATTATGAGTAACTTTTGTAATTTTTCTCCCTAACCGATAGAGTTGTGAAGCAATAAAAAGTATAACGACCGCTTTAGTTAGTTCGGCTGAACGATAATAGCCCGAGTGATTACAGGTAGTATCACAAAAACAAATTAAAAGCCGTGTTGATTAGCTGTTTCTTTTGTTACCTGTAAAAATATGATGCTGGTACAAAATGACCGTCTTTAAAATGATTTGCTCATTTTTATGTGTGGGTTTAAAGTATAAAGTATGTATGGAGTATTTGTGATAAGTATCACCGTCCTGTCTATTTCTGCGAGTGAAGCATTCCTCCTATCTAACTTGAAGGACGAAAATTAGACTTCGTGACTCTAAATGAGTGACGTTATGTGATGACATTTTATAGGCTCTTGTAATCTTTCAACACAATTTAGGCAGTGAGCCCATTCACACATCAATGTAGTAAACATAAATATTTGTCTCTGTACGATTTTAAAACAGTCTCTGGGAACCGATTTTGGTTTGCATACGGCTTTTTTTCGGCAAAGATTCCTTTTTTAATCTCTATACACATCCTAATGTTTAATTAAAGAAAAAGCCTTCATCTTATGATTTCCTGGAAGTATAAGAACATGATTAAAGTCCAATTTGATGTAAGTATCAAAGCAATAAAACACGAAAAATAAAAAGAAACCTTCACAAAACCGCAAATATATTAATATGTTTGTTTGATTTATTAGTAGTCATTAATAATGAAGTTTCTAATTCCTAATACACTCTTTACAATTTTGAACATAACATCATTTTATACTTATAACCAAAAGCTACGACTAATCTAATTTGCTCTAATAGCCCACAAAGGTCTCCCAATGTTCTTAGTTTCCAATTCTCATAGAACCAATTCACCATGAATACTATACCTTACTTTCAATTTACACAAACTTAAGACCCCGTTTCGTAAAGAGCACACGGGCAAGTTGCCGGCTGTTTGAATCATGCCAGCAACAACGACCAAGTTTGGGGGATTGCCGCAACTTCTGCACGGATTACACTAACAGCTACAAACTCTCCAAACAATGGTCCATTGCTCGAACACCAGATCTACGGCATTGTCCGCTATTAAGAAAATTTTATTAACATTTTCCCTCTAATTATTTCGAAAATTAATTTTTGTGTTTTTCCGATCTGCTATCGTTTCAAAACAAGATTGAAGTCGTCGTGGCCTAAAGGTGCATTATTCGTGTTGAGTGATACACCAGTGTTCCAATCTCAGGCGGGTACCAATTTTTCTAATGAAATACGTACTCGACAAATATTCACGATTGACTTCCACTGTAAAGGAATAACATCGTGTAATAAAAATCAAAAACCCGCAAACTTATAATTTGCTTAATTACTGGTGGTAGGACCTCTTGTGAGTCCACGCGGGTAGGTTCCACCACCCTGGTTATTTCTGCCGTGAAGCAGTAATGCGTTTCGGTTTGAAGGGTGGCGCAGCCGTTGTAACTATACTTGAGACCTTAGAACTTATATCTCAAGGTGGGTGGCGCATTAAGTCGTAGATGTCTATGGGCTCCAGTAACACTTAACACCAGGTGGGCCGTGAGCTCGTCCATCAATATAAGCAACGGCTGCGGGATTCGAACACCGGTGCATCGCTAGATACGAATGCACCGGACGTCTTATCCTTTAGACCACGACGACTACCAAACTACTCTCCCAGTTAACCCTCGTTGATGAAGTAAAAGATTCAAGATGTGCGTAGCTGTGATAAAGTTAATTGATGGCGATAATTTAAAGAATTACAGTAGTCATAAGTAAAAATGAACACTAGGTTATAATTACCTACCTGTCTTCAGCAAAGGACATGGCTGAGATACGATAATATAATTAGCTTGTGTTCACGAATGACTTCTACGATAAGGAGGAAACATCGTGTAATGAAAATTAAACCTGAAAACAACATAATTTGCGTAATTATAATTTAATTATTTACCAAGTAATCGAAAATTACATGTACCTCATGTTTCAAGCTGTGTGAGGTATGTGAGTGATATCTAATTTAACTACAGGCTGACCGTGAAAAGCACTTGTGCCGTAATGAAATAAACATGTTTGAATAAGAACTTTTTTAACGTAAAATACTAAAAGCACGGAGATTACGAACGACTCATATCGCTAACTTGTTTCTATTTTGTTACAGAAGCTTAAAGATTAAAGAAGCCTTTATTAACAACCTTAATTCATATTTAGGTACATACTGGTGGTAGGACCTCTTGTCAGTCCGCACAGGTAGGTACCACCTCTCTGCCTATTTCAGCCGTGAAGCAGTAATGCGTTTCGGTTTGAAGGGTGGGGCAGCCGTTGTAACTGTACTGAGACCTTAGAACTTATATCTCAAGGTGCGTGGCGCATTTACGTAGTAGATGTCTATGGGCTCCAGTAACCACTTAGCACCAGGTGGGCTATGAGCTCGTCCACTCATCTAAGCAATATTATATATATAAGCTATTGCATATCTTCTATCGCGGGCCTTGAGCGCGGCGACTGAATCAAGAAATTCCGTAACGAAAATAATCTGACACCCCCACTACGCCTACTGTGTAGCTCGCGTTCAACATATTCACACGTTGCGCTTGTGTAGTGTTTGTGAATAAGCGCGCGGCGTGACGTCGCACTGCCGCATGCACATCAAGAAAAGTCTGCCCATCTCTCCCTCGCGCGGTCTAGGTTATGAGTGTGAAGAGGACTGTTAATGTTTTGCTTTTGTTAATGTTTATAAATATAGCGTATCTTATTTTATTGTTATTTTAATATTAAATTATTATTGTCGATTTATAATTGCATAAGTTGATAAAAAATGCTATGCAATAGCTTTACCGCGGCAGTCTCCGAGTGCCACATGTGTTTTTTTTATTTGACATCGGCTAAGCTTGTTTTGCTTTCGCATAGGCCTCCCCCAAATAATGCCATACAGAAGCTCTTGGTCAATAAACACAAATGCTGCCCGCCTTAAGATGTGAGGTCAAAGCTCCAATAATATTACATAACAACTGTCCCATCCTCAAAACTGGAATGCATGACTGCTTCACAGCATAAACGGCTTTACAAAACGCACTGCCAGAAGCAATTACGCAAATTTTATGTACATTTGATCTTTATTACATTCATTATTTCATCGTGGAAGTCATGAAATTAAAATCTCGTAGCGAATACGAATCCATAAAACAGATAACAAGAAACTCACAGTATTCGTGCCTCGAGACCATTATGTACCGTCAACGCTATTAGACATCTTATTATCCGAGTTAAGGGCACAAAATTTTCCAAGGGAACGTGTATTGCATATGTAAATCGCGTTGAAGTAGCAGACGACTTCGCTTACGTAATAAACCGTTGATTTCTGCTTGGCTTGCTACTATAGAACCATCGGAATTAATTCAGCATTGAGTGTTGGCAGAGTAAACATCTATTAGCTGGCTATTGTGGTAAGGAGCATGAAGATTAAATTTCGTCTCCCATAGCTGAAACTATGCGGAATTCAGCTGGGAAATGATTGCCTGTTTACCCATTGATCAAAATTGAAAATACAATTAAAATAAATTCAAAAACATGGACTGTTTTTACTTAATTTTTTTTTTGTTGCCTTTGTAGACAGACGAGCATACGGCCCACCTGATGGTGAGTGGTTACCGTCGCCCATGGACTTCAGCAATGCCAGGGGCATAGCCAAGCCGCTGCCTACCGCTTAATACTCTCCACAAGCCTCGTTTGAAGAAGGATATAATTAATATAATTACATATAGACGTATTTTATTAAAATAACAAATTAAGATTTTCTTGAAAAATTTACTTGCTTTTAACAAACTCAAAAGCAACTGTTCTAATTATTTTAATTATTTAAAAGTATCGATAAACTTAATCGATTTATCCCACAATAAAAAAGTAAGATCTTTGTACCTATAATTTTATTTAAGCGCTTAATATACATTTAATGTGAAAGCAATAAGAATTGCTTACATTGGCACCAGAAATTTTTGCTACACATCAAAAGAGGTTTTTTTTTTGCTTAAATTTGCACAGTAAATGTGTGTTGTATCGTTTTAAGATTATTTATGTGTTACTTTAACGAAAACAAAATTTACCAATATATGCATCGTTATAATACAGAAATGACATTTAATTTAGAAAATTTGCTAATCAAAAAAGTGGATCATCCAAATGATAATTAAAAATCCGAAGAGTTATTTTGAAATTATACGCGTACCATGATACAAATTATTTAAGAACCGCTGTAATGGATTCATTATATTTTAATTGAAATGAAGGATACACAGAACGTTCGCATCAGTGTACCTCCCATTACAAACATAGTCAATTTAAATCTTTAAAGCAATCAAAACTCAATTACTAGGGTTTACTTTTGCCTAATAGGAAAAGCGGCCTTTGTTACGACACGATTTAATTCGTTTGTGTTTGGACACTGAATAGGTACCATTGACGGTTGACGTTCAAAAGTTTTTGAAGTGAAACTTCTTTAGGCGCATGAGGGTAAAATTTTTACAGAACGTCACGCCGGTATACAGCGGAAGTGACGTCAAACTACTATTGAAATTAATTACTTGTCAAATGTCAGTAGTAGTAGTTGTTGTATTTTTCCAACTGGAAAGGCAAATGTATCATACCATACAGCCTATTATTTTATAATTTTTTTGTGAAAAATGTTAATATGAATCGTAATGAAATGAAAAGAATTTGGAACATTAATCAAATAGCATGAAATTAAATTAGTCAATTCAATTGGCAAAGTATTAGTCATTTACAATTAAGAAATCTAAACATAATGTGACTGTCAACACTAAGGCTTGAGATTGACATTTGACAGACTTTTGGCGGGAACATATGTTCCTTTTTCCCTTCCTCTAAGTCTCGGAACTCTAAAGTTTTAGATTTGTTTAAATATAAGCAAGACTCATAAATTAGTTCGCCAAAAAAGTTTCACTTCTGACATGTGTACTTTGTACGCATGCACTTTTTTTTTATTATTTCGTTTTCAATTACACAGTGAGAAATTCAATTATTGTAAAATATATTTCCGGGACAATAAAATGGATCTTTTTTTAACATCGATTTACGTAAACAGACACGATCCGTTGGGAGCCATCGTGAATTAAATTCCGTTTGTATTTACAAGAGTTGAGGACTTTTTTTTTGTTATTATAAAAGATAAAAGGGGTTACATGATTTCTGCTGTCAGCGGGTTTTTGTGGGGAGACATAAACGAAGCTTTAATATTCCGCATATTCAAAAGGCTACGCTTATATGGACACACAATTATTCCCTGAAAGAAAGGGTACTTTTTATATTTATTACTACAGTTTTTATTGCGACAAGATTAAAATTTGCACGTAGATATTCTCGTAATAGATAGAAGTTTGTATGAAACTCACGTAATGTATGCAGCTCAAATGTATTGATAAGTTAAAGAGTATATAAAAAGATTTCGGTAGGTTACTTCTAACTATTACTATAAAATGTGGTAAACGTGTTTAGATTCAGCACGGTGGTCAGTATACACCGCTAATCGAAAACGACTCACACACTACACATTCAACGTCACTTCGGTTACCTCTCCGGTCGAGTCTTTTTTTTTTTTATTGCTTAGATGGGTGGACGAGCTCACAGCCCACTTGGTGTTCAGTGGTTACTGGAGCCTATAGACATCTACAACGTAAATGTGCCATCCACCTTGAGATATAAGTTCTAAGATTTCAGTACTTATAGTCACAACGGCTGCCCTACCCTTCAAACCGAAACACATTATTGCTTCACGGCAGAAATAGGTTAGGCGGTGGTACCTACCCGCGCGGACTCACAAGAGGTCCTACCACCAGTAAATAGTCTTAACCACCAGTAAATACCACCAGTCTTAACTAATCCTACATAAAATGACACAACATTAGAAGAACTCTTGTCTGCGGCATCGATTTCTTTGAGCACACGTCGGCCTCATTTAAGAAGATGCCACGCACCGTCTACTTTACAGACTTCACCCATTGACCGTCCATACCCAAATAAGAATAAGTTGCTGCTCGTGCAAAGAAGATTATCCCGAGATAATCCCGGCCGATCCACAAGGAAACAGTAAACTCCACTTCTTTAAATTGAAGACGACTCAGTCACAAAGAAAGTAACTTTCAATTTCTACAAGGAAACCGGAGTGTTATAACCACACTTAAATCAAGAAACTACCGGCTCTTTTCATTAAGCTCATAGCATGATGGCGCCATGGGAAATAACTCTTAACCCAGTTTAAAGTTTGTAGTAAATGAACAAAAATAGTTTTGTACAAACCGGCTAGAATTAATTTGAATTTATTTAAAAATTGGCTATCTATTTATTTCGCACGTGAAATAATCGCTACTAAGTTTACCTTTACCTGTATCTAAATTTGATGTGATTGATATAAATTTTGTTATAAAAAAGATTGCCAACCAGGTGGACGGACATTATCAAGGAGGCCACAAACACCAGCGTCCCCGGCGCCATTAAGCAGGCCGAATACAGGCAACATTGGAGGAAGCTGGTGCAGAAACTGGACCAAGGTGGCCACGACCCTCAGTAATGATGAAACGACAAAGAAGAAGAAGAAGATATAAATTTTGATATCGATTTTGTTTTTCCATTCAAATCGATTTCTAAACAACAAAAGAAACAGGCGCTGATCAATTGCAAGTATAAAAATACAACATAGGTTTTATTGAAATAAAAATGTGAACTGGCCATAAATAATTAATAATTGAAATTTTCATTGTTAACAAATTACCTGAATAATTCCTAAAGTTAGTTAAATTTATTGTTCGAATATTTCAGTATTCGCGTTGGGGTGTTTGTAACTTTTAGGGACTACTAAGCACATGGGAAATTATAAATTCATTCGCAAATCTATGCAATAAAAGTATATAATAATGTGTGGTTCACATAGGTTAAATATGTACATAGAATTAAACAAAGATACGCAAGTACCTTAATTGTTAAACTACTTAAGAACCTCAAAGTAATAAACAATGAATGCGATTAACGGTCTTGGAAAACCGCTCGGAGCATTCATAAGCTGCAGCGTTTAGGTAGCAAGTTCATCAACCCCAAGGTTTATACGCTTTAGATTGACTCTTCAGAAAATATTAAAAACTAATACGTAGCTATTGGAATTATCAGAAAATAAGAAAGATTTTTTGTCATTTATCCGTTCAACAAGAACGTTATTTTAAAGTTTTTTATTTATTTTTTATTGCTTAGATGGGTGGACGAGCTCACTGCCCACCTGGTGTTAAGTGGTTACTGGAGCCCATAGACATCTACGACGTAAATGCGCCACCTACCTTGAAATATAAGTTCTAAGGTCTCAAGTACAGTTACAACGGCTGCCCCGCCCTTTAAACCGAAACGCATTACTGCTTCACGGCAGAAATAGGCAGGGTGGTGGTACCTACCCGCGCGAACTCACAAGAGGTCCTACCACCAGTAAATGTTTGTCAGTGAAAATATATATTTAGTAGAAAATTCAAAATAGCTGTTAAAACCCATCAAAACGTTTCCAATGTTTTTAAAAAGACAGGCCACTGCGTAGTTTCGTTAGCTGGCAATTCATGGCCAGACTGATTTTTTTTATCACCGAAACTGTCAGTCAAACGAATCGCTTCAAATTCAGACTGCTAAGTTGCAATACTAATTATATAAAAAAAAGTTTATTGTCTTTTTTAGGCAGACGAGCATACGACCTACCTGATGTTAAGTAGTTAGCGTCGCTTGTAGCTTATGTCCGTAATACCAGTGACAGAGCCAAGGCCCTGCCTACCATTAAAATATCATAAATCCCCTTAAAATATCATAAATCCAATTCAATGCTTTGATCGTGAACTTACTCAAATGGAACTCGCAGACATTTCGTACATGGAATAAGCATTAGCTGGATTCAAATATCCGAGCATACAAGCAAAACATATTGGCAACATTTGGTATAGTGCGACTATTGCGAAAGCACCGTTATAAATTGTATTCACAATATGGATTTTGAATTACAGTTTTATTCATTTTACGCTATTTTTCGGATGAATGCCGTTAACAAAAATGCAATGTTCTACTTTTTCTCTTGATGTGTATATTACGCTTTAAACAGAAATATGGATATCCCGTTTAAAACTGTCTGCCTTCCAACCACTAAGAATTTTATTAAGAAACTAGCTGACCCGGCAGACTTCGTAGTACCTCAATCGATAAACCTAAAATTTGGTATAAAATAAACTTAAAACAAACAAAAGGTATTCGTCCGACGGGGGACACATCAAAGGAAAAACAAAATTAGTATTTTTATTTAATTCCGAGCATTTTCATATTTATCGACCTTTTAAACATTCTCTGGACTTCCACAAATAATTCAAGACCAAAATTAGCCAAATCGGTCCAGCCTTTCTCGAGTTTTAGCGAGACTAACGAACAGCAATTCATTTTTAAATATAGAGATTATTTCTTAAGCATTTCTTAAGCAGGCTTTGAAGGATGTATCGCCACACAAAATCGCTCACTCCTAGATCAGCCTTCGCCTTCGGCTCTCTTCAATCTCTAATCAGCCACCTTTCGTAAATCATCGCTTCACCGGGCCGAGAGGTACCCCACAATACATTTGCCGATGCGTGGTCTGCACTCAACAATCCGTCTGCTTCGACGATCGTCGAATCTACGTTGAGCATGGACGTCGACAATGCCAAACAGGATAGCCAGGCTAGGATTTTATACCTTTAAATTGAAAAAAATTGCTTGAAGAGATATATTTTTTTTTATGTCTTAAATGGATAAACGAGCTCACAGCCCACCTGGTGTTAAGTTGTTACTAGAGCCCACAGACAGCTACAATGTAAATGCCGCCACCCACCATGAGATATGAGTTCTTAGGTCTCCGTTTTTAAAGTACAACGGCTGCCCCACCCTTCAAACCGACGCGTTACTGCTTCACGGCAGAAATAGTCAGGGTGGTGGTACTTACCCGTGCGGACTCACAAGAGGTCCTACCACCAGTAGGGATATATCACAGGATATATTACAGGATACGGTACACAATTTCAGTCTTCGGTGAAAATAACACAGGACTGCGGTGAAACTGAGAAAAACGCGAGCGATATAAATGAAGCGGTCGTGCTATGCATTTAGAAAACCACGTCCTTTGCAGTGTAGGCGACATTTGATGAATGCGTCTCTCCGTCAATGCTACTAGCTGAATACTGATCATTACGCTGCGCACGAACTTAAAATATTCATGAGGGTGAGTACTCATTACATTTACATATTTCATTTCTATGTTTTTAATTTTTGGCGCTATCAAGTCGCTGGGTCTCGTATCAAAAGGAGAGCGTTAATTTTGTGGTGTCCATATGTATATACTTATCAGCGGGTGGGCCAAACACACGTCTGACCATGGACAACCACAATAATAGTCACTCTCTATAAAAGATGCAGTACTGAGATGTTATCACTTCCGATTCTTGCTCAGTTGAGTGCATAAAAATCAATTTAATGAAATATAATTCTTTTTTTAAGTTTTATTCTGAATGGGTACCGCCGTTTTTTATCTTGGCCTACACATTTGGGCCACATTATACTAATTCTACTGTGAAGCAATCTTGATTTCTATTTTGATGAGTAGGGTAGGTACTGTCTAATTCAGACTTTGACTTCAAATCACAATGGATGTGGTGGCATTCGTGTTTTAATGTCTAAAGGCTTCGATAATCACTTAACAATAGTTGGGCTCTGAGATCGTCCGCCCAACTCTACAAATGGGCAAACCTTGCCATTAGTTTGATGATTGGCTATCCAAAAATGAATTATATCAGTATCCAACAATATTTAAGTAATACAACCCTCCATACATTTACTGCGACTACTTTTTGACAACATAATATCTTATTTTCAATAAAGTTTAAATTCATCTCCTGCGACAAAAGCCCACTCGAATGCCATTTAATTAGCATAATTTCTCTATAACCATCCCAATATATTTAACTGTGGTTATTGATTAATGAGACCATTGTTTTCATTGTATTGCCATCTGCTGCTAATTTCAATATTTCGTTGTATACATTAAACATTCCGATGAGAATTACATAGAAATGAGTACCTGTATGTAAAATAAAAATATTAAAATAGTGGGAAAATATAAAATATTAAATGAATGGTAACTGGAAAAGTGGAAGAAAATGTTCGCGGTGTCGCAATCCAATGCTAATTGCTATGACCAGATCGGCACCACACTCGATTCCAACATCTACAATGGCTCCGAATTGTCGAAGACAGCACATAGATATATATCTCACAAGATATATATCTCTCAAACAAGAGATAGTAGGACAAAGAGTTCTAGCTTGTTCTAGCCATTTCTAGTCTATGCTCTGCGACTCACACCTGCCTAACGTTCTGAGTGTTGTTGAGGGTTCACGTTTGGTAGACAGAAATTTCTATTAAAAAGGTTAATGGCCGCATCAATTTCCTTTAAAATCGATTTTCATTTTTGCGAAACTCTGAAACATCTGGCACAGTTTCCGATACCGATTCAGGATTTCCTGCCTCCAATATTTTCTGTATCGCCTGTATCCGCGACGTGTGCCGCAAAATAATTCAAATAGAATTATAGAAAAATATATAAAATAGAAAATTTAATTACTACCGATATCGACTGATCGCTAAGTGTAAATTATTCATATGTACATACATTTTTATTTATTTAGATTTATAAACAGTAACATCATCATCATTATCCTGACCTTCTCCCAGTCACCTGGGGTCGGCGTAACATGCTTTCTCCTTTCATTTATATACAGTAATAATAGCCATGAAATTTGTTTAAAAATTAAATTATACTAATGTATTGCTCGATTGAAACTGAAATATCTTCGAAAAGGCTCTAAAATGGACACGAAGCTGAAAATTTTGATGTGCACAAAAATAAATAAAGAGCCTTACATATAAAAAATCAACTGGGAATACAAAGAGAACACAAATTTGATTACATTAGAGAAGAGATATTCTTTATAAGAATTCTTTATGAGAATTCTTTATATCGCTTTATTTTTAAACAGATGTTGATGTTTCAGTGTATTTGAGAACGTAAAAAAACCACTATCTAGTAGCACCTATATTAATATTTCTCACTATTAAAATTGACTTCAGCAGAGCTTAATTTGTTAAAGTAAATAACGCGTTATATTTCATCGAGTTATTTTTAAAAGCTGATAATATTGAAATGTTTAACCATTTTATTTTTCAACATTTTAATATCTTTAGTCGTTTTGAAAAGGTCGTTCTACGAAAAAGGTACAACGTCTAGAGGTCAGTTTAAGGTAAGACTCTATTGAGGAAAATCGAATTAAATCGGCGCGATGAATAACCAGACAATCTGCCCATCACGCTAAAAAAAACCATTGAAAATGTAATTGACTTTCATTTAAACGAGTAATTGGTCAATATTTTTTAAGATACTAATTTCATTCAAATTCTAACAAAGGGCGCAATTTTATTTAAAATTAAAACAGGGAATCACGCTATTAAGTTCACGGTGATAAATGGTTGTCGGGGCTCATTGGCATCACCTCGTGGAGGCGTTCACCCACCTTGAGACCTGAGGTCTATGTCTTAATTCCTGAGTGATGCAAATAAAAAGTTTCCTGAACCGATTTTTGTTACACAATGTTATTCTTTCGTCGAAAAATTGATACCCGTGTGCTAAGTATGAACACCAGTATGTCAGTTAGTAAACGAAACTACTCGAAGCGAAACAGCGAACGGATCACCTGAAGCGAAGCGGAAGAAGCGAAGTGAGAATTTTAAAGTTCTTGTGAAGTGTTTTAAGTATTCTAAGTATTGATTACAGTTTTTAAGTTTTACTTCGGTGGAATTTTATTTATCCCGAACCCCAGCGCGTAACAATAGGAATGTAAAATGGACACGGAGCCATTGACACAAGACGATAAGTTTCCCTTAGGACATAAGACTTATATTTATCGTGACTTATATTTATCATAACTTGATTGTGGTCGAATATAAATTTACTAAATTTCATTCATAGCACTCACAACTTTTATTACTTTTTTCCCTAGTGAGACTTTTACCAATTGATTGACGTAGAGCCTTTCAGATTAACTTCCAACGAATTTCTAACAATCGAATTCAAGTAAATCAAATATTTTTGCTTAAACTTAGGCTTAAGGAGTGCTTCCATCAAATTGTATTCTAAACGAAATCGTTGTAATTGCTCAAACAAATATTTCTGTTATTTTATTATGCTGGCAATCGAACTAAGAGTACAACAAGCCAAGCTCTCATCCATATAAAAAATCGAATCTTGAAGCCAACACACAATTATATTATAAATTCATCTCGACGCTTTGTGCTCTGATTCTATGCTTAAGATATTTACGTACCTAAATGATATGAAAAAAAATTGTACTCTTCAATCACAATGAAATAGTCGACGTTATTGTCTGTGACATCAATTTTCAATAACTCTTTTTGGTGGTAAATTTTTTGCTCAATTCGAGCGTAAATGATAGCGATCTATTGGTGTTACGTGGTTAGAATAGATCGTATGAGTTTCATGTCTAAATCTATTATATAAGGATTTAACGCCCCTCATACCAGAAATCATCACTGCCTAGCGGTATAAGCAAGATGGCAGTGCCTAACTATCCGGTTTCACGCTACGTCCTATACCCAATAATTGAAAAACTATAAATTGTCGTATTTTTATATGAAAACTAAAAATATATATAGAAACTGAGCGGTACATCAATTTCCAACATTCTACCACTCGAATATTGCATAATACGTATACCTATTCAATTCCATTCTACACTCACACAGAAGGGTTTTGTTCGCTCACAATTTCGGATGAAATAAATCATAGTTTTTCCATTCGGGCATTCGTTCGGTAGCAGGCACCGCTTCTCTTCAATTTGCGCTTGTAATCGACAAGTGATTTGCTTTGCAAACCAATTTCGTGCAATAAAACGAATCCCAGTTCGGCTCATGGATTAATTAAAAAAGGGTGACCGCAGATTGTATAGTGAAGCCTGACCGAGTGCAAATTAATGGAAGGCAGCGATTTTTACTTCGAGAAAGTTAACGAAGTTCTAGAAAGCCCTGATTATAAGTTGAGCCTTACGATGCAGACATACTTATACATCACACGCATTTACTATTATTTCATTGTAATCTATACTAATATGTTATAAATCTACAGTGGTTTTTACGGATGTTCCGTTATAACTACTGAACCGTGCATCCGATTGGCTTGAAACTTGGTATCCATGTAGAAAATACGTGTACTTAATGGATAGGCTAATATTTATATGAGTGTTGGACTCTCTACACCAGTTGCGGGGGCATTAATGATAAGAGTATTTGTGGGGGTGAGAAATAATAATGTTAATTTTAAATTCCCAGCGAAGCGGACGGATACAGCTAGTAATATATCTCTCAGTTTCTAACATCCCATACAATGAATACACATTACACCAATATCTCTACAATGAACAAAGCAAAGTCTCTAGAGCACTGCTGCTTAATAAATCCTATACATATTTTGAAGGTATTGTATAATGACTACGAATTGACAGAAACCGATGCTACATAAAGTAGTTCTTTGTGCGATCTACATACAGACAGTAAATGGAACTGTTTACGAAAGACTTGAATTATGCGGGCTTGTTGTGCACACAGAGCGTAATAATATTACGAGCATTGTGTTTAGTATGTACAATACTATAACTGTAAATATTATTATATCAACATGTTCACTACAAATAACTGTTCATGATTCGTAGTCCCTTTATTACAAGAATTTTTCTGGAGGCTCATTTATATTAAAGAGAGCCAAAAGCCCAAAAAGCTTGACAAAAAAAAACTTCTTTTTTTTTTTTCAAAACTGTACTTTCTCTGTGTCAAAATGACGATACATAATGCATCTTGTATCTCTTTTCTTATATCTCTTAATTTACTAATTAAATTCCGTGCAAATCTAATAAAATCACTTTCCCTGCTATATTGTTTACTCGGATATCCTGCTTCGGAACAAACTGGAAAACTATATTTTCACTAGTCACATGGGTGGCTTATGTTTTAAATAAACTATCACCACGACAAAACTTTTTTATAACAAACCCAATTTTTATAACAATCCAAAAAATATTACACCCGCTGTCTCAAATTGAAATGAATGAAATCATAAAAAACGATTTTTTTCTACTCCCAACTCTTTATATTAACGAAATAAGCTTTCTAATCAAATAAGTTAAGTAACACCCTGTAGTTTCACGTTACTTGAAGTACAGAGGAGATGCCCGGTCCACGCTGGCATTTCCTTTCACGTGTGATTTCCCCCGACGCATCTCGTGTAGCGGCTAGTATTAGAGCCGAAATCGTTGTATTGAAATGGATTGATTATTGATTAGACTTACTTACTACAAATACGCTTTAGATTGAGGTTTCTGAATAGAGCGAATAGAGAGAGGCGGTTATATTAATTAAGTATAACTTACTAATATTCTGGGCTTAAGTGCTTTTTTGTTCAATTCTAAATTTATGGTGCATCAATAGTTCTGCTATATTTCATAGATAACTTATTAATCATAACTTTAGTTGTCCCTGTGAACAAATTATGTCTTCACTTATTCAATCTCTAGAAACTTAACTATTAAAACTAAAGTAGTTTTTTTTTGTTTTGTTCACTCGATATGCTGCTAATCAGCTTATTATTTTAAATTACTCTTTTAAACAAATTTGTATCTTTTGTGTTCTATCAGTCGTGACTGTATCAATACTTCGTTTGGATTTTAAACAAATGCATAAACTTTTTAAATTTTGCTTCTTATTTTTAGTTTTAATTATACTAGATGATGACCGATCTTTGCTCGTTTTTTTTTTTTAACGCCATCTTGTTGTGTATTTAAAGCAGTTAGTTTCTCTCAATTAAGAAAAATACTATTATTATTCGCCAATAGATGTCGAGAAGAGTCATAAAGTTGATTATTGAAAACACGAATTATTTTATTCGGGTTTTCAAATAATCAACTAGAAATCGATCATTAGATCATATATCATCGAAATAGATCAAATAATCAAAGTAGCTAGATCGATTTATCGCCCCCGAAATCCCCTGTATACTAAATTTTATGAAAATCGTTGGAGCCGTTTCCGAGATTCAGATTATATATATACAAGAATTGCTCGTTTAAGGGTATAAGATTATAACTATTGACCGGTATTAAAGGCTTGCTGACAATCATTTTAAAACCTCTCGTATTCTTAAATCCTCTGGTATTTGAGCGTTGATGTCCGATGGAGCTTAGAATAAAAATCGCTTCATCTCCGCTCGTGAACGTACCGTAGTTCTTCTGAGTCGGCTAAGATAATGATCTCGAAAGGAATCGGGGGAGCTCTGCGGATTACTTTTCTCAATCAGCGTGTCGTAATAAATATTTGATGAGCTATTCCAAGACAGCTGTTATTTTTGGGCGTCTCGGCCTTTTCATCGTGACGAGAAAGGAAATTACTTTCCCAAAGAACCGTTTAATTGAAAGAGCCTTATGAAATTAATTTTCGTCTATTATTATTTTTTCCAAATATATTTGATTAGATATATGAGATATTTGATATAGATGAGTTCGATGACTTCCTAATGCTAAAGATAACTAAGGCTTGTGGGCATTAGAACGTTAACGCCGCCACCTGTCTCGAGATTTGAGGTGTTATACTACATATAAACGCCGTCTCATCCTTCAAACCAACATGGACGTCGCTAATACGTGATAGAAATAACCAGGATGATGGCACGTGTTGTGCGTGCCGATTCATAATAGAGGGTCTATGAAGTATCCTCATTAAAACTGGAATTTTTTGAACTACTGTGATCAATTTATGAAAATTATAAAAACCAAAAAATAACATAAAGAAACACAATTGAAATATGAGGATACATTTTTTCTTTATTACTAGAATGGGCGGACGTGCTTTCCGTCCACCTGGTGTTAAGTGGTTACTGGAGCCCATAGACGTCTACAACGTAAATGCGCCACCCACCTTGAGATATAAGTTCTAAGGTCTCAGTATAGTTACAACGGCTGCCCCACCCTTCAAACCGAAACGCATTACTGCTTCAGGGCAGAAATAGGCAGGGTGGTGGTACCTACCCGCGCGAACTCACAAGAGGTCCTACCACCAGTAATAGCAGTGTCAAGCATTCACGTATTCCATTCGAAATCATTCTCGTCTCTCTCTCTCTCTCTCTCTCTCTCTCTCTCTCTCTCTCTCTCTCTCTCTCTCTCTCTCTCTCTCTCTCTCTCTTCTCTCTCTCTCTCTCTCTCCTCTCTCTCTCTCTCTCTCTCTCTCTCTCTCTCTCTCTCTCTCTCTCTCTCTCTCTCTCTCTCTCTTCTCTCTCTCTCTCTCTTCTCTCTCTCTCTCTCTCTCTCTCTCTCTCTCTCTCTTCTCTCTCTCTCTCTCTCTCTCTCTCTCTCTCTCTCTCTCTCTCTCTCTCTCTCTCTCTCTCTCTCTCTCTCTCTCTCTCTCTCTCTCTCTCTCTCTCTCTCTCTCTCTCTCTCTCTCTCTCTCTCTCTCTCTCTCTCTCTCTCTCTCTCTCTCTCTCTTCTCTCTCTCTCTCTCTCTCTCTCTTCTCTCTTCCTCTCTCTCTCTCTCTCTCTCTCTCTCTCTCTTCTCTCCTCTCTTCTCTCTCTCTCTCTCTCTCTCTCTCTTCTCTCTCTTCTCTCTCTCTCTCTCTCTCTCTCTCTCTCTCTCTCTTCTCTCTCTCTCTCTCTCTCTCTTCTCTCTCTCCTCTCTCTCTCTCTCTCTCTCTCTCTCTCTCTCTCTCTCTCTCTCTCTCTCTCTCTCTCTCTCTCTCTCTCTCCTCTCTTCTCTCTCTCTCTCTCTCTCTCTCTCTCTCTCTCTTCTCTCTCTCTCTCTCTCTCTCTCTCTCTCCTCTCTCCTCTCTCTCTCTCTCTCTCTCCTCTCTCTCTCTCTCTCTCTCTCTCTCTTCTCTCTCTCTCTCTCTCTCTCTCTCTCTCTCTCTCTCTCTCTCTCTCTCTCTCTCTCTCTCTCTCTCTCTCTCTCTTCTCTCTCTCTCTCTCTCTCTCTCTCTCTCTCTCTCTCTCTCTCCTCTCTCTCTCTCTTGATTTTTGCTGATGCTGATACTGGTAGGCAATTTTAGCTATTAATTCGGCTAAGCTAATATTCAAAGTAATGTTCAAATTAAAGTGAACACATTTCATTGGTAACATTTGTAAATAGTTTCAACTTCAAATTTCAGATCTTCATTTTTGTTTAAATTGACAGACTTAAAATGTTATATGTATATTGGTTGCAACGGCTGTCCCTTCCTTGAAATCGAAACACACGGGACCAAAAAATGACGGTGAAGATACGCGTATAAACTCACAACGCTCATCATTGTTACTCGACATAGAAGTTAAGGGAACTAAGGTGCTTGGAATCAGGAACTTGAGTACAAAAAATACACAAAGATATTTACTATTAATTTCAGATTAATATGTCTCAGATGGATTCGTTTCACGAAGAGATAACCAGTCCGTAAAACGCGTCGTCATTCAAGAAAAGCTGGACGACACAAGGCCGCACTGAAGGTTGCAAATGCAGTGGACTGACCAAATCAGGACTTCAGTGGGAGATCCCTTAAAATGCTACAGGAGGATCTCAAGCAGGGAGCGGACGAGACTTCCTAAGATGCGTCAAGTTTGCCTCTTCGAACATAATGACCAATGCCAGAGAAGTAATAGAAATAGATTAATAATGAAACACTTGCTCTCATAAGCACATTTCTTCTTTTAGACCGTTTAGACCTTGGGTTTCATTACTCACAGTGACTCATTGTGGCCATCAGCCCACCAACACTTTGCCATCACGTTTGATCAAAACAAATTTTTCATAATGAACCTCCGATCCTCCGAATAATGTTAAAGCAAAAACCACAAATCGTTAACTTCAATAAGCTATCGGGAAACCATAGTAACATATAGCAGATCTGCTTTTAATGAAGCCATTCTCAAATAATTCAAGGCTAATTAAGTTCTGAGAGGTTGTTACAAAGTCTAAGTAAGTGGAAGGTGGTAATTACCCGTCTTGGGCGGTGTTACGTTAAAATTTAACCTCTCGCCCTCTAGTAACGAGTCATTAGCACAACTCTTTGATGCATAACTAATTCACTGAAAGTGATTTCAGATGTCAAAGGCTCGTATTTTATCTATATTTAAAAAAAAATGTTTCTTTTTTAGTTTAGCCTCCGTGCCTTTCTACGTCATTGATCCAGTTGTGATGAAACTTAGTACAATTTATAAAGTTGCCGCTTTAAAAAACTGGTCACTTGAAATGTAATAAATAAATGGATGGAATAAACGAAATAATATACAGAACGGAATAATAAATTTATACTGGTGATAGGGCCTCTTGTGAGTCCGCACGGGTAGATACCACCACCCTGCCTATTTTTGCCGTGAAGCAGTAATGCGTTACGGTTTGAAGGGTGGGGCTGCCGTTGTAACTATACTAGACCTTAGAACTCTTATCTCAAGGTACGTGGCGCCATTTACGTTGTAGATGCCTATGGGCAATAAAAAAAATCTAAATTCAAATAAATTTAATTTTAGAAATAATGAATTTTCGAGCTGCGTCGCGTTAGCAATATCACACAAACGGCTCACAACATTAATGACGTGTACGGAGTGAACACTACAAAACGAACGCACGGCTCGTTATGGCTAGAAAGCTTCTGACATGGAAATGTTGATCTAAAAAATAAACCCTGTGACCATTTGAAAACTATAGTCAAGAACGTCGAATTAAATGCGATATTGGAAGCTGACAATACTATATCTACCGCTAAGTTAGCAGCAGCTTTCCAAGTTAGCATTAAAATAATATCGGTCCATTTACATCAAATGGGCAAGGTAAAAAAAACTTGATAAATGGGTGCCGCACGATCTGAACGATTGCCAACGCGAGAAACGTATTTAGGTATGCCTTGCGTAGCTTAACAGGTTTAGAAACGAAATGATTTTAAACCGCATTGTCACTCGATGAAAAATGAATTCTTTTTAATAATTGGTGCTTCAGCACCTAGGTAATGATCCAAAATTTGCACCCAAAACAGTTATAGAAACTGTTTGGTGGCTTAGTGCCGATATAATTAATCAGAGCTTCTTACTAATGTCATTAGTATTAGTGCGGATGCATACTATGAGGCACAGTACACAATAATGGAGAAGCTTGCGAATCATACATAATATAGCGATAGTCGAGAGGCTTATCTATTCAATAATAAATATGTATATTGAAACAAAATATGTTAAACGAATTTTTAAGGCTCCTGCCAAAAAGGCTTAAAAGCTAGGCTTAGCACTAAAATTAGGAATAAAACAAAAGACCGCTTCGGCCGCATGTCCGCTCCGAAACTTTGAACTGATAAATCTACAGGGGTGACTAGCTCATCTTCCGCTCCACTAGTGAATGTGAAAACGGATCACAGAAAATACATTTAAAAATTTCGGCCAGTAACGTCCGAACGTTTTATCTTTTACAGCTTGTTCGCTTTGTATTCAGAAATATCCATCCAACCTTTTTCTACGGATCGTCGGACCCTAAATCCCTTGAAATTTAATAACGCCATTTCGAATATAAACTGTTATTTGAACATTAAATTCTCGGCTCTCACCTGATTTAGAAGAAGATAATTGCTCTTTTCGACGATTTAATAACTCCGACCAGATGGTTTTATAAATAACGATGAATGATACGATAAACTTCTCCGAGAATGCTTTTTAAGTTCAATTGAAAGTTATTCCATTTGCGCGTTTTCTTGGTTATCAATTAAAATGTTCATTTTTCACGTCTTTGATCTAGACTAATTATCTTTTAGATACTAATATTAATAACAAATTTTAATAACAGTCAACGTTTTTAAAGTAGATAAAGTGACAATAATAATAATGTATGTAGTGTCATCGTCCGGGAAAGTCTATTAGACAATTTGTTTTTGATTATTCTCGTTTTGCCGATGGTGAGTACTTGCATTGACAAAACCCACTTGCTTGTTAGGATTATTGGATTGTTAGGATTATACATGGTCAAATTGCCTAGAAATGTAGTTTTATAGATTCCGGTGTACCTTTTACCAAAAACTCAACCAGTTCTTGAAGACGATCACTGCTCTACTAGGACTGATTTATAATCCCGGAGGAGACTATTGCCTCGAATGAACCTGATATCGTGATGTTAGATAGGTCTGCGCGTCGAGCAATATTGATTGATATCCACCAATCGTGATGAACTCGTGATGGCAGAAAAGAAAAAAATTATAACATATCCTAGACCTGAACTGCGAGATAGCCCACCTTTTGGCGTATTGATTCGATTTTCATTGTTCCGTTGCTACTTTATCGGTGCATCGGTTGAATAGCGATAAACTTCGAACAACACCTAAAGAAGCATTTTTATTCAGCCGGGTCAAGGGCCCGGTACAGAAAGTGGTCATATTTAACATCGAGCTATCGTGTTGAGATTTCTCATCTTGAAGCCCTAACTATCGGTAGCTTGTTTTAAAACAAAACCCCAACCACAAACGCAAATATATTTTTTATGATAGTCGATTTAAAAAAAAATGAATCCTTTTTCTTAAATAATGCATATTTTATAAGGTTCTTCGTAAATATCATATGTAAATGTAAATTATCTTATGTAGTCAGGCAATTTGTTTGTTTCTAAAGTATTTTCTTTTAAATGATTAAAATGAAAGTCGATCAAAAGAACGACCAAAAGTACGCATTATAATCAATCAATCTTAGAATATCCTAGTGAAACTCCAATATTCCCTTTAATAAAATTTATTCACTGTCTTTAAATATTATCTCTCGTTTGAACTCTTCTCATATTCAATTTTAGTTTTATACTATCAGAAAAATACTGTTTGTAAATTGATTCCGTTACTTTGGCATACGCAAAACTTTATCTATAACATCAGGCTTGTTTATTATTCGGAACATGATCAGATTCTGCCAACTTTTCCCCTGTCTCCACAATAACGGACTTCCTCTAACACAGACGGTGTACACCTTAAAAAACGAAGCTCCACAAATTTGGTTAGTAACATTGGGTGCGATCGCACCATTAATTCGGAACAGAATGTAACTTAGTTCGAGCGTACAAATTACATCAGTCTTAGTTTAGTATGTCGGCAGAATTCTTTAAGAGCCACACTTTGTTCTGTTGTCGGAATCCAAGTGTCGGGGAAGCAGGAAGCTGAGGCACCGGATAATTCGTCTCGAAGACCGTTCGATCGGCCTAATTCTGTGAGATCTCGTTCGGTTAATGGACGTAATGTTTCACCTGAGTGACTCTGCAGTTGATTTTACCCGAGAATTTACGACGCCAATTACGGATTCGAGATAAAAGTATATATAGTCTGAGTGCGGATTTACTTTTGTATTCAGTAAGAATGTTAAGCGCTCTTTACTGATTTTAGATTTATTTATGAAATTAATGAAATGAAAAGGCATTAATTTTAGAAATTAGAAACATTAGTTTTAGACATTAATTTTAAAATTGGAAATAAATAAACATAGAAGTAGTTCATTAAAAAAGCTGTTCTACGAAAAATTATATTTTTAATTATTGAAAAATACGTAATAAGTCGTAATCAAGAAATTTTGTCAAGATTACGAGTACATTAACAAACTGAGCACAATGTTCAACTAGACGACTAGACTAGGATTACATATTATTCTAATTTAATGATAAATTAAAGCAATTTAAATTTATAAAATCTATTTTAAATTATATATAAAAAAAATTTATAACAATATAATTAAAAATTAAGAATTGTTTGAGATGATTCCATCATCTCGTTTTTACCATCGCACCGGCCGCCACCGGAGTAGATTCATCCATACTACCTGGAGCCACTGCGTTTCCAGAGATCTTTTTTGCCACGTACTATCCGGCTTTGGAATGAGCTGCCCCCCACGGTGTTTCCCGAGCGCTATGCCCCTTTTCAAACGAGACTTGTGGAGAGTACTTAGTGGTAGCGGCTAGGCTCTGCCCCTGGCATTGTTGAAGTCCTTGTAACCACTCACCATCTTGTGGGCCATATGCTCGTCTGCCTAAAAAATCACTAAAAAAAGCCAGATCGGAATCGCAACCCGCTGAGAAGATTCAGCGAGAAACTCAGCGGGCTGTTGTATTGGTTAGATTATTTTTTGGCGAGTTCGACGAATACAGCTACCAGGGTTCGTAAGTCTAGTGCTAGTAGCTGGAGGCGTCTAATAATAGTGTTAATGGATCTCAATAACGAGACTAAATGCATAATGAGCTCCATCAAATACATAATTTTAATACCATGCTTGCATAACAGCTGCAAAAGTAAGATGAGATGATAGTATCTCCGAAAACTAGCATTATACCCTATCAAGTCCGACGATGACACGCACAACACAGTAGGAACGAAGCCTAGCTTTGGCCAGCATAAATAAAGGTACAATGGTCACTTGCATTGCTCAAATAGCTCGTTTATATGTATACCTTTAACAATAATAAAGGCAATATCACAACTTTTTTCTCTCTCTTTTTAATTATATTTATGAATGAAAGTAAAAATTATTTTTAGAAACCTAAAATAAGTTTAAAGCAATGAAAATACACTTACCAAAATACGACCTTATTGACTAAATTTTCTCGAGGTTAACTCCATTTATCAAAACCAAATTAGGCTTTTAAGAACTCTTAGATGCATACAATTTGGTAGTTTCTAAGGTACAAAGCATGAAATCAAAATAAAAGCTTTTTATTTCGAAAACGACAAAACTAAAATTACAAACTGCCGCTCACAAAAACAATCCGCTATTCACAATGGTAAGTAGGAAAGTTTCAGTTGTATACGAGATTATTTGCATTGAGAAGAAAAGCGGTAGAAACTACTTATTTCAGCGACTCAGATACTTTGGATACTATCGGAGAGCATGCAGAACCACATTCCGATGCAAATTTTAAAGAAATGAACTTTTTATACATTCAAAATAGGAAAACAAACAAATAAATAAACGATTTCTTTGAAATACTAAATACAAAAACATAGGATTACTTTTAAATTGTTATTGGGAGATAAAAATCTATTATAATTAATATTTCAAATATGTGTAATGTATGTCAATGACATCATTGTTTCAACGATCATATCAGCCAGTAATTCTTCACTTTTGGCATTTCTTCATTGGCATTCTTTAACTACAACTATACTCAATGAACGAAAGAGTATGAAATTTCCTACACTAATAGAGAATATAGAGAAGGAGTGCAGAATGCTAATATTTTTTTAAAACGATGCATTAACGATACATTAAATCAATAAAGAAAACATTACACATACTACGATATAGCGGATATACGGATATAGCGAAATCAGACATGTAATTCGAAGCATTATCCTGCATTCTCGGTCACTGTTTCTTCTTACCGCATATTGTAATGTTTGTACTTATTGTTTGGCATTATTTTTGTTTTTATATTGGTGTACAATAAAGCATATTCTGCTCTCCACGAATTTACCAGCAATAAAAGAAAGAGCTTAGCCGTCCGTATGTACTTATACCGTGTGAGGGTGTGTGAGGCCATTTAAAATTTATCACTTTGTAGACTATTCCCATGTATAATATAAACATTAAGTATTTAAAAAAAAGAACACAGTATGTTTAATTTTTGTTTATTTAATCTATTTTCAAGTAACATAATATCTGAATCAAATCTAAAGCCACGTCAATAAAATAGTCACCAAATTTTTTTAAATAATAATGAATTCTTCAGTCAAACGCAATGTAAGATATTTCATTAATATAAATATTTAATTGAAAAAACAAAAACATATTATATAATACATATATACATAAAATGTATTTTAATCGAGTGTTACGCATACGTAACTTATAATACACATTAGTAACGACCTCACTTATTTTAGTAAGTACAATGTGAACAGTGAACAGATCACCTTATTAATAATAGTATTAGTAACTAAATAAGATGATATCTAAACTTAATATTATAAAGCTGAACACCTTGTTTGTTTGGTTGAACGCGCTAATCTCAGGAACTACTGGTCATATTTGAAATTAATTTAAAAGAAATTTGCCCTTTACATTATTTAATTTAAATGAGTATCTTAAAAGATATCGCAGTTTTAAAATAAGATCGCAGCAAAATTGTGATCAATGGCGTAATAATGATGTACAAGGCGCCAGCCCGCCGGTGCACAGCGGCACAGAATAAGAAGAATAATAAAAAACACCTAAATCATTTCAAGATAGGATTTGAAAATTACAGATTTTTCTCGATTTCTCCTCCCGATTACAGGGCCATTCCGGAAGTCTACCCTTTCGAACAAAAAAAAAACAAAAAAGAGTAACAGAATCGGTTCAAGTTTTCTCGAGAAATCGGTGAACATACATAAATAAAAAAGGTGTCGAATTGATAACCTCCTCTTTTGCAGCGTGATTTTGGTGCCTTAAATAGCTTTAACATTCTGTTATTCAAAAATATTTTCACCTTCTACGTAAATGAAGTCACGGGTAAAATTTATCGTTATCCCAAAGTGGAAGAAGTTGCGGGTAATAGCTAGTCACTTTAAAGGTAATGTGCCGTTGAATACATAAAAATATCCTGTAGCTAGCTAGCGACAAGCCGGCATCTAAAATAGCTGTTGCATATTACATAGCATACTTACATAGTAGTCTGCGTATCCCTATATACGGAGTCTCATGCTACTAAATAATAAATTGATTAGTTACATAATAAGTTGCAAAGATAGTTGTTTATTATCAATAAGATAATATTGTATCTGAAGCATAATTTATATCATTATCATCATCAGCCTATAGCAGCCCATTGCTGGATATAGGCCTCTCCAATTGCTCACCACTGAGCACGATCCTCGGCTTCTCTCATCCAGTTCCTGCCAGCCACCCTGCACAGATCATCACTCCACCGAGCCTGAGGGCGTCCTGCATTTATATGTAGATACATATTATCATAAACCCGAATAACTTACCTTTTAATAATTTAGATATAATACGTTCGTACGTAATAAAGGCGGCAACGACATCAAAAGTATTTTATTACGTCGGTGTTCTATTTACTATTTGTTAAGTCGATAACTTTCTTTGTAACTTGATATCTCGTCATAACCGACGGAAAGAATCGAAGATGAAAAGGTCGGCGGTCGTCTCCGGGGAAACATTGAGACGATTCCAATTTGTAATAAACTTGATCGTAACAAATCTGAAATATTAGGAGGCATTGTAAATTGGATCACGTTTTGCGCTTTACAAGAAAACTCTTTTGGGAATACAATTTTATTATAATGTATAAAACGTAAATTTTAGAATTTTTAAAAATTACGTTACGCCCCTTTTTCTCGGACAAATTATGATTGAAACGTGAACAGTCCTAACAGTCGTTTAACCACTGTTTCGGATAAGCATCGTTTTCGGCTGCGAAATCGTGAAACCACACAATTTTTTTCGACGTCTTATTTGAGGGTTGAATCGTCGAAGTCTATCGACTTATTATACAAATGGGCGATATCTGGGTTACGGTAACAATATTTCACCATCAAAAATTACGACTCAATAGTATTGTGGTATCTTTTGGCTGCCGTCCTGTAATAAAATTGATAGCTCGTAGACCGTTCAAATATTTCAGATTCGCGTACACGACGTTGTGCTAGCCGAGATCTTTTGCAAGCGAACCAATTACGTGGAACATGGCTCGAGAGATACGAATGTGGTAATGTGGGATTATTTGAGCCGGGAAGACAGAAAATGTCTGTTTTGAATGGAGACGGGAAAATAAATATTGCGTTGATCAGGATTTCGCTGGGTTTTTCGATTTCGTTTCACAAATTTCCAATTAAGCATTTACATGTCTAAGTAAGTTCTTCTATGGAAAACTTACATCTCGGTATACGAATACCCTAAAATTAAGTCAAAGTTTCTCAACTAAAGATTTTTTTTTTGGAACGAAGTTCCTTACGGCAGGCTTGGAGGAGATAGGGATTTTGCTGCGCGACCGAACTGAAAAAAATGTGATAGTAAAACCGTAAGAAAAAGTCCGTGGAATAAGGCCTTGTTTTCCGCACAGCGATATTTCACCGCGCGATTTTTGCTGCGCGACCGAACTGCAAAAAAAGAGTGATGGTAAAAACCGTAAGAAAAAGTCCGTGGAATAAGGCCTTGTTTTCCGCAAAGCGATATTTCACCGCACGATTTTTGCTGCGCGACCGAACTGCAAAAAAAAGGTGATAGTAAAAACCGTAAGAAAAAGTCCGTGGAATAAGGCCTTGTTTTCCGCACAGCGATATGTCACCGCGCGATTTTTGTTGCGCGACCGAACTGAAAAAAAGGTGATAGTAAAAACCGTAAGAAAGAGTCCGTGGAATAAGGCCTTGTTTTCCGCACAGCGATATTTCCCCGTGCGATTTTTGCTGCGCGACCGAACTGAAAAAATGTGATAGTAAAAACCGTAAGGAAAAGTCCGTGGATTAAGGCCTTGTTTTCCGCACAGCGATATTTCACCGCGAGATTTTTTTCTCGTAATTCTTTTATTTTTTATGTGGAACTTCGTTCTTATCCGGTGTCCCACGACACCACACATCTTTTTATTGCTTAGATGGGTGGACGAGCTCGCAGCCCACCTGGTGTTAAATGGTTACTGGAGCCCATAGACATTTACAACGTAAATGCGCCATCCACCTTGAGATATAAGTTCTAAGGTCTCAGTACAGTTACAACGGCTACCCCATCCTTTAAACCGAAACGCATTACTGCTTCACGGCAGAAAATAGGCATGGTGATGGTACATTACATTTAAATGTATACAATTTGTTTATTATTATAAAAAACTCTTCAAAAAAATACTTCTCTCGTCTTCTCCATTTTTCTTTACGGCGCACAGACATGGACCCTTAAGAAAGCCGATAGCCAATGCATCGACGCGTTTGAATGTGGTGCTGAAGGAAAATGCTCGGAACTCATTAGGCAGAACACAGAACCAACGAATCCAAGCCGAAACTTAGCTCTCGAAATGCACATATTTAACATAGATTACCTACTATATTCTTTTTTATTCAAAGCGTCAAAAGGATTCAATGAAAGAGCTCGCCTAAATAAACGTAGTCATCAAGTTTCAGTTTCAAAAGAAAACTGAAAGGCGCACAGACGGGACAACAGGCCTCTCGAAGTAATCTATTGAAAGCTGTACTTATCAATTAATAGCTGTAACGTGAATCGATGAGTAAGCACAGCCTAATCTCTTTTCGCAGTCTCACTGCGCCGCTATTAGCCTAATGGACCGTCGACGCTCCAACCGAACGATTGCAATATAGTTCTGCCGTGTTTTAAAAGGAAAGAGAGAAACTAGATACTGCAGTATATATTCTGATCATCTCTTGATTTATGTTTCGTTTTGTTAAGCGCTCACAACGTGTTTTCAAGGCCTAAAGTAAGACCTACATATGTGTGTAACATGCATTTTTTTTTTTTTTTTTTTTTATTGCTTAGCTGTGTGGACGAGCTCACAGCCCACCTGATGTTAACGCATGTAACACGCTTGTGTAAATGTGAACGTTAATATTTTAAATTAATATTTATTATTATTATTTTCTGAGTTATGGTCGAATGTTATCACCATCAATGTAATACCACAGTGCAGGCTGCTAGTATAAGTGTGTACGGATTTTGCCTACACCAATTTTTTTTTATATTTTTTATAAAAATGTTGTAGCCTTTCTTTGAGTTGGTTCTTTTTCCTATATCCCGTCATTTTTTTTAATTTCCAATACATACCTAAAAACTTTATTCGGTGTAATTTTTCTGCCAAAACTTTTGTGTACATTGAAAATACCGCCTAGACATACTCAAGTGATGAGACTTACCAAATACAACCCCTAATTTCTTAGGTGTAGAGAACCAATCAGCTCTTTCAAAGATTCAACGACCATAATTCAACTTCAGTAGACCTCGTAGCGTTGTTTACACCACACAAACTTCGCACAATAGACTGCTACACTTTCGTACGCCGTCTCCCTGTTCATATTTCATCTCGTTCGGTGATTGATGGCCCGAGAATCGACACGTCATTGTTAACAACAATTTTATATCTAACTAGCGGCCGGCTCCGGCTCCGCCCGGGTCTTTAACAAAAATTCAATTCAGGAGTTGTTCAATTTAATAGATCCGCTGATTTTCGCAACCGATCGTCTCGCTGAAACTATCATCCGCACCATCTGGATGGTTGGCGTTCCACTACAATGCGTTTTAAAAACAGTTTTCTGCCACGCACAGGAAATCTCTGGAATTCGTTGCCATCAGCGGTCTTCCCCAACAACTGCGACATTGGGTTATTCAAGAAAAGAGCATATTCTTACCTGAAGGGTAGGCAACGCACTGGCGTAAACGCTGGTGACCGTGGGTGGCGGTGAATCACTTACCATCAGGTGACCCGTCTTGCTCGTTTGCCTCATAGTAGTTATAAAAAAAAAAAAAAAAATTCAACGATATTTCACGTTGTTTTATTTTTTAAAATAAAAGAACACTTATTGTGGCCTAACTATAATAGTTAGACATATGTTGTCGCGACACTTTTTGTAAATAATAATGTGTTCTACAAAGTCGTAGTACATTATTTTATTCTATCATCAATCGTTTTCGCAGGGCACGCGATGTAAAGAATATTTTAGGTAATTTTTTACACCTTGGGTTACATTATTGGAGTTTTAGTAGGGATCCCTAATTTTTTTTAAAAAATATTTTGGCCTTTGTCACTCGGGAATAGTGTAGCTTCCAAACAGTTAAAGAATTATACAAATCGGTTTATAGTTTCGGAGCCTATTTAATACAAACAAACAAACAAATCTTTCCTCTTTATAATATTAGTATAGACGATGCTATGTTTCGTGCTGTAATCTTAACTTTAGTCAGTAAAAATCGTGATCCTGCATAATCAAAGCACACCGGGCTCGCAGTCAACATATTTTTGCATTGTTTACTTTTTAATGAGCTCCGCTGACGACTGCCCAAAAATGTATATTTAGCTGGGAGAAAAAAAGACGTAGCATCATGTTTAAAATGTGTATTTAATTTCATTGAATTCCTTATACTAGTGGTACCGCAGTAGTCGAAATTCGACTATAATTAATTGAAATTATAAGTTTGAACATTATTATGGTTCATTGTCAAAGACACTATACTTCTATAGTCACAGATTTCGCCAAAACTACACTATAGACAAATACTATTAAAGATAAACAATATTAACCTATTCTCAATTTGACCACAGACTTTAAGCAAAACAAACGTTTGACAATAAACAAAGAGTTTATTATGTGTGTGCGTGTTAAATACATGGTAGTATGTGTAATGTTTTCTTTATTGATTTAATGTATTATTAATGCATCGTTTTAAAAAAAATATTAGCATTCTGCACTCCTTCTCTATATTCTCTATTAGTGTAGAAAATTTCATACTCTTTCGTCCGCGCAATTTTCGTAAAAAGGGGTGAAAAGTTTTTGCTTCACGTATTAATACCTATATATAGATTATGTTATAACCGTACCGGAATTGTTCGTTTTATTGTATTGTATTTGTTGAAATTCGAAAGTTGAACCCTACTTTATAGTTTATAGACTCGTGGTGTGATGACTATATCTCTAGTTTATACTTTAATATAATCTATGTAAGTCTGTGATTCCTTTACCTGGTCTATGATAGAGCTCTCGCAAATCAAAACTTCGTTTTGTAAAACCGCTATACTTTCATTTAATTCAAGAGTATTTATCAATTGTATTGTGTCAAGGGCTGGTCGACCCGAAACGCATGACTTGCTTCTACGCTCGCAACAGTTCCTAACGAAAATTTAATTTAATTGGTTTTTATTGATCATAGCTTTTTTTTTTGTTGCCTAGATGGGTGGACGAGCTCACAGCCCATCTGGTGTTAAGTGGTTACTGGAGCCCATAGACATGTACAACGTATATGCGCCACCCATCTTGAGATATAAGTTCTAAGGTCTCAAGCATAGTTACAACGGCTGCCCCACCCTTCAAACCGAAATGCATGCTGCTTCACGGCAGAATTAGGCAGGGCGGTGGTACCTACCCGCGCGGACTCACAAGAGGTCCTACCACTAGTAAAAACTACTTACCTACTAGGTTCTACCACTAGTAAAAGCTACTTTTTCATCGTAGAAGGTTTAAATAGAAAGTGGTTCAGCATCAGCGAAATTATCGAATGCGTCTTTTATATGTCCGTGTGCCGGATATCGTAAAATCGCATTTGCAACTCCATAAAATTCTCGAATTCGCATAAATTTTCGGAACGTTTGTTGAAATTGATAATTTTAATCCTCATGAATTTGCAAAATGCTTCCACCTAAATAAGTCGACCATATTTATATCTATCTAATATTATGAACAACCATTTTTTTTTGTTTTGTTTGAAATAGAAATCAATAAAATCGATTATTTAATGTAAAAACTTGTTTATTATGAGAATTACTTCCAAAAAAAAGCCACCAAATCGGTTCATAATCAATTTACCGCTGAAATTATCTGGCTGATTGGACCTAAGATCACAGCGTGGTCGCATAAGAAATAATTTAGTTAGAAATTTTTTAACACTTCGTAATGTTTCTTTCAAGAATAACACTGAAGACAGAACTAGTCTTAAGTGACATTCACACTTCGATATTGTTGATCGAAGCATTCACAGAAATATACTTCAAAGACAAAAGAAGTGTATTTTGAATGAAAACTCGAGAAAGCAACTCGAAGTAAGCTAGCTAGTGACAACAACAGAATGCCCATAGTATTTCTTTAGTTTTTAAGTTTATATCACCATTGTACGCATTTATTTCAGACATTTGCAAGATAAAAACTTATAGACAATGGACTCTCTGTGCTTTAAAATGATTTTATAGTCAGAGTAAGGAAGAGATATTTACCACCACAAGGAATAAACTATATTTATGCTGACATCCCACTGACAAACGACAGCGAACTGACTTTTAACTGCAACAAGATTACTTTATACTTCTTATTTTATTTTTAAGCGGTAGGCAGCGGCTTGGCTCTGCCCCTGACATTGCTGACGTCCATGAGCGACGGTAACCACTTACCATCAGGTGGGCCGTATAGTTGTCTACCTGCTCGGGCAATAAAAAATTAAAAATAATAATTTAACTATAAATATATATCACCTCAATTCGATTTTACAATCATTTTCAACATGTGAGACCTTTCATCGCTCTAGCAATGACCTAGTTCCCTAAACCTTTTGAGTCCCTATGGATTTTGTGGTATAAAAAAAGTCGTCCAGCCACTCATAACGATTCAATATCTACAGGCAAATATGCTTAATTGCGTTGTGTAGTTAGCACTTCATAAAGCGGTTTATAGCCTCCTTGGTTCAAGATCGATCGTATTCGAATGCGTGCCCTACAACGCGACGTAAAGTCTCGCATCGCCGAAGTCCGAGATGCCAGGTGGTCTGATTTCTTAGAAGGACTCGCGCCCTCCCAAAGGTCTTACTACCGCTTAGCTCGTACTCTCAAATCGGATACGGTAGTAACTATGCCCCCCCTCGTAGGCCCCTCAGGCCGACTTGCGGCGTTCGATGATGACGAAAAAGCAGAGCTGCTGGCCGATACATTGCAAACCCAGTGCACGCCCAGCACTCAATCCGTGGACCCTGTTCATGTAGAATTGGTAGACAGTGAGGTAGAACGCAGAGCCTCCTTGCCACCTTCGGATGCGTTACCACCCGTCACCCCGATGGAAGTTAAAAACTTGATCAAAGACCTACGTCCTCGCAAGGCTCCCGGTTCCGACGGTATATCCAACCGCGTTATTAAACTTCTACCCGTCCAACTCATCGTGATGTTGGCATCTATTTTTAATGCCGCTATGGCGAACTGTATCTTTCCCGCGGTGTGGAAAGAAGCGGACGTTATCGGCATACATAAACCCGGTAAACCAAAAAATCATCCGACGAGCTACCGCCCGATTAGCCTCCTCATGTCTCTAGGCAAACTGTATGAGCGTCTGCTCTACAAACGCCTCAGAGACTTCGTGTCATCCAAGGGCATTCTCATCGATGAACAATTCGGATTCCGTACAAATCACTCATGCGTTCAACAGGTGCACCGCCTCACGGAGCACATTCTTGTGGGGCTTAATCGACCAAAACCGTTATACACGGGAGCTCTCTTCTTCGACGTCGCAAAAGCGTTCGACAAAGTCTGGCACAACGGTTTGATTTTCAAACTATTCAACATGGGCGTGCCGGATAGTCTCGTGCTCATCATACGGGACTTCTTGTCGAACCGCTCTTTTCGATATCGAGTCGAGGGAACCCGCTCCTCCCCGCGACCTCTCACAGTTGGAGTCCCGCAAGGCTCTGTCCTCTCACCCCTCCTATTTAGCTTATTCGTCAACGATATTCCCCGGTCGCCGCCGACCCAGTTAGCTTTATTCGCCGACGACACGACTGTTTACTATTCCAGTAGAAACAAGTCCCTAATCGCGATGAAGCTTCAGAGCGCAGCCCTAGCCCTAAGACAGTGGTTCCGAAAATGGCGCATAGACATCAACCCAGCGAAAAGTACTGCGGTTATATTTCAGAGGGGAAGCTCCACACGGATTTCCTCCCGGATTAGTAGGAGGAATCTCACTCCCCCTCACTCTTTAGACAACCCATACCCTGGGCCAGGAAGGTCAAGTACCTGGGCGTTACCCTGGATGCATCGATGACATTCCGCCCGCATATAAAATCAGTCCGTGACCGTGCCGCGTTTATTCTCGGTAGACTCTACTCCATGATCTGTAAGCGGAGTAAAATGTCCCTTCGGAACAAGGTGACACTTTACAAAACTTGTGTACGATAGCTCAGTTTTATGATATTTTAAAGATTTAAAGAATTACGGACTTACCGCCAACTGCTCAAAGATTTCACGACTCCTTTTTCCCAATGTTGCACAAACTGCGGCAACACGTAGCGCTAGTGTCGCGCTCAGTTTTGATTGCGCGAGTACCGGGCAAGTTGGCGGGAGATTTCAAAATGTAAACCCCAAAATCGAACATTCCCCCCACCGAAATCCGCCCGGATTTCCCATTACGATACCAATAACAATGTTTTGTTGATTCAGTTTCACAGTGGACTGTATTTATATTAAAATTATTTTAAGTATTTAAATCTAAGTATTTAAACAATAAACTTGACTTATAACTAAAAGAGAGATCACACAAAGGCCTAACTTTATGTAATCTTATTATGAGCTAATGTTTATGTTATAATGCTAACTCTATGTTCGTCGCTATTAGGGGCGGACAAAGCTTAACGACAGGACGCGTCGTTTCGTTATTTTTTATACGAATTTTAACCACTCGCACGACACCATCCACGCCTGGCTTAAATACAGTGACTCGGGCTAGATCCCACTGTAAAGGTGGTGGTGGTGCGTGTGATTTAATGAGAACTAAAATTCGACAGCTGTTGAACCACTTTTGTCGCTGCTGAAATGTGTGGAGGTAATCTTGGCCCCACCATTTCCAAAAAAGTTGTGAAAAGAGTTGTAAAATTTTCCACCGCTCGCGAGGCAAAAAACGATGCTCACTGATATCGAATACCGGTACAGCGAACAATTCCCGCCCGATCACAACATGTGTCGGCGTCAGCACTTGGAACTCCTCTGGATCATCAAACAGTGGACATAGCGGTCTACAATTGAGAACTGCTTTAACCCAAGCAAAAGGCGTTCGGAGCTCTTTGAATGGAAATGATTTGTCTCCTACAATCCGTTTCAAATATAATTTAGCAAATTTTATTGCAGACTCATAGAAACCACCGAAACGATCACCACTAGGAGGGTTATGGCTCCAACGAATATTACGCGCTACAAGTTCTCTTGATAAGCTTTCTAAGTAAGACTCGAAAAAACGCGTAACATCTGCTGAATGTTTCGTAGCCGACACAAAATTGGCATTATCTGAAATAATCATGAGACATTGACTTGTTGTAATTCCTTGCAAAGTGCGAGGACCAACATATAAATAAAATTTATGACAATAATCTATTAAAATGTTTGTAAAAATTGAATTTTTGAGTAAATGTAAAGAATGTTTCCTATCAGGTGAAAGACTAGAATTAGACAATTTACCCCCCACCCTGAGAAAACAGTTTGAATTCATGAAAGTAATTAGTTTCCGCAAACTCTGAGAACATCTCTGACCTTTTTGTAAGGCCATAATGTCGTCCACAAATAAATGACTTTGTACGATTTTAATAATAATATCGTGAGCCTTTCTGCTGTCATCCACAAACAGCGATCTACGTTCTAATTGAAAGACTCTATAGTTGTGGATGAACAAGTAAGACCGCGCGATTATACTCACAAGCTTACTAAAACTAGAGTATCTGTTAGTGAGGTCCAACAGTGAATATGCTTCTATGACTTCTGTTGAGACAAGTACAGTACTTAAAGTTTTTCGTTCTAGGCTTAGAGTTATAGGTTTAACTGGACCCTCTGACTGGAAGTAATTAAGCCAATGGAGGCCGTTAAACCATTCATGTATTGTTTTGCATGATGCGTTAAATACGTCTCCCAATTTGTTTGTTGTACTAGAAAGCCACAATATACAAAGATGCGGGATGATAAATATCGAATCCACGTTTTGTACCGCACCTACGTGGCTCTTGTGTCCACCAAGATTTTGGTACTCACGAATAAATTTTAAATTCGGATCGCGTTCCAACTTCTTTTCTATATCAATGTATTTACGTTTTTCTGCTCCAGATGAAACGCCAAGTTTTATAAAAGGTTGTAAAGAGTAGTTTACGAAATACCTATTTCTCTTATCACGGTTACAATCGCGATCAAACAATGTCCCTGCTAATATATTATCTAGATGTAGTGATTCGTTGATAAGAATGCTTTCCTTCTCAGAGACAGACTGCGTTTCTTGCTCCAAGTTCACAGAAAGAGCCACAAATGATTTTGTATTATCGTTTTTGATATGATGATTTTCCGTGTCTACAGTTCTATGACCCGAAATCGATACTTGACCTGCGATGACGTAGCCGAAAATGGAATGCAATGCCACTGGCATGTTCTTATCTTGTGGCATGATCTTTTCTCCATCATAAATTTGAGGAAATAGATCACCGGCCAATATCATGTCGATGGGACCCGATGTACCAAAAGTTGGATCAGCAAGTGAAAGATTTTGAAATTTACGGATCACATCATCTGAGATAGACATAGTTGGTAGATTTCCGGCTATTTTCGTAACTATGACTGCATCAGTAGTTAATATGGGGCTGTTGCACTGACGCGGTTTTACAGTACAGGTAGTTAGCCCCAGATCTGCAATAGGCTTGGCACCTAGACCAATGGAATTGAAATCACACTTTCTCCGCCCTAGTCCTAACCTTAATGCACAGTCTTGAGTTATGTAGCCCGTCATGGCACCACTATCAATTATAGCACGTACGGGTTGATAAATGCCCCAACAATCTGCGACGTGTATAATTGCGGTTCCGAGCAAGACTGTCGAAGTTGTAGAAACGGTAAGAGCCACCGAGCTGGCATTATTTCCTGAATTGGCACCAACGCCAGCATCGATGTGAAGTGTGTGATGGTGCATATTTTTGCAAACTGTACAACGTACCCTAGATGGACAACTCTTTAATATATGATCATCACGCAAACAATTTTCACATAGCTTCAACTGTTTTATTTTTTGGAGCCGTTGTTCAGGAGTGAGATCACTATATTCGAAGCACCGATATATTGAATGAGGCTTCCCGCAATAATAACATTTTTTTATTTTATTTAAAGTTTCATTTGAGTTTTGTTCGTTCTGAAGACTTTTAGTAACCGCAGTTGCGGCTGAAGCCAAAGATGCTCTAGGCGCACCTACCCTGGTATTTGAATTATTAAGCTTTTTATCAAAACGACTGGTATTCTGGTAACCCTTTGCGTATATAGGTTTTGCATTGTCTGTGCTTTGGTTAGAGACCGATTTACTTTCCGACATTTCCAGGACACGGACCTGGTTCTCCACGAAAGCGATAAGACCATCAAATGTCGGAAGATCACCCGGTACATTTTTGTTTTCAAATGCGCGCCTAGTAGTTGAATCCAGATTACGCAAAGATACATAAAACAAAACAAAACTTGATAAATCTGGTATGTCTAATGATTTTAATGCTTTGACGCTATCTTGACACGCTTGTAAAAAGGCATTTAGGCCGTCTACTGACTCATATTGTAATGGTTTGAAACTAAAGACTTTATCTAAATATGAAGTCGCTAGCGCCCTCTTGTTTTCAAAACGTGTAACTAGAGAATTCCATATAATGGAATAATTTGTTGCTGTTATCGGCATTGATTTTACGATAGTGAGTGCTGGGCCACTCACAGCCGACAATAAGTAATAAAATTTTTCAATATCAACTATATCAGTATTAGAATGTACTAAACTAGTAAAAGTGTCTCTAAATGTGGGCCAATTTTCTAACTTTCCGTCAAAGTGGAAAATTTCTAATTTCGGTAATCGAGGTTTTACAGTTTTACCGGAACCGAAATCACATCTAGTATTATCACTACCTGATAAATTTAGACTATCCGCGATATTACAAACAGAGTAATACATCTCATCAAATGCTTTGATTTGGTCGTATGACGGTACATACGACGCATTATAACGTTTTTGGACACAAATCATTTCACTCATAGCACTTTCATATGCAGTTCTCAAAGCGACAATATCTCTAAAACGGGCGCGAAATTGTGGCTGCATATCAGTATTACTTATAACTACTCGTGACATCTCGTACAACGATTGTAAACGCATAAATGCCATCTCCTTGGTTGTCTGATGTGGTTGCAACAACTGATCGACATCGTCATCGGAAATTATTACTTTTTTTCCAGATGTTGCTTTCGCCATCTTACAATTTTATTTAGGTAGGTACTTATGAATTTACAAATTAATTTGTTTAAAACACAATTTAAGAATTAGTAGAATATTATAAAATACGAATAATCAAACAACAAATATTAAAAGAAAGTTCTACCAAGTAAAATTGTAACACAAAACAATATTAATAATTAATTAATTAATATTCGAAGAAAAAACTACAGTTACATCTATTTAATACGACAAAATTAAAGATTCTAAGATTTAACAAACAATAAGAATTATCAATAAAAATATTTTATGGTTATTTTATTGAAATTTAATTTCGTGCAAGTAATGGCGGCAAGGCGTCAGATATGTTTAAGTAGTATAAAGTTCGCAACAAATTTGAAATAAAGTTTAATATTGTAACGAAAATAATACTAAATACCTGAACGCCGATGTATATTATGAATCACTGTATAAATTTCTTTATTGTAAAACACAAAACACAGAAGTTATGTTTTTCACAAAAACACACAACTACCTACTTACGAATAAAAGTTTTTGTAGGAATTGTTTTTACAATAATTATGTCTTTGTTATACTGAATCACTGGTATTTGATTTCGTAACAGGTAAAATCCGGTCGAATGATCATAAATGTACGATAGCTCAGTTTTATGATATTTTAAAGATTTAAAGAATTACGGACTTACCGCCAACTGCTCAAAGATTTCACGACTCCTTTTTCCCAATGTTGCACAAACTGCGGCAACACGTAGCGCTAGTGTCGCGCTCAGTTTTGATTGCGCGAGTACCGGGCAAGTTGGCGGGAGATTTCAAAATGTAAACCCCAAAATCGAACAACTTGCATAAGGCCTGTCATGACTTACGCGAGTGTGGTGTTCGCTCACGCGGCCCGCACACACATAGACACCCTCCAATCTCTATAATCCCGCTTTTGCAGGTTAGCCGTCGGAGCTCCGTGGTTCGTGAGGAACGTTGACCTACACGACGACCTGGGCCTCGAATCTATCCAGAAATACATGAAGTCAGCGTCGGAACGGTACTTGGATAAGGCTATGCGTCATGATAATCGCCTTATCGTTGCCGCCGCTGACTACTCCCCGAATCCTGATCACGCAGGAGCTAGTCACCATCGACGCCCTAGACACGTCCTTACGGATCCATCAGATCCAATAACCTTTGCACTAGACGCCTTCAGCTCTAACACTAGGAGCAGGCTTAGGGACCCCGGTAACCGTACTCGTCGAACTCGACAAAGAGTTCGCCGTGCAACCTAACCCATGAATCAGCTCGCTGAGTTTCTCGCCGGATCTTCTCAGCGGGTCGCGATTCCGATCCGGTAGTAGATTCATTCGCGAAGCAGCTCTTGAGCTGTTAGGTCTCCTTCGGAGGCGCTCGGGTAGCTGTTAGCAAATCCCACCCCTCCTGGCTGAGCCTTTGCTCGCCCACCTGTCCTGGTGAAACTGAAAAGGTCTCCGGGCCACCAGTAATCCTTCAATCATAAAAAAATAAAAAAAATAAAAAAAAAGGTTCAAGATCGCTCATCGTACAAGACTCACTTCCACATTATGAAAAATAAATAATAGTTTAAAAAAACTAGCAAAATACGCTTTTATAGAAAATCCAAATAAAAAAAAAGAAAATAAATTTTAATTAAAAATAGTGTAAGAAAAAATGATTTTATTGTAATAAAAGCGTGGGTTGCTTTTCAGGATATTATCAAAACAATAACCCTTCTACTCATATCTGTTCATAAAATATTTATAACTAATGATACCATGCGCCCAAATTTATTAAAATTTATTTTCTATTTTTTTAGTTGGATTTTCTATAAAAGAATATAATATTAGTTTTTTAAACTATTATTTATTTTTCACTTTTTAGTTGAATTTCAATTTTTTCAATATTTTTTTCTCTTTTTTTTTAATATTGAATTGTCATCGGTCCCTAATAAGTATACCAAATTTCGAGTTAATCCGACGTTTTCAAGGGGGTCAAAATCATGTTCAAATATTGCCGTTACATACATATGTCTGAAGTTAATAAAAGCGTATTAAAAACAATAATGAGGCTCTTTACTTTAGAACAAATTACGCTCACTTTTGATTCACCATTATCAATTTGATAGTGAACTTTTTTTATTTCCGTAAAAGGACATGAATATCATATCATTTTCTTCAGTTTGATTTTACGTTCATACATACATTCTCATATGTTTATCGAACGTGGAGTGAAAAACCAACAAATCAAGCCCGACCTCAAAAATTAGAATCCCGGATGCATGTCACTATATAATCGTGTGCAAGGCAAGCCATCGTGCTGCACGTAGACAAAAACATTTATAACTATTATTTATATTATTATTGCCGTAATGCAGTAATGTGTTTCGGTTTGAAGGGTGGGGCAGCCGTTGTAACTATACCTGAGACCTTAGAACTTATATCTCAAGGTGGGTGTCGCATTTACGTTGTGGATGTCTATGGTCTCCAGTAACCACTTAACACCAGGTGGGCTGTGAGCTCGTCCACCCATCTAAGCAATAAAAAAATAATATTAAGAAGATTCCAAAAAAAAAACAATTCATTTTACATGGAATAATTTCAAGAGCCCCGTTATTGCTACACCGGGTTATATAAAAATATTCCCGTAGATCGGTGCACATTTTGTCTCGCTCGTGTCTCCGGTATAATCGGATCTGAGGATAAACGCCGTAAGTCGAGACAATACTGTAATGTCTTCATTTTCAACGTGCTTTTCCTCTACGACGTTGCGAGACAATAATTGTATTACACTATTTTATAAACAATCAATACTAACGCGTTCGATATATTGTCGCATTCGAGGTATAACAAAATTTTCTCAACGAGACTTTTTTTTACCTACTCTAGTAACCTCGAGGGGTTATACTAGATCGGAAACGCGACCCACTGAGAAGATCCGGCGAGAAACTCAGTGGCCTGTGGCTGTGGGCTAATTTACTCGCCGAGACCTTCGTAGCAAGCAGTAGGCTCGACGAGAACGATGACCGGTGCTTGAGATACCTAAAAGTACCGTTAGTGGATCGGGAGAAACCGAAATGACGTATTTAAGGTGACGGCGACGGTTTACCATTCGGTTCGCTGGATCGGGAATGACAACGTGACGCAAACGTATTAAGCATACGCAGTGTCTAGGTGCTTATGATTGAGTTCATCGTAGCTAACTTGAGAGGTGTGTTGTGTGCCATGATTATTTTTAAAACTGTAAATTTCTCAGAACATTACTTTTGCGTTTGGATTTCAGCATTGAGCCCACAATTATGGGCACGAAAATGACACCATAGTCGCCACTTCGACATACTGATTGTTATTACTCATTTATGTATGAACAAAACCGATAATTAACACAATATTAAAATTCAAAAACAAACAAAAAGGGGAAACTGAAGAAAGAACTACACTAATTAGTTTTAAGTATTACGATTTCATGTCATCATTTAGTATAAATTCCTCTAAAATATATTGAATCCATGAGTATGCGTTGTAAGGCTCAAGGTATTATTACCGGGGTAGTTTACTGTTATGAGGATGCACTCACAGCTCGAAGCCTAAACCAACCTCCCACACATGGCCGGTTTATGAACGGGATTAGACGATATTATAAGGATTTTTGTTCGTTGTTTCTGCTTATTTTAGATAACGAAAGTGGAATTACATGTTAATAATAAATATACCCTGGTCGCATTATAATTTCTTTTTACAATAAAATCGTATATTATGTTTGATGTAGAATGATAATTTTTAATAAAAAAAATTAATTTTAATTCGTCAATAATTCCGATTTTATATGTTTTACGTATGTAATTTTATTCCTTTTCAAACGTTTAGATTAAACTAATTAGATATACTAGCTATTACTCGATATTAATGTCTTACTAGGTATTCTTATTACTTAATATGTAACTACTTAATATGTAAATACGTACTCAAGAAATGTTCACGATTGACTTCCACGGTGATGGAATAACATCGTGTAATAAAAATGAAACCCGCAAAATTATAATTTGCGTAATTACTGGTGGTAGGACCTCTTGTGAGTCCGCGCGGGTGGGCACCACCGCCCTGCCTATTTCTGCCGTGAAGCAGTAATGCGTTTCGGTTTGAAGGGTGGAGCAGCCGCTGTAACTATACTTGAGACCTTAGAATTTATATCTCAAGGTGGATGGCACGTTGTGGATGTCTATGGGCTCCAGTAACCACTTAACACCAGGTGGGCTGTGAGCTCTCCACCCATCTAAGCAATAAAAAAAAAACTACATATAAAGGTATTCCTTGAGAGGCAATAGAAAAACCACGAATTGAATACATAAGTATATACAAACTATATACGTAAAGCAGACGAAGAAAACGTGACCCAGTAAAAGCTACAAGCTTTTCCGTCGTCAGTTCCAGTCCTTGACATCAGCAAATATTTGCATCAACGAAACGTATTCGAATGAATATTCACAAATTCTATCAAATATATGCAAAGGGCGGCAACAATGGAATGTATTTTTTCTAAGACCCATTTATCAAAGTAGGTGAACACGAAACGTCAGGAGAGCACGCATTTATCACGGTCAAATACGAAAGAAATACATATATGTAGTTCATAAATTATATCTATGAATGTGGATTAAGTAAATAGGTTATGTGTGGCCTAAATGGGTTGAGATTTTTTTTTCATATTTAGACTATTTGGAAATGGAAGCACTTACTGTGAAATACATACAGTCCAGTATTGATAAATTTAACTAAAAAAGAATTAGAATTTTTTCTTTAAAACTTACTTATATAAATGAAACAACAAAAGAAATAATAGCCTTATAAAATGATGTGATTAGTTGGGATTAAGATGAAATAGTGAATTCGGTTTTAACCAAAAAGATATTTCTTTTTTGTTCGTTTCGACCCGCACAGTTTAATATTTTGAAACAAAGGCCAATGTAATTCGGGTTGTTTGAAGAGAAAAATGAAATTGAAAGAAATAAACTTGATGAGATGAAACGAAATAACTATTCAGTAGACTGATGAAAGTTCAATGAGACTCCCTTGAAATTTTTACAAGAAACCGAGAGACTACTCTAGCTATATTCTGTTGCATTTTCCCACACTTTAACCACCATTTTTACGCGTTGGCGCCTGATGAAACACTAACTTAACAAAATAAAAAGAATTCCACCACACCGATTCTCGTATTTCATATAACCTAACCTACTTTAACCAAGGGCACTTTTATCAATAGCTATCGGACCATCCAATTCACAAAACAGGTTAACAAAATGCAGTTCCGTACGTATTAGTATTACAAAGTTTTATAATTATCAGTATCATCAGTATCATTCATTTAATAATTTGATTCATTCCATAGATTTGGCAGGCGGTAGGCAGCGGCTTGGCTCTGTCCTTGGCATTGCTGAAGTCTATGGACGACGGTAATCACTCACCATCAGGTAGGCCATACGCACATATGCCATATGCTACATACCACGGCAATAAAAAAAAAGACAGAAAATTTAATCAAACTATAAACAGGAGATAAAAAAAGTCCGTCGCACAAGAAAAACACAGATTCATACGGATTCAACGGAAAACGAGAGCAGTCCTTAATTCGGAAATATTGCGGAAACATTTTCACATCCCGCTCTCTACAAAGCCAGGCCTTTTTATCTTTCCAGCTCTGTATCTTTTTGTTGGCTCGCCATACACTCTGAAAGTTACCAATGCATATAAAATGATTCATGTTTTCAACGTTCTACAGAATTCAGCTACGCCTTGATGCACGCTTTAATTAAAAAACGTTACTTTTGTGCATCCCAGTATGTTATTACTTTTACTTTACAACATTTTATTACTGGTGGTAGGACCTCTTGTGAGTCCGCACGGGTAGGTACCACCACCCTACCTATTTCTGCCGTGAAACAGTAATGCGTTTCGTTTTAAAGGTGGGGCAGCCGTTGTAAATATACTGAGACCTTAGAACTTATATCTCAAGGTGGGTGGCGCATTTACGTTGTAAATGTCTATGGGTTCCAGTAACCACTTAACACCAGGTGGACCGTGAGCTCGTTCACTAATCTAAGCAACCAAAAAAAATGATTTATTATATTGGTGTTAGGTCGTACTATAAATTCATATGGGTAGGTTGGTACATAAACGATATTGGTTTATAGTATTTCTGCCGCAGAAGAGTAATGCATTCTGGTTTGATAGCTAGAACAGAAGTTATATTACAATATTGAATAACCTCAGGGCTCAAGATGGATGGCGGCATTTAAATATTGTGATGTATACGCGCCCCGGTGACCAGTTCCACTATATCTGTAATTAAATGGATATGTAATTAATTAAGTCAGATTTAAAATGTTCGCCTTCTAGTGCAGTACACAATGCGACAAATAAATTCTTAAAGCGGATTCATGTATCGGATATCTGATTTCCCACAAAAAACAGTCGAAAAATTCGAAGAAGCTTATACCTAAAAATAGATCACAACGAAACGGAAAGCCCTTGAAATAACGGGGTTGCCAAACTTAAGTTGAAATCAGAACCTTTCAGATAATTGGATATCGTTTCATTGGATTCCTTTGGTCGTATTTACCATAAATATTTAAACTTATGATATCGTTTTCTGAACTGAATTTAATTCGAATTCAAAATATTGCAAGCTTGAATTTGAAACGTTTTTAACTAATGTTGTTTAGTTGGACATTAGCCGTGAAGTTTATAAAGTTCTATCAAAAAATAACCTCAATATCTCACGTCAAGGAACACGAAATACCATTTCGTGGCGCAATGAGTTCCCTTTCCTTCCATCTTCGCTAAAAATCAGTACAGAAGGACGTAAAAATAAACGACACCAATTTTCCTCGTATGCGCTCCCAATAAAAACATTAGCGATCGTTGATGCGTGAAATAACCTCTTTACATGCGTGCCTACCGCTACCCTGTACGACTGCGTAATACGAAAATAAATCTCAACGCCAAAAACATAAGGTCGAATCTTTAAAACAAAAACCTGATAGTGGTTTTCGTGTACAGATTTGTTTTTATAGCCCTAGGGTTAATGAACTTACGATCCGGGTGTGAAGTGATTACCGGAGCCGATAAACATCAGAAAGTGAATACTGCCACCCGTCTTGAGACTTTAGTTCGAATTCTCATTACGGTACAACGGATATCGCACCCTTCGAATCAGAACGCATTACTGCTTTGATTTTAATTACACGGTGCTATTCTTGGATAATAGAAGTCATTCGTGATCACTTTGAAGTCGTCGTGGCCTAAAGGATAAGACGTCCAGTGCATTCGTGTTAAGCGATGCACCGGTGTTCGAATCTCGCAGGCGGGTACCAATTTTACTAATGAATTATGTACTTAAGAAATGTTCACGATTGACTTCCACGGTGAAGGAATAATATCGTGTAATAAAAATCAAACCCGCAAAAATTATAATTTGCTTAATCACTGGTGGTAGGACCTCTTGAGAGTCCGCGCGGGAAGGTACCACCGCCCTGCTTGTTTCTGCCGTGAAGCAGTAATGCGTTTCGGTTTGAAGGGGTGGCAGCCGTTGTAACTATACTTAAAACCTTAGAACTTATATCTCAAGGTGGGTGGCGCATTTACGTTGTAGATGTCTATGGGCTCCGGTGACCACTTAACATGTGGACTGTGAGCTCGTTCACCCACCTAAGCAATACTACAAATTACTACAATACTTATAATTAAATGCACAATCTATACTAATATTATAAACAGGAAAGATTTGTTTGTTTGTTTGTTTCGAATAGGCTCCGAAACTACTGGACCGATTTGAAAAATTCTTTTTCCATTAGAAGCCGACATTGTCCCTGATGAACATAGGCAACTTTTTTTTTTTTTTTTTTTATTTTTTTTTTTTTTGTTTCATGTTTGTTTTAATGTTTCCGAAGCGAAGCGAGGGCGGGTCGCTAGTACTTATATATACCCAACCAGCATTTGTTCGGCTCGCTATGTCACGGTCTACGTTGCTATCGTTCTGAAGTATAGAGCCAAGGTACTTGAAGTCGGAGCAGATTGACAGGGATATACGATCTAAGGCGATTGGCGTGAAGTTTGAAGAACCATGAAAATCACAGAACATATGCTCGGTTTTTGTTCGACTGATCTTCAAACCCACGTTTTCCAACCCTTCTTTCCATTTTGTCAGTCTCCTCTGTACCTCAGGCCCATCCTCTCCAACGAGAACAATTGTCGTCGACGAACTGCATACACCAAGGTGCCTCCTCTTGTATGTCTGATGTTAGGGCATCCGTTATTAGGATGAACAGTTAATGGCCTAGAGCTAAACTATGGTGTAAGCCTACCGCCACACTAAACTCGTCGGTATCGCCAGCTGCGGAGCGTATATATAAGTACTGGTTCTACCGTACATAGCTCGAACAAGCCGGTGGTATTTCCCCAACACTGCTTTCACATTCATGCTTCACCACAGAAGCTGAGACAGTACAACCCGTTTCACAGAAAATATCAATCTTTTTTTATTCCTTTATTTGCTTAAAATATTCAATAGGTTGATCTAGTTTTTGCTTTATTGTACGTCAAAAGAAATAAACATGCCAACACAAAAATACATTAGGTGGCATTAAAGGCAATCTCTTTCATGTAACGATAAAATAAACATCAAGAATCAAAGTTAAAGTATGGGTAAAACTGCAGTAAAGGTAATATGTAATAATTGGTTTAAATGATGTCATAATATTCGTTTACTTACTAATAGTCAATCACATTGGTATTCATCAATATTTCAGCTCAAATACTAATACCAATATTTTAGAGGACAATTTGCAATTATTCTATAATTTAATCTAAATTTTAGAGTAAGCATTTATGATAATAAAGTGCAAATTATAGAAGCAAAAACGCACGAAGTAAAAGAAAGAACAGAAAAGACAAACACAAAAGAAGAAGCAGAAAAAGTCTCCCCAATGGCACATTGCAATTAATATATGGAGATAAAACCCAACAAGGGTTGATGTCAGACTGGGCGATCGGTCGAAAAATTAATGCCAAATCTATTCTTATAGCAACCCTAACGCCTGCCGCGTCGGCAGCCGCGTCTGATCGCGCGCCGCGACCAATCAGGGACTCTCGTTGTCGGTTCCCGGCGCGATTCAAAGAGTAGCGACCGAGTGGCTTTCCTTTTGGCAAGCCGCGCGTGCGCCTTTACTGGCGCCGACAGTTCACCCGCAACCACCGAAGCATACACCCGAGAATACGTCCGCACCTCGCTCGCTACCATTCCTTTTCGAACTTGTTTGTGGGACCCTCTGGAGTATTCATACCCAGTGCTCCAGCTGGACAACACAAAACTGGCGCCTCAACGTGGTAAGGAGGACAACACAAAACTGGCGCCTCAACGTGGTAAGGAAAATCTAGCGGTGAGTCGACGAATCGTATCGGTTTTGCAAATAAAATTGTGAACTCATGATCATGGTGAACACTCGAAGTGATAACCGTGCTAGCCGAAATCGCAGGGATGATGATGCAACGGACCCGTCGTCTGTCCGCGTCCCGCGATCGGTCTCCCCGAGCGCGTCCGCCGCCCAAGAAAATGGCGCCGGTGACGCCTCGCGCATAATCTACGAGTCCTTTCGAGAAGCATCTACGAGCGCGTCTCCCGCCTGCGAAATCGGAGCTGCTGACGCCTCGCGCTCCAATCACCACAACCGATCCGGCGACAGCCACGTGGCCCCCGCCGAAGCCACCTTCTCCAGCGAGCACGTGTCAACAATAGTAAAGGCACTACAGCGGAGCCAAACAGAGGTTTTGAAATCATTATTTGAAACGATACGGCACAACACATCAACACCAGTGCCCGCATCACATGCACACGCGAACTTCGCCCGATGTACCGCGCGCTTTAGTGGGACTGCAGGTGAGTCGCTTGATGCCTTCCTGGATGCGGCTGAGGCGTATCGCGACTGCTCCGACATCTCGGATGAGAACGCCGTCCGGGGATTGTCCATGATGTTGTGCGGCGACGCTGCCGTCTGGTGGCTGGGTGTGAAGTCCTCCATATCTTCGTGGTGCGATGCCGTATCAGCCCTACGAGACGCTTTCGGTGATCGCAGACCTCCACACCGTATATACGCTCAACTATTCAAACGAGGTCAACAAAACGATGAAAGAACGGACCGTTTCATCGCTGCGACGCGTGCTCTTCTCGCGAAGCTACCTGCCGGCGACCTAAGCGAGAAAGTCCAGCTGGACATGATCTACGGACTCCTCAGCCGCCGCATACGGGAGAGACTTCGCCGCGACGAAGTAAGTTCATTCGACGTGCTCCTGCAAAGAGCGCGCCAAATTGAAGACGCGACGGACGAACTTCGCTACGAGCACGATGCCTCAAGACCGACGGGAGAATTAGCAAGAAAACCATACGAGTCGACGACCGGCACCGGACGCACCCGCCTTCCGCCAGCAGTAGCAGCGCGCACGGCCGCGTGCGCTCCGAGCGGCGCCGCCCCCGGCCACGAGCCCGCGACGCAGCCGCCGCTTGTTACCGGAACGCCGCGTGTATTTGACTCCGTCGAAAAGAAGCGACGCCCGAAATGTTCGTATTGCCATTTCTTCGGTCACGAGAAGAACCAGTGTCGTAAGTTAGATTCAAAACAAGGTGATCAATCTCATACTAACTTATTTAAAAATAAAACTCATTCAAAATCTAGTGAAAGTGAAGTTAAAAGTGATCAGTCATTTTATTGTGTCGATTCAAAAGTGTGTTTTAAATTTGAAAACGACAAATCAGTAAAAGACCGTATTCATAGTTCTAATTTAGTGCATAAAACATTTATACCTATTTTGCCAAATAGTGATGCATGCACTGATACCTACACACAATATAAACAGCGGCGAATTCCACAAAATTATAATTTTGCTGCCCGTAATTCAAATCGTTCGCGGTTTAAGGTTATTGATAACAGTGATAATTCCGATCGACCTCATATTGATCGCCCAGGTTCTTCTCGAGAAAAGAACCACAATATCACTGCATGCAACACGAAATGCATAACATGTAATCGATCGAGTGACGATAGCCAAAATAATGATAGTCCGAGCGAAAACATTACTCATGTTAGGGTTAACAAAAATGTTAACTCTTTGGTTGCCGAACGTAAAAATGATAATTTTTTTTTCAACAAAAATAATAATTTGGATATGTTTTCTAGCGTCGACGGACATCTTTGCCGCAATGCCAATACAAACGGGCAATGTCAAACATTAACCTGCGCGGTCGCAGAGGATTCAAATTTTGTTCATCAAAGATGTCCGGGCGACAGTAAGATTTGTATACCATTATTTGAAAATTATTGTGATAAAAACGGGATAAACCCGAATTTTCCGAAATATGGGAATAAGCGTGATGTAATGGGATTTGATTGTTTTTATGGTTGCGGCGGAGATGACGATCTTGCGGGACTCCCTATTGGTCGTGACGTACGGCCGATTTTTAACATAAATATACTGGGTTTTGACGGCACCGCTTTAATAGACAGCTGCAAAACACTGCATCGCGGGTCATACGCTATACGCTCTCCTCCAGCAGAACAACCATCCTCTCCGCGTTTCCTCTCAACGAGTCAGACTTGCCGACGGTGTGGTGCGCATTATGGACGTTTTTACCACCACACTCGATGTACGCCTAGAGACGACAATTATTTCCACTCCATTCCTCATATTTCCTGAATCCACCAATAACGAAACGTTATTAGGAATAGATTTTATTACCGCAGCTGGAGTAGTAATCGACTTCAAAGAGGAAGTTTGGTTCTTCAGTGATGATGCAATGGTAAAGTATAATCTGTGCTTCGAACCTAAGTCGCGCAAAGTTTCCTGCGCCGCTACAGACATCCTTAGGGATGACGAAGGTACTCACCTTACGCCAGCTGAGCGACAAGCGCTCGCTGACCTACTGGACAGGCACGCACACATCTTCAGAGCAGGGGGAGGTCCAACACCGTTTGCTGAGCATCGCATCGAAACGGGTGAGCATGCACCAATTTCAGTACCTCCTTACTGTTTGAATCCTTCGAAGAAACCGCCTGATATTATATTAGGGAAATACCATACCCAAGACCTTACCTGTTACCACGGTAATAAAGACTCCTTACCCAAACCTGTGATTCCTAAGAGGAAACGTGGACGCCCAGCTAAGGCTGTTGATGTCCTAGTCCAGGAGCGAGGGCGTTCTCCAGGACTAGAGGGGGAGTATATAGCAACCCTAACGCCTGCCGCGTCGGCAGCCGCGTCTGATCGCGCGCCGCGACCAATCAGGGACTCTCGTTGTCGGTTCCCGGCGCGATTCAAAGAGTAGCGACCGAGTGGCTTTCCTTTTGGCAAGCCGCGCGTGCGCCTTTACTGGCGCCGACAGTTCACCCGCAACCACCGAAGCATACACCCGAGAATACGTCCGCACCTCGCTCGCTACCATTCCTTTTCGAACTTGTTTGTGGGACCCTCTGGAGTATTCATACCCAGTGCTCCAGCTGGACAACACAAAATTCTTTTTTTGCCTACCTATCTGCCAGTAGGGCTATTCTGACTTCGCCTTGATTGGTGAAAAGGACTTAAATTTCTATGCAGCATGATAACAGGATATACAGCCCCCCCCACACCCCACATAATATGGGGGGATAAGAACAAGAAAAATATTTTATCAGAAAACTAAATCTAAGCGAATTCATAACATAAACCTTCAGGTGAAGCAAACAGATCTTCAATTTAAACTTTGGTTGTTCGTAGAAATTTCTATGTAATTTATAACAAATAAATGATGAAGATAAATTCGAACAGACTAACTGATAATGTTTTCTTAAGCTTTTGTAACTAAGTTTTAATTAACGGTTATTGAAACAAAACATTTCTCCCAAAACAAAGCAACGGTATAATTAATATACAAACCGACGTTTATGTTAATGCAACGTCCGATTACAGAGTCCAAATGAACTATTCACGGACGAAATGTCAACGTAACTAATTCTAAAAGCAAACCGAAGGCCGAACTTGAATCGTGACGGTAAACTAAAACCGGCACATCAGAGGATATTATGTGGATGCCGGTTCGTAGAGGTCAGATGGAAAGCGAGTCGTGGTTAGATTCATTTCCGAATAAATCTAGGTCGGTTTCGTCCGGTCAAAGGACTGTGTTACGTTGTGTATCGATGAGTTTGTCCAGTACACACAGCATAATATTTAAAGAGCACGTTTTTATTGAAAAATATTAGATATGTTGGACTCGTGATCCTATCTAATGACTGTAATTACTTAGCCATTTAAGAACATATTCGTACGTATTCTTAGATCGTGATATTATTCTTTTTTTTTGTATAGATAGGTAGTTAAGCTCAAGGCTTATTTAGCGTTGTCTTTACCGGAGCCGATAGACTTCACAACGTGGATACTGCCATCCATCTTGAGAATGATGGCTCAATCCCACTCTTTAGACCACAAACCACGTTTGCTTCGCTGAAACAATTACCAGCATTATCATACCCGTGATAACTCATAATACACCAGTAAAACTTCTATATCCGGATCGGATCCAATAACGGATCGTTTGGAACCTCTGGGTCTGCGTAGGGACTTCGGTTCCCTCTGTATTTTGTACCGTATGTTCCATGGGGAGTGCTCTGAGGAATTGTTCGAGATGATACCGGCATCTCGTTTTTACCATCGCACCGCCCGCCACCGGAGTAGAGTTCATCCATACTACCTGGAGCCACTGCGGTCATCCACAGTGCGTTTCCAGAGGTCTTTTTTGCCACGTACCATCCGGCTATGGAATGAGCTCTCCTCCACGGTGTTTCCGGAGCGCTATGACATGTCCTTCTTGAAACGAGGCTTGTGGAGAGTATTAAGCGGTAGGCAGCGGCTTGGCTCTGCCCCTGGCATTGCTGAAACCCATGGGCGACGGTAACCACTCACCATCAGGTGGGCCGTATGCTCGTCTGCCTACAAGGGCAATAAAAAAATTAAAAAAACATTCCTATTTTAAAGTTTAAGACCCTTTCAAATAATCTTTCTACTATAAGGCTAGTTCTCGGAACACAGGCACAAAATCACGGGCTGCATCGCCACTTCATAAATATTTTAAGCGGAGTAGAAAAACGTGCAGCCGACATAAAAACTAAAGTGAAGCTATCTAACAGCCATTTAACTGGAGATTACACTTGACGGCACGAGGAAATTCTGTTCGAGAAATTATTTCTCAACTTCTCTTGACCTCACTCCAGTGAATAGTGTCTCGTTGACGAGCTCCGCCCAAACTGTGTCCGCCATAAATAAATAAGTGCCTATGCCAGGGATTATTTTGAGAACCTTTTTAGGGAAAATAGTGAATCTTGTGGATGAGGGTGGTTAATTGAAATTCTGCTCGCGTGGTATCTTTTTTATTGATATGTTCGATGGATTTCTCTGGAGTTCGATACATCTATAATATTCGTTGTTGAAGTATTGGAAAACAAAAATTCGGGTTCGCGATATCAAAAGGAGAGAAATATAGTTTATTCATACCTAAATGGCTTCTTTTGTTACGAACCTAAGGGATGGGTGGTTAACGGCGCAATTAAAAACTGTGAGGCAGTAAAAGATATGTATTTATTTAGTTTTAGATTTTTTAGTTTTCCTACGAAACTATTTGTTGTGTGACTTTTCAGATTAACATTTTGTTCTCGGACATCGACCTCGCACTGTCTTGCATTTGTACCCTACGATTAGATACATACATTATAAATACATACATACGTGACATAATAATAATATACAATTAAATTTAAAATGTGAAAATGGCACATGTTAACATAAAAAATGTAATAATAATGAAAGACGTGTGGCACTCGGAGACTGCCGCGGTAAAGCTATTGCATAGCATTTTTTATCAGCTTATGCAATTATAAATCGACAATAATAATTTAATATTAAAACAACAATAAAATAAGATCCGGCGAGAAACTCAGTGGGCTAACTTTCAATGAATCTGCTACATTCTGAGTATTCCATTTTGACCGCGCACTCACTAGAGGGCGCTACATGGGATAAAGGCACGCCTTTGGATGCTAGTTCTAACTCTCATTCGCCCAGAATCAACGGTTTAGCTAGTTTATTTTTAATACCACTCCAATCACTGAATGAGTAGTAGGAGTAGTAATAAAATTCTTCGACTAAGCGATAGAATATGGCACGCCCAACGCATTGTAATGTGATATAATTTTCTATTTTACAATTCCTTTTGTCGCCGATAAATGGCGCTTGACGCAAAAGCTGAATCGCGCTATCGTTGTGCTACCCACGAAATTATATCACATATTTTGATAGTACTTAAATCGGTGCTTAGACTTCTTACTTTAAAAACTACACAAGCGCAACGTGTGAATGTGTTGAACGCGAGCTACATGGTAGGCGGAGTGAAGGATGGAAGGTTTTTTTCGTTACGGAATTTCACGATTCCGCTCTCAAGCCGCGCTCAAGGCCCGCGATAAAATCTATGCAATAGCTTAATCATTACATTGATCAACATCATCAGAAACTTTCGTTATCCAGCCGGGTTAGAGGTCTGTTACAAAAGGCTAAGTTATCCTCGATACTGCGCGTATTGTGTGGAGGTTTCTTACTCTGGAGTCCTAACCACTGGTGGTTTGTGTCGTAGATACCGCCACCAGCAGCAATTGATTTTTTTATATACTCAAAATTTTTTTATGCCTACCTATCGCTAGTAACCTCAAAGGGTTATGTTAGCTTCACCAACCGCATGCTCAAGGGACTCAGCCTGGGAGACTTACCAACATCTTCCTTAGCAAGAACAGTGCTTCGCTGAATCTACCACTGGATTAGAATCGTGACCCACAGTGATGATCCTGCAAGAAACGCAGTGGACTATGTCTGTGAGTTAATTTATACGACAAACCCTTTGACGCATTCGCCGGGTTCGACGAGAAAGGTGACGGGTGTTTGGAATGCCTAAGAGCATCGAGAATGGGAACATCTGAAATGACATGTTTTGGGCGACGGCTACTGGTTTTCATTTAGTAATCTGGATCGAGAATATAATTAATTTGCGGCGACCACGATAAGAGGGTTATCGTATCGCGACACTTTTTGGAAATAGCATTCCGACTCTGTGTTCACATGATTACTCATGGATTGTAGTTTTAGGTCGTCGTGAAGATTTACGTTCCTCACGTACTACTGTTTTACTGACTTACCGTGCAATGTGGCTTAATATTTATATTTTTTTTATATTTTTATATTTTTACTAACAATCACGCCATGTTAACTGGTCCCGTGATAAGTTCGTAAAGAACTTGTGTTACAGGTACGAGATAACGGATATAAATGTAAGATTTTTATTATACACATACATATATTTAATATACATCCATAACCCTGGAAAAGACATTTATATTTATCATACAAATATCTTCCCTTGGCGGGATTCGAACCCGCGACCCCCTTTTGTAGTGACCATGTCACTTACCACTACACCAGACGGCCGTTACTACGTTACTACGCTCCTGCAAAAAGTGGATTGAATAACTTGTAGGGTTTTTATGTGAGTGCGGGCCACATGAGCGAACACTACACTTACCGGACCTTAGTCACCTTATTTCACTCACGTTACTACGCTCCTGCAAAAAGTGGATTGAATAACTTGTAGGGTTTTTATGTGAGTGCGGGCCACATGAGCGAACACTACACTTACCGGACCTTAGTCACCTTATTTCAAAGGTACAATTTACTTTGCAAATCATCTGGTAGAGTCATTCGATTAGGGATGCTACTCGATCCCGTCTTTGCGTGGGGACCGAATGTCATCCCTCTGTCGTGCTTAGGTACTTGACCTTCGAGGCCCTGGCCTTCGCTGGCCGAAGAAGGTCATAGGATAAATGGCGTTAGTGTTACTGCGCTCGATACGGTGTAGGATACTCAAAGTGGCATCGGGAGGATGACCCCTTCTGAAGAACACGGTTGTGCGTTTCGTGGGGCTGATGTCGATGCGCCACTTCTGGAATCACTGTCCCAAGGTGGTTGCAGCAGTCGGGGATAAGGTAAAGATTTCTTCCTACACGAGTTGTCGCGTCATCGGCGAAAAGAGCTAATGACGAGCCGTGTATATCGTTAATATCCAAACCAAATAGTAAAAGGGAGAGAGCCGGAACCTTGCTGGAATCCGGCCGTAACTCGTCACATTTCATTAGGGCTCACCATAGATTTGTAATTAAAATACGAACAATTGTAATTGATATCGCATCTAGTAGTAGAAGCAAAAAATCTATATGACGTATTCGCAGTCATTGATCATTAAAAGACTTTATACATTTGAGCAAGATTGATAGTTTGATGCGCCAAGAAAAAAAAACTTAATATAGCTTATTTCTTTAATGCTTTCTGGCTTGAAGGATGGAGCAGCCATAATGCAATGTAATATAGATTTTGACCTCAGCTCTCAAGGTATCATGTTGTCTATAGACTCTGTGTTAAGCTGTGCCTACGTAGCGTCTCTAGTTTATTGTGAATTTAACCTATAAAATCTATTGAAACTTGTTAGAACTGTCACGGTAGTTAAAGTCAACTATACATTCGTTTATCGAATAAAAACCAATAAATTACCTAACGTAGCCGTAGATCTCAATTACGTTCGTAACTTGATTACTTACATTGATCTATCTTGCGAACAAAAAGACCCGAACGTGCCCTTAGAAAGGGATTCCGCTAAACTTAATCAACGTCCAAAAAGAAAAAAGTTCACGTCGTCTCCCTTCGAAAGTTTCGCAAAAAACACATTCGTGTTACGTGTTCGATGTATTTTTGTCTTTTTACAGTCAGTTATCTGTTGTTTTGAATTTTGTATTAATGTACTAGCTATTTTCCACGGTCGTTCTCGTAATTTTTATATTTTTGTTTTTGTTATATCAATGTAAAGTCTTCTTACGTAAAGTGGCTTTTGAGTCCCAAGACATCAATCATCATACTGTGAAAGTAATTGACCATCTTAAAATATAGGATCTAAATATTAATTGTTTTGCATAACAACTACTCTACTTTTCTCACCGGCATGCAAGATGGCAGGCGGACCGTGACACTTTTTATAATACAGTATGCTTGGTTGAAAACGGTCATCTTCACTCACGGATTGTCACATGTGAAGATGTTGTTCGAGCGGCTGTTGCTGAGAAGGGTGTCGCAGCACATCCTTCTCAGACCCAAGCAATTCGGGTTTTGTAGCGGTCACTCGACAACGCTGCTAACCAACCAATGCGCGCAAGATCGATGGAGGGCCGCGGTCAACGTGGAGAAGACCGCGGCAATCCTCTTCGATCAGTTCCGCACAAGAATCGTCCTGGGATAGCTCAGTCTCCTCGACATCAATGTCGAGTTTAGATCCAGCGTCCGGTACTTGAGGGTCGATATCAATCAGAATTTTAGGAAGTCCGCCCAGGCCAGATCGTTGTTGGCGGCGGCGCGATATGCGTGGTTTCCTTTCCAGCCAATATTGGTCTCTAGATTGCCGGTCAAGACTAAGCTCGGCATTTACAAGACGTATGTACGTTCCCCTATCACAGACGCAGCTGTGGCCTGGTATCGCCTCATCCCGCAAGGTATGCAGGAAGAGGACCAGCAAAATCTGACTCTTCGCACGATAGTAGCAGCAGGACGCTACGTCAGAAATGACGTAATCGATCGGGATCTGGGTGTGGAATAGCTCTAGGAGTTCATCTTGAAACTAGCTCGTAATATTTACGAGTGGGCTAACAGTGGACCCCATGAGCACCTCCACAAACTAGCTCCCTTGCACGCCAGACAACTGCACCTTCCACTTTCCAAAACTCAAACAAAAAACCCCAACATATTTTATACAGAGACATACAATAACACACTAATGATAAGGAAAGCCTAACCTAAGAAAATGAACAAAATACATTAATTACAGTACATTGATTGGTTATTCGCTTTCCAGACTCGTTTCTTATCTTAAAGAAGTTCGTGTCGAATATCAAAACAAAATAAATCTTGAGTTTGCGTTTAAGACTTGTTTACTCGTGCTTTCAATGCTTTATTGACTTTGCTTCGGGAATATTACTTCTGTTTGTATCTATGATGGACTTTTGCCAAAGATATATGTACGTACTTTTTTGACAAAAGCCGAAAAGAAGACTTAGGCTGTAACAAGTTTTAGTTTCTTCCTAATTATCCCGGCTGTGTCCTGCAGAATATTAGACTTGCGAAGCTATATCTAGTTATGATTGACACCCGTAATGGCTGTAAGCTACGCGAATGACGTAACTACGGTCGTAGCATGGCAAATTTGACAAATTTTCTCAAAATCCACGCGATCTCCCTAACACTTACTGGTGGCAGGACCTCTTGTGAGTCCGCACGGGTAGGTACCACCACCCCGCCTATTTCTGCCGTTAAGCAATAATGCGTTTCGGTTTGAAGGGTGGGGCAGCCATTGTAACGATACTTTTTTTTATTTTTTATTGCATAGATGCGTGGATGAGCTCACAGCCCACCTGGTGTTAAGTAGTTACTGGAACCCATAGACTGTGGGCTGTGAGCTCGTCCACGCATCTAAGCATTAAAAAAAGATCTTAAATGGCCATTTCAACCTGAATTTCGATGACAACATTGAACCATAAGATCGGTTTTTTGTGACGATAGAATGAAACTAAAAATTTCTTATGTCTGAAAGAAGTCGCTGCACTTTCGAACACACTTTGGGGACACTAGACGGAGTAGGTTGGAGCAGAACCGATTAAAACTTCCGGTCGCTTAACAAACCGCTTTAAAATCAAATAAACCAGACGGGAGATCAAGTTTTTTTTTTATAGGTGAGTAGACAAGCTCACAGCCCACCTTAAGTGGTTACTGGAGCCCATAGACATCCACAACGTAAATGAGCCACCCACCTTGAGATATAAGTTCTAAGGTCTCAAGTATAGTTACAACGGCTCCCCCACCCTTAAAACCGAAACGCATTACTGCTTCACGGCAGAAATAGGCAGGGTGGTGGTACCTGCCCTCGCGGACTCACAAGAGGTCCTACCACTAGTAATTACGCAAATTATAATTTTGCTGGTTTGATTTTTATTACACGATGTTATTCCTTCACCGTGGAAGTCAACCGCGAACATTTGTTGAGTACGTATTTCATTAGAAAAATTGGTACCCGCCTGAGATTCGAACATCGGTGCATCGCTCAACACGAATGCACCAGAAATCTTATACGTTAGGCCACGACGACTTGACTAGACTTCTTCGGTAAGCTATAACTACATGTCTCCACAGACCGTGCAAGCCTAACTTCTTATACTTTAATCTTTTAATCATGTACGTAAATCTCTAAAATATATTTTCCATACAATGTCGCGCTTCTCACAAATGCATACAAGCCAGTCTACCAGCAAGCGAGAGTCTACAAATTTATAATTAATACGAACGCTCTAGTTACAAAGACCAGTAATGTGTTTGTTAATTAGAATTTCGCCGCCGTTGACAGCGGCCGTTGTCCTCCAATTGAGATTTCGTCTTCAATTCAGACAAGAAAAGGGCATTGACTTTATAATGAATACGGATTCCACTCAATACCAGGTGGGTCGTGAACTTCTTTGTTCATTTACAGAATTAAAAACGTGACCCCTTACTACTAAGCCCTAAATGTTTCGCGCTCATGATTTTGGGTCAACCGGGTCACTAATAAATCAGTTCAAGTAAACTCAGTCACGGTCTTGCGGTTATAAAAGTTTCGAGGACCGTGAAATAAATTTCCATACACTGAATTCGCCGTTGGGCACGAATAATCGAGTCAGTAACCACGCATACAAATGTGATCATTACCGACAGAGGTTTTGAATTAATGATGTTATTGCTTTCACTATATCATTATGTCGGCGTAATTGCTGCTCGAATCAAATAGCTGGTATGTGCTTAAAAGGAAAATATACATATATTTTTGGAAGGAAGTAAAATAAACAATTTGCTTGGAATACGTTTTATGTCTAAAAAAATAAGTAGGGTAAAATGGACTTTTATAAAACATTTTGAATAGATGTGTCTTTTTATATAAAACTAGCTGACCCGGCAGACTTCGTAGTGCCTCAATCGATAAATAAAAGACCTAAACTTTTATATAGAATAAACTTAAAACAAACAAAAGGAATCCGTCCGACGGGGGACACGTCAAAGGGAAAACAAAATTGTTATTGTTGTTTATTTAATTCCGAGAATTTTCATATTTTTATACCTTTTAAACCTTCTCTGGACTTCCACAAATAATTCAAGACCAAAATTAGACAAATCGGTCAAGCCGTTTTCATGTTATGTCGTGACAACGGAAAACGGGTTTCATTTTTATATATATAGATATGTTTGACGAAAATAAAATGAGCTCATAAATCAATATTGACGATAGAAGATGAGATATGACGATAAGAGCATTGTAACATTCGTATAAATTCTGTAGTATTACTTAAATGTTTTTTACAAGCGGTGCAATAATAGTCTTATCTACCGCTAGACGTTAACTGGACCGGGAACTATTAAAAAATCGAAGTTATTTTTTTAAAATAAATAACTTTATGAGATCCTCGAATGTTATTAATGTTTTCCGTTACAAAAGATTAATCAAATAATTCCACATTCACGAATGAAACATTCAAAGAAAATTATACGCACGAAAAACCGGCACGGAAATATGAAAATTCTTTATAGTTGTGACGTGTGCCGCCACGATATATTTAAATTATGGAAACGCAATAAATTATTTGCTGCAGAAAAAAAACCGAATTGTTTGTTGAATTTCGTAAACGCTCTATCTGTTTTACATAAATGAAATTATATTATCCTTCCACAGCAATATGAACGTCCAGTTTATGTGTTTAACTACATAATTACAAATTTAATTAATTAATTTTAATAATAGCTCACATTAATACAATAACATTTTTTTAATTGCTTAGTTGGGTGCACGAGCTCACAATCCACCTGGTGTTAAGTGGTTACTGGAGCCCATAGACATCCACAACATAAATGCGCCACCCACCTTGAGATATAAGTAGCGGTAGGCAGCGGCTTGGCTCTGCCCCTAGCATTGCTGAAGTCCATGGGCGACGGTAACCACTCACCATCAGGTGGGCTGTATGCTCGTCTGCCCACAAGGGCAATAAAAAGAAAGATATAAGTTCTAAGGTCTCCGTGTATGTAGTTACAACGGCTGCCCTACCCTTCAAACCGAAACGCATTACTGCTTCATGGCAGAAATAGGCGAGGTGGTGGTACCTACCCGTGCGGACTCACAAGAGGTCCTACCACCAGTAAATTGTCGATAAAATACACTCCGAATATCAAAATTGCTTTATAGAACGTAGCGAGCTTTGCGCTCAGTTTGCTGACTTCGCTCAATTCTTCGCCGCGCCAAAAGCAAAGTTAAACGTTGTGTCAACAATTTGCAATTAAATGAAAACGTTGACTTTACGAGATATATTGAATATCAATTAACATTGGAATCACTGTTCGCAAAACACGTTCCAAAAATCACTTGGCGCTTATTTAAGCTATTTACAGTTAACCATAATCAAACATCGGGCAAATATAATAACTTCGCTCCCTCGCCGCCATATTGTCGAAATTATCATTATGAATTAAATTTCAGGCTATATAAAATGAAACATAAAACCGCTCTCTTTGTATTGGTAATGAATGATTCATGAAATTTGTAAATGGAATTATGATGTTTATTTCATAATCAGAGAATAAACATTACAAAAAGGCGATCTACTGAATGCCTTCGCCACCCTCTTAAGGCCCAAATTTCATTGTAATAATTTAGCTTTACGCTAAAAAAGTGTCTATAACCATCCTTGTTCACAATGAGGTATTGCTATTAAAAAAGAGCGTAATTTCCTTTGATAAATATAAAAAAATTCAAAATAAGAATTTTCGATTTTCTATTCGAAGTCTAATGGTGACAAATGTCAAATGGGAAGCTTCGTCCAATATTACTGGTGGTAGGACCTCTTGTGAGTCCGCACGGGTAGGTACCACCACCCCGCCTAATTCTGCCGTGAAGCAGTAATGCGTTTCGGGTTGAAGGGTGGGGTAGCCGTTGTAACTATACTGAGACCTAAGAACTTATATCTCAAGGTGGGTGGCGCATTTACGTTGTAGATGTCTATGGGCTCCAGTAACCACTTAACACCAGGTGGACTGTGAGCTCGTCTACCCATCAAAGCAATAAAAAAATAAAAAAATAGTCACATTTTCATCAAAGAAATTTGACGGTAAAAAATATAATTAATTTATTTAAAAAAAACCACCTATCTATATCTCGTCTTAAATATAATTAAAGAATATAAAATCATTAAGCCCCATTTCGTAGATTGTTCGGCGACGTTTAAAAACTTCGATTCAAAGTTTCAAATCCAGCACGATTTTTGAGGCAGCAATAAAACGGTACTAAACTCAAAGCGCACATTATACAGCGTATTCGATACAAACGATGTCGTTACCTTCCCCAAAATTACATGCATTTAAGCGATAAAGAGACAGCGCGTTTTCGCTTCGACCCCACCTTCATCCGTACTATGAAAGGCGTGGATCTTTTGAACGTAGCACGTTATGGTCTACGGAAATCGTTTGACGTTAATCTTTGCTAGAAAAAAAAAATCATTATTCAGTCATATTTATTCTTAATACGGTAAGGTATGAAAGGTTTCGAAGCGTTTTCATTCACTAGCTTACGCTAAATGAACGAAATTCGAATATAAAAAAGTACTATTTTGATTTTTATTTATTTATATCTATTGAAGACGTTAATGACAGACTACAGTAATGAACAGGGGGAAAATGTACCCGTGCGATCTTACAAGACGTCTTACCACCAATGGACACCCTACTAACAGATTTCCCAAGATTTAACTATAAATAACTTCAATTATTTTAAAGTAGTGATATTTAAGAATACTTAGGCCCTTTTTGTATGAGGATACGTCGGATGCGCATCAGCACACTCTTCGGATAAGCTCAAAAATGTAAAGTACTTAATTCGTGCGCCGCGGACTCCGCGTGTGGGTCACGTCTCAAGACATACATTAACAAGGTAATTTTTAGGTTTAACTCTCGATTTCTACATCCTTAAATGAGAAACATAACTTCTTTTACTTGTCGAAGAAACCAATCAGTACGTTTTTAGCATTAACTTCACATCCCTACATATTATCCGGAGTCCGTAGATATATATCTTATCCTACGGGGAATGTAATCGTCAGTGATTCAGATGATGCGTCCTCTTTGAATCATATTCAAAGCTATTACACGCGCACCTCGCTAGCTGAGCCGAAATCAATGAATAGCGTTGACTTTGACTAACTGTGACGTCATGTAGTGGCATGTACAAAATAGTTCATAGACTCTCTTATTTGACATATTATTTGTAGCAAAAGCTTATAGTCGCTTTTGAGGAATAAAAATCAAAGCGTGAACCTGCGACTCTTCTGATGCTAATTTTTTTAGTGATTTTATGACCTGGTAACTAAGACCTTTAAGTCAAGTATTATTATAATTTGAATGAACTTTTTTTTTATGTCAAAAAAGATATTATGAAATGAAATGAAGTTGATTAATATGAAACATGGCATGAAATGACATGAAATGACATGAGATGATATGGGATGAAATATAATCTTAGCAAATGGTGGTCATTTACTGAGACTTTTTCAGTGGACTTTTTGGAGGATCCCGCGAAGTTATGTTCAGCGGCTTTATTTCATTTTCCCACATTTGTGCACTTTCACAGATACTAAACAGCTAATAAACCACCGTTATTACACATTTAAACCTGAAGAAACACTAAATAGACAAAATAAAACAAATCTCACAACTTCACTCCTCGCGCTCCCGCCAAAAAGTCTTCTGATGCTCAATAGTCGGTATAAATATAGATTATATGCACTATTATCTAAATGCCGCCTAATTAAGTCTCAATTGTATAATTCGACGTAACCAGGAATGCCTGAACGGTAGTTCCGTCATCATTCGTATTTGGTGGAGCTCATTTTATTGCAATAAAAATCAATAAAGCCTTATGAATAACAATTATTAAAACTCTCAACAAATAATTTTCACAATGACAAGGTAAATCGACAATGTCGTTCTGACTGACCCGACTGAGTCCACGTACCGCCTTTTTTATATTTTAGCGTTACTGCATCTACCTTACATCTTTTAAATATTTATCAAAACAACATTTTATCCTTCATATAACTTTTTTTTTTATTGCTTAGATGGGTGGACGAGTTCACAGCCCACCAGGTGTAAAGTGGTTACTGGAGCCCATGGACATCTACAACGTAAATGCGCCACCCACCTTGAGATATAAGTTCTAAGATCTCAGTATAGTTACAACGGCTGCCTCACCCTTCAAACCGAAACGCATTACTGCTTCACGCCAGAAATAGGCAGGGTGGTGGTACCTACCCGCGCGGACTCACAAGAGGTCCTACCACCAGTAAAAATATTTATAACAGCTTCCTCAAACCGTAACGCACGAATAATTCAAGGCAAGGATGCCCAAAATACCTATAAAAACTCATCTGCCTGACAATATTTTTAAGATTACAAAAAAATATCAAACATAGCATTAAAGTCACCATCAGCTGATACTTCATGAGACACCCTATGATAAATTTAAAGTATTCACTTTCACGAACTGCAAATGCAAATGTTTGTGGGCATAAACATGATCCTCGAATCACGAGTACTGTGGGTTAAACAAAATTTTAAACAACAGCCAAAAAGGGTGCGAATGATCTTTAGCAAGGCAAATGAGGTACAGAAGCTCGCTAAATATGTGGAACCCCAAAAAGAATGGCCGCAGGAAGAAAACAAATTGCTACAAGCGTTCCGTACACTGTGGATATTAAATTCTTTTGTGTTTCCTGTCGCTACGCTTGTTGTTCACAATTTGCGAGGAAACTTTTCGTTTTAATGCAAACTTGTTGTGGTTCGTACGAAACTGTATCTGGTGTTTGCTTTAGCGTCATTTTGATTGGCGACTCTTAATTTTTGATGTGACCCCAGCCAAAGTTTATATTTAAAGGTTGTGAAAATAATATAACATTATTTTGTTTATATTTACAAGTGCGACTAATTCTATTGATTATTTTACTTACGAATAATATTAGATTGATTTTATTCAGCCTATAATTTTTATTATTGGCATTGTAGTATCCAATGTATATAAGGCTTGGGTTTCGTTAACAGCTTTTTTTTTTTTTCTCGTCGAGACGTCGAACTGAACAGACGTGTAGTACCGATTATAATAATTTTTTTTATAGTTTGAAATCTTTGTGTATTTTACTCAAATTTAATTGGACTAATTTGCGAAGATCGGTGCCTCTCGTTTCATCTTTGGTTAATCTACATTTGGAGCGGCGTCCATTTTGGATTGTGTCGGACGTCTCTTTCGATTTTGCTTGAAGTGTGAGAGTGCGGTCAGTTTGTGAGTGATAAATTGCTTTGCTTAAACGAAATATTTATTGTTTGAAAAACAAGTGGGCTTGAGGACGGATTCGAACCATCGTCCCTCGGTGGGCAACCTCCGGTCTTACCTGTTGCGCCAAGCGAGCGATGCGCTTGCGCTTTGAACTTTTCAATCTGTACCTGCTTTGTAGTGCATTCATATGAATACTCGCTTATGCGTCATACCTGTTTTTTTTTACTACTACCGACTTTGTATAGATAAAGATAAAACATTGATTATGCAGTGCCACGGATGTCTTATGGTACTAATAGAGTCTAATTGTTTGAAATGCAACAATTGTTCTTCCGAGTATTGCTATAAATGCTTGAATATTACTGTGGAATCTGCCAAGAATCTGAATCCCGCGCAACTCGCTTCACTGCGTTGCCCATACTGCCTGAATGTAACTCGACGTAAGATCATAAATAAAGACAATACTCCCTGCCGGCCTTCCCTTGTGCAAGATTGTTCGCTGGATGAAACCATGAATGCTTCTTTTAGCATTGTTTCTAATGAGACACCCCAACAATCTGACAGTTTTATTCATAGCATTACGAGCTTAAAGACTGAACCCGTTACAATGGAAAGCATTAGTAAGCTTTTCGATTCCAAATTATCTTTAAATTCAGCTTTTGTCTCAAACCTGCGTTCAGCCCTAAAAAAGGATATTGAAGATATAGTAGCTGTCGAAGTAGACCATGCGTTGCAGCATTTTAAAAACGAATTAACGGCCACTACTGACTTCATTACTGCTGAGCAAAGGGACTTTAAATTGGCTATAGAAGACAAAGAAAAGCGTATTAAGTTTCTGGAAGCAGCACTTCTTAAAACTCAAACTGACGTTTCCAAGCTGCAGAGTCGCACAGCTACAATAGAAAAAATTTCAAGAGATTTAAATATTGAAATTCATGAAATACCTGAGAGTAGAAACGAAAATGTTTTGGATTTGTTTAAGAGACTGTGTGAATGTCTACAAGTTGTTATTTCCGATAATGACATTCGCGCCTGCCGCAGAGTAGCCAAGATGAATACTAGCTCGGTTCGGCCACGAAATATCTTGGTAACGCTGTCTTCGCCGCGACTTCGCGATCAACTACTCTCAGCTGCTACGCGGTTTAATAAATCTTCCCCCAATGAAAAATTGAGTACTACTCATCTGGGTATAAATGGTGAGCGCCGTAGGATTTATTTATGTGAACATCTATCGCCAGATGCGAAAGAATTGCACAGCTTGGCCAGAAAATTTTGTTTCGAGAATAAATAGAAGTATGTTTGGGTTCGCTTTGGCCAAATTTATATTCGTAAGGATGAACAATCCCCGGCTTTCCATGTAAAGAATATAGACTCGTTAAATAAGTTATCTTAAGTTAAAATAATAAATACTAGACATATATTTCGTTTTCCCTTGTTATATAATAATTATGGTTAGTGTATATTATCAAAATGTTAATGGGATACGTAGTAAATTAAGTCAGTTTTATATAAATGCACTAAACTCAAATTTTGATATTGTTTGCCTTACGGAAACGAATTTAAATAACAGTGTTTTTGATGGTGAAATAATAGATGATCGCTATAATGTTTATAGACGAGATCGTGCTGAAACTCACTCTAAAAAACAGGAAGGTGGTGGAGTGCTAATTGCTATTCATAAACGATTTAAAGTTATTCGTCAGACACGTTGGGATAGCCGTTTTGAAGATATTTGGATTACCGTTATGCACGAAAAAAATTGTGTTCCTAATATTAATATCTGTGTTTGTTACTTGCCTCCTGACATGAATTATAGTGATATAGATTATTTTTATTCACACTGCCAAAACATTATTTTAAACGAAGTTCCTGATGATTACTTTTTATTAGTTGGAGATTTTAATACTCCTAACATACAATGGCCATCATTAACTTCTTCATATTTCTATCGAACTACTTTAACACATATTCCAAATAAAAAGTCTGATAGTTTAATAGAACTCGTAACTACTTGTGGTCTTAAGCAAGCTAATATGATTTTAAACACAAATAAGCGTATTCTTGATCTCGTGCTTTCTAATTTGGAGACTGTTACTGTTAATGAAACAACCGAATGGGGTTGGCAACTGTCAAAGTGGCGCTGGTGTGCATTGTTCCCATAACATTCAATATTTGTATTGGAATTTTTGATTAAAAATTATTTTAAGCACAATGACGCGTTGTTTTGTACCAATATGCTCAGAAATTGGAGTACATCAATTCCCGAAGGACAAGAAAATTGGAAGACTGTGGTTAAAGGCCATTTGACGCGAAAAAAGTATTCACACAAAAAGTTCGAGGTTATGTCGTAAACACTTTGTGAAATCTGACTATGAAAACATTAGTAAATACACAGGTATGCTTCTTTCTGTCAAATATATATAATGCATGACTAGGTGTAGCAAACATCATTGTTCTCTTATTAAAAAAATCCAATAATAATTAGTTAGGCACACTATTAGTTGCTAACATATTTTGCAAGTAGATTTATGCTGTAAGGAACCTTTTAACAAACACAAAATCAGACTGGAGGAAACACATTCCTCATGAGCTGTTGTTCATTATCAGCTGTTACTATTGAAAGTTCTATCTAAATCGCTGCATCCATTGCAATAACAAATATTTTGAAACTATGGTCATGTTTCCTTGTGATAGTATATTTAAATGTTATTCTTTGTGTTGCAGGTGTCAAACATTAACATAAATATCTGAAGAAAGGTGCTGTACCATCTATATTTTCATGGAATATGAAACCAGTTTCTGAAGAAACAAAAAGTAGAGAAGTTACTTATGTAATTTTAGAGAAGGAATTGTCAATAAAAATAATTAAAAATATTCCTGATTTTTTATTTCGACAAGTGTGTATAGTTATAATACAGATATTTTTCATACAATGCTTCTTTGAAAATATTTTCATAAAAGATATCTAATTTATTTAATATATTATTTATAAAATTATTGTCTTTTTCAACATAAATCACTTTGATGTCCTTGTAGGTGTAAATGACCAAGTTGCAGTATGTTTTGCCTGAGCAGTATAACTGTCCTTGGATTTGATAATAATATGGGCAGGTTTTTTTAGAGACAATATCCCGTTACATTGTTCTAAGTAAGGCACCGTTGATATATTTATTTCATGTTTTCTGCTAGCGTATGGACATTTCACTTCAATTATAGCTTCTTCGCCCAACACACCATCAGGAGATGCAGCAAGATATGGGCGCTCTTGGCTATTGAAAATGCCACATGGCTCCACTAGCAAATCATATATATTAGCATATTTTGCTAGAGCATTTTTTTCATTTTGTTTCAAAATTAAAATTTTGGTCATGTAGCTCTAATCTGAAAAAAGTAAAATAATACATTAGTTGGTAGGTAATGTGTGTAATATGAGCAATTATTTTTGCACATGCTACAAGGAATAAAGTTCCTAAGGTACACAATTTAATATTATTATTATAATAGCTACCGGAAACAGTTTGAGAGAAGTTTTCTAAGTTAAAATAAAACATCAACATTGTACCTTTCGACAAAATCCACTTTTTTTCTTCGTAAAGATGTAACACGTTTTCTCAACTCCTCCTTTAATTCTTTAACTATCCAGTTGGAATACATGTTGTAAAACTGTTTAGCACTACTTAGAAAGTAATAAGAACCGTATCAAAGTCACAAAATGCCGAAATATCACGAACGCAAAACACACAAAATGGCGGCTCTCTGTGTCAAGGGAACAAGCTACGCTGGCGACATCTGAGAAAAGCTTTAACCGGCCAACCCCATTAAGTCTACTAGACAGATATCACCCCTCAATATTGATAAATATTCCTCAGTATAGCTTATCTAAATCTCTAAAACAAAATCCCCGCAAAAGTTTAAATTTCTTCAAGTGCGACTTAAATAAAGTTAAGTATGAATTAAATTTAACAGACTGGTCTCAAATTCTAAATCACGATGATGTTAATGTATGTTGTGAAATCTTTTACAGTACATTGTTTGGCATAATCAATAAATATACCCCGGTTACTAATGTTAAACACCATAGATATCCAATCTGGTATAACAAGTCTTTAATCAAGTGCAATGAAGAGAAAAATAAGTATCACAAATTATTTAAAAAATTTAAAAATCCACGCGATTATGACGTATTCTCACTTCTCAGGAAAAGATGTAAGAAATTGGCTGTTGATTGTTACAATAACTATGTATCTTCTATTGAAAACTCACTTAATAAAAATATTAAAATCTTTTGGAGTTACGTTAACAATAGAAGAGTCCATGGATCTAACACATCTCTTCCACAGGCCATGAAGTTCGGTGAAACGATTGCAACTAGCGGATTGAGAATAAGTGAGCTTTTCTCACAATATTTTAGCTCTGTTTATGAGAAAGACACAACTGCCAACTTTTCTTATACTTTCGATGAGCACATGTACTTTAGGGATCGCATAAGTAATACATTATCTTCTATTGTACTTGATGAGGGCGAGGTTTTTCTCAAACTTAAGCTACTTAATATTAGTAAGGGTGCTGGACCTGATCGAATACCCCCCTACTTTATTAGGAGTTGTAGAAATGAGTTAGTTTCTCCTTTATGTAAACTTTTTAACAAATCCCTTGCTAGTGGTGTTTTCCCTAATCTATGGAAAACCGCATATATCATACCCATTCATAAAAGTGGTGATAAATCGAGATGTGAGAATTATAGACCAATAAGCATATTATCATGTTTTGCCAAAATTTTTGAATCTTTAGTTTACATGTATCTTTATAATCATTTTAAACCTCTAATCTCTGAAAAGCAGCACGGGTTCTTAAAAAACAAGTCTACTATAAGCAATTTATTAGTATATAAGGATTTTCTTTGTAAATCTTTTGCTGCTGGAGGCCAGACTGATTCTGTCTATACAGACTTTTCCAAGGCTTTCGATAAAGTCAATCATCGTATTCTACTTCATAAACTAGTCTCGTACGGCATACACGGTAACTTATTTCGTTGGATCTCTTCTTACCTCAACAAGAGAAGTCAGTTGGTGGCCTTGAAGGGCTTTCTCTCGTCACCTGTCACAGTAACATCGGGCGTACCGCAGGGCTCTAATCTCGGACCCTTGCTTTTTAATATATTTGTAAACGACTTAACTGAATATTTAGTTTGTAATCATTTATTATATGCGGATGACTTAAAAATATTTCACAATATTTCAAGTCCAGCTGACTGCTCCCTTTTGCAGCAAGACTTAGATACATTAGTTAAATGGTGTAATTCTAATCATATGTTTTTAAATAGTAGCAAATGTTTTGTTATTTCATTTACAAATAAACGAAATAGAATCATTAATAATTACTTTTTGAACAATAGTGTCTTAAATAGGTCCGTTATCGCTAAAGATTTAGGTATTATCTTTGATGAGAAACTTTCATTCCGTTCACATTATCAATATATAACTTCTAAAGCTAATCAACTTTTAGGTTTCGTTCTCAGATCAAGCAAAGACTTCAAGAATCCTCATTCGGTATTATACTTATTTTTTTCACTTGTGAGAAGTCTCTTGGAATATGCTACACCAATATGGTCTCCGTATTATAAAGTTCATATAGATGATATTGAAAGAGTGCAGAAAAAATGTCTTAGGATATTAGCTTACCGTTTGAAACCAGGTCGAAATAATCTTAATTATGAATATAGACTAACCCAATTCAAAATTGAATCTTTATCTCTTCGTCGTAAATACTTTGACTTAGTCTATTTGTACAAAATCATACATTATATAATAAATTCAAGTGATTTAATTTCGCAAATATCTTTTAATACCAGATATACTGCGCGTAGATTACATTGCACTAATCTTTTTGCACTTGAAGTTCACAAAAATAACATCTCATACTTTAATCCCATTGTTAGAATGGCACGACATTATAATGAGTTGGCAAGTGACAACACTGATCTTGATATATTTGAGAGTAATTTTTATAAATATTGTAAATTAGTTAAACATATTCTCAAATAATTAATATTGTCCAGTTAATAATACATTAGATCTAATTTAATCAGATAGTAACTTACATATGTGTGTGGTGAGTGTGTGTGCATGTGGCTGTGTGTGTGTGTGTGTGTGTGTGTGTGTGTGTGTGTGTGAGTGTGAGCGTATGTGAGTATGTATACATCGTATTTAGGCATCTGTTCAGTTGTAAAAAAAAATTTTCTGTATGCACCTGTTTTGAATTGCAATCCAGATTGTTATGTTAAACATTTAAACTTATAATTTCTTTGGTTGTAATTTGTTTTGTGCATCAATAAAAAGAAAAAAAAAAAAAAAAAAAAAAAAAACAGCGATAAATTCCCGCACCATCTCACTCTTGATCTCTATTTCTCCTCTGTTCTCCGTCGCCTTTTTCTTGTTTTTTTATCAGAAACTATTTAAGAGTGATCCGGCCTTAACCATCTTTGGTCACGGAGTCTCACATATCCCGCATACGCCTTTAGATGCGGAAACCCCTTAGGAGATTAGACCCCCGATCTAAGAAGAACAGGGATAATTACGCAAATTGTATTAGAATTTTTATCGATTAGATTTTTTATTTCAGTAATAATTTCAATGCAAAATTTGGTATCTGTACATTGTGATATAAACACCAGCATAGTCACACGAGTACACCGGGCGTCTCTCTATGCTTTAGGCCACAACGATTTCAACAACGAATTTTGCAAGTTTATAAATTTTTGATAAAATATTGTTCCTTTATCGTGGAATTCGCCTGTGAATATAATTACGTTAGTATTACTGAGATAGCATTCCAGGGTTTTTTTATCTGCCTATCATCATCTTCATCATTATCCTGCCCTTCTCCCAGTTACCTGGGGTCGGCGCAACATGTTTTTTCCTTCCATACTCTTCTATCATATACCATTTCTTCGCTCACTCCCCTCTTACCCATATCGTCTTTCACGTAATCCATCCATTTCTTCTTAGGTCTACCTCTTCCTCTATATCCTTCCACATTCATAGTTAACATTTTCTTACCAACTTCATATAAGATTTACACTATAGTATATGAAGGTATAATAAAACTGTTGTTGAATAACAAAGCAAATCAATGCCATCTTCAAAGCCAAACAAGCAAAATTCCTTAAATCTGATCAGACGAAACCAAACTACTTTGAGTTTGATAAGTTTTTCAGTTAAACATACAGACAGCGCTGTCCTACTATTCATGGAAAGTACGTTAAGGAGTTTTTATTATGAAATCGACGAAGTTAGGTCTTCATTTTCAGTCAATTAAGCTTCACCGGGACTTAGCGACAGGGAAAAGAAACGGGATTTACATGCTGATCGATTTGAAGAACTTTACATGGACCATTAAACTAGTCTCGTGTAAAAGAAATTTCGAAATTCTTGTTAGACTTTTCAGAGTCTGAGAAGTTATTTGGTGTAATTTACTTTCTTGCGAATACAAGCACTACAATAAAATATTAGTTGTACTTCAAATTTTATGAATCTCTCGTTTGGAACTCACTATAAATTTACTATTTGGAAAATTTTATTGTACATAATTTTTCACGTCGGACTAACATTTGTCGTCAGTCAAATTTTTTTATCGCTTCGATAGACGATCTCACGACTCACCTGGTGTTAAATGGTTACCGGAGCCCATAGACATCTACAACGTAACATATCTTGAGATATGAGTTCTGAGTCGGTTTTTACAATACAACGGCTGCCCCACCCTTCAAGCCGAAACGCATAGCTGCTTTACGGCAGAAGTAGGCAGGGTGGTGGTACCTAGCCGTGCAGACTCAAAAGACGTTCTACGAGCAGTAATTACGCAAATTCTCAATCTGCAAATAGTACGGTCAAAAAAAAAGTCTTCGAATGTTAGTACATTTTTTATTTTGAGCCCCCAATAGCTCTACTATGAGGTGTTTCAGAATTATCCATTCTTTCTGGGAAACCCTGTATATGTATAATATTCGAATTTTAATCTGTATGTTTCAAAATTACTAATAAAAGGATCTCATAATGTAGGCACGTGGCCAAATAACAAAGGCATTGATATACACGCATGAAATTGAAATATTTAATACAAAGGCAGCTGTGGCTTTTCGGATACAAAACGTGAACAATACTCAAGGCGTTTTCGTGAATAAGTAACGATATAATTCGAAATGAGATTCGTGCTTCTGTAGCAGACGTCTTCAATAGAAACGTGTAAATAGATGAAATTCTTTTCAAATGTAAAATTGTTTTCGTAAAAGCTCTTAGAACCTACATCAGAACGTTTATTACGGCTGTGACGGCTAGGCTCTCGCGGTTCTAATTAGTTTTTGAGTAGGTACTTTGTTATTCTGTTTTCGTGTATTTTAGAGCGAAATTTCGAATACGCTATTATTGCACAAAGTTTCAGCTCATCGCGTTTATTTTTTACTTTAAGTTCCAAACATTGTTTTGCTTTTTAAGTTTTAATTGCTTATGTTTCGATGCTTAGCTTAGCAAAATCCTCTCCTATATTTAGTATTAGTACAGTCTGGCCGCGCTAAGCTGTGACCAGGGTTGCCACCATTTTTTTTTTTTTGCAGATGTAGTACATTGTTTATTATAGGTAGGAAAAAGAAGTACATAGTATTAAAATAAAGTACAATTTATTATTCATTATTATTATGTTTAAATACATATTTTTTATTACCACGGAACAAATTAAATAAGACATTGTGACAATTAATGACGGTGACATTGTTGACATTTGAGCTTAAGTTGCGGTCAGAAATATTTGTTATAAAAATAAGTGCTTAGGTGATGTAGCGTCGGCGAGTGGCAACATCGATTGAGCAATCGATGTATTTTGCTTAACGAATACAAACACATATGACAAAACTTTTAAAAATCCCAAAGAAACCAAATCATGCCAAATAAAGTATTTTCGTGTTCTTTATTGTTCACGCAAAGTATAGAGTACAATTACCTAAAATAACGTACAATACTTTATTATGAAGTACGGGTGGCAACCCTATCTGTGACTGTCGCTAGAAATACACATCTACATATACACATACATACACATATACACATACTTACATATTCTACCCTTATATTACTATGTACTGCCTAAACAAAAAAAACCTTTTTATTAATTTATATATTAGGCACACAATACGCCTTTGCTCGCCCACGTGTCCTGGTGAAACTGGAAAGGCCTCCGGGCCACCAGTAATCTTTCAACCATAAAAAAAAAAAAAAAAAAAAAAACATCACAAGCTAAAAAGATATATAAAACAAAATCTGGTTTGCAACATATGCCATATGCGCACGACTAAGCAAGACAAAGTGCTGAATTTGTACACAATGTTCCTTACGACTATACGATAAAACAACACGATAACGAAAACTAATCTAACTTTTAATGTAAGGAAATAATTTTATTCACAATCTTATACCTTTTAACGAGCAATTCTTGTTATATATATAATCTGAATCTCGGAAACGGCTCCAACGATTTTCATAAAATTTAGTATAAAGGGGATTTCGGGAGCGATAAATCGATCTAGCTACGATTTATTTTCAGAAAATGTTGTTTTATTCGTGTTTTCAATAATCAACTTTATCGATAATTAACTTTATGACTCTCCCCGACATCTATTGGCGAATAATAATACTATTTTTACTGCTCTAAAGACACAACAAGATGGCGTTATAAAAAAAAAGTCATCTAGTATCATCATCTAGTATACATTAAACAATTACACTACTTAAACTATTATTAAGTTGGAGGATACCCTTGATCATTTTTATAAACGTCACTAACCTACAAATAAAAATGTCCAACTTAGTGGCAACGATTTTTGTGCAAAACTTTAGCTCAATCCGATAAAAAACGTGTGACACAAAATAATACAATAATACCAAATGAACAATAAAGAATAGAAATATATTTTTCCATTGTTTTTTTTTTTTCAATTCGATGTCTTCCGATGTCTAATATTGAAGATAACTTTCTTGTGCTAATCAAAACTCCAATTTATCCTATAACTGTACTATTATTGGATGACGTCTAACTTTCAATTAGCATCAGAACTTTTTGGCGGGAACGCGAGAAGTGAAGTTGTGTGATTTGTTTTATTTTGTCTATTTAGTGTTTCTTCAGGTTTAAATGTGTAATAATGGTGGTTTACTAACTGTTTAATATGTGTGTAAGTGCACAAATGTGGAAAAATGAAACAAAATCGCTGGACGTAGCATCTCAGGATCCTTCAAAAAGCCCACTGAAAAAATTTCAGTAAATGGCCATCATTTTTCTGAGATTATATTTCATCCCATATCATTTCATTTCATTTTATCCCAGTTGATTAATGTCTCAAATTAATCATCTTCATTTCATTTCATTTCACTCTATAATATTATCATTTTTCATAAAAATAAGAATATAAATTAAAATAAGACATGACTTAAATGTCTTAGTTACCAGGTCATAAAATCCCTTAAAAATCAATTAGCATCATCAACTGATCGATCTATAACAACGCTATCTAAATTGAATTAAAATATAGATTCTACATTTATTTTCGATCCTCGCTGAGCTCCCGAGCTTCGGAAATACAACACGGCACGCTCCGCCATTTTCAGGTCATCCATTAATAAATCATGCAAAAAAAAATGGAATTAAAAATGGAATTCGCGACGAGCTATCGCGAACCGGAGATATAAACCGAAGCCGCAAGTGATTGATCGTTCGGCATTCGAAGCAGATTTACGTTAAGTATAAAATTCAATTTCGACGCGACAGCTCGGCGATCAAATGGCGTCCATTATCGCGACGGACGATTCACATTCAGTTCTATATGATTCGCGACTGTTTCGAATACAAAAATCCCACCCGAGTAGGTAGAATAATTGCCTCGATTTAATTGGTCTTACTTAAAAAAGATACCTAGAAATCTATAAAAAATATACTGCTAATGTGAAAGAAATAAAGACGCAGCCCCAAAAGTATTGGTCCAAGTAGATTTTCTTGGTAGGGCGTCTTATGAACCCGCAGGGGTAGATACCACCACCTCTTTTTGCCGGAGCGGTAAAAAGTTCTGGTTTGAAAAGCGAATACAGCGTTAGTACTATAGAATTCAGATGTAGAACTCATGTCTTAAGGTCGGTAGCGGCACATTATCTATGGGCGATCACTCAACCGCAGTTATAAATAAGCAAGTTTTTTTTTATTACTTAAAATAAAAATACATATTCCAATCTATCTGAAAGTTCCACAAAGCAAAAATAATTCATTCAAATTAACGATCAAAGCTTTCAGCATGTAATGGAATGCGGATGACAAAGCCTTATAAATATATTCTCAATATAGCTTAGTAGACAAATTTTAATATCTTAAAATTACGAATTTTTTTATATTATACGATACATATACAAATACCTTGATTAATATTGTAATGTTAAATATAGGATACTACACTATCTTAATTAGAAGCAACTCTAATTTAATCAGAATAATGCTTGATATATTATTATATAACGTCATAGTTCGATTCCTTCAGTTTTTTTTTTTATTGCCCTCTTAGGCAGACAAGCATACGGCTCACCTGATGGTAAGTGGTTACCGTCGCCCATGGACTTCAGTAATGTCAGGAGCAGAGCCAAGCCGCTGCCTACCGTTAAGTACTCTCCACAAGCCTCGTTTGAAGAAGGATATGTCATAGCGCTCGGGAAACACCGTGAGGGGAGTTCATTCCAAAGCCGGATGGTACGTTGAACTCTGTGCCCAGAGTATA